>NC_141386.1:26847668-26850168 GCF_017979445.1 Akebia trifoliata
TCATTTTAAAATATGCAAAATTTTACAAAAGAAACTACGATTAACTGGTATATATAGCCAGGGATAAGCAACTAAACATTTTAAAATTCACATTACATTGATCAGCAATACTCACTATAACATTCTCTTTTTATACAAATCTAATTGATCAAATGGAAACATTAAACATGCATTTCATTTTATATATCAAAATAAGACAATAAATACATAATACACAATGGTGGAGTATTGGAATTAGAGAGTTGGAATTCACGACTGGATCACTCCCAATCGGGACATGATGTTACAATTCTTCTCTGGCTTTTAGTTCCTGATTTTGTGGTCGGTCGCTGCATTTACCACGTTTGGTTGATCATTTATCCGGCTCAGGCTGGCCGTTTGACGTGATCGTAAGCAATGGGTCTCTTTTCGATGTGTCACAACGTTCGACTACTATAGATTGTTAGTGATCACTGACTAATCATCTTCGTCTATGCCTATCAGGCGTGCATGTAATTCTCAAATATACAAACCATTCATATACGACTACCTTTACATTACAAGTTCACTGGTAAAGATAGAGAGGAATAAACCTAGATTCCAATTGTGACTCTACTCTTATACGCGTCCCATACCACGTATGAGCTTGGTGGTCCCTACCGTACATTCTAGGATAGTACACCACTCCGAATGATATGACACACTATCCCTTCAGGCATTCACAAACTCTTTAACAGATCACAAAATAACTACATATATATATATATATATATATATATATATATATATATATTATTTTCATTTAAAAATAAAAGAGAAATTAACAATATAAGGTTGAAAATAGGTATCCAGTTTCCTACCATGCAACTGTGGTCAACAGGCCTAAAATAAATAACGGAACGGAAACGTAAACAGCGTCTCGCGCTAACAGAAAGTAATATAAACATGCAACCAATAATATTATCCCTGGATACCCGTTCACCAACCTACCTACAACACAACAATGTAAAATGCAGACATCACCCCTCAGGTATGATTCTAACATTTTATCGTTTTCATACATTTTTTCTGGATTTTATAATTTTCAATCTCTCAAACAAAATATCCACTTTTTGTTATTTATCAACTCAATATGAGTTCATTGAATATTAAATCATTTTTTTCAATTATGAAATTTATTTTTATCAATAACATTGAAAAGTATAAAACTAAGATCAAAATGGGGTCCGAGCGGTCACATGACCCAACTGACAAAAATAGCCCGTTGAAATATCCTACCCACGTATAATTTGTTAAAAAATACAATTAAACATATCAAATATATAAGTTCTAGCGTGAATTTGAAATAACCGATTGAATTCTATATTTTTGAAAACTCACTACAAATTTTTAAATACAAATTTTTAAATAAAAACTTAAATGCAATTTTCATAATCTACGATTACTAATAGAAATTGAGAGTTCCTTGCAATCTCTATGTGACGAAATTGAAGCATGTGCACGAAAATCGAGGCGATTGACACAAAAATTGATGTGACTCATATTTCGAGGCAATTGATTTTTGAAACCGACACGGTGATTTTAAAGATCTCGATGCTGTCGTTTTTTCTCCATTTTGCGGCGAAGGACGGTTTAGCCTCGAAACAGATTAAATCTGAGGTCGAAGTTTCAAAATTCCCGTATATAAATACGACTGATTTTTGACGATACGGGATGAAAAAGAAAATGAAATGAAAAGAGGTTGGGTGGATTTTGTAGAGAACGCGACTGCAGACGTTTCTCCCTTCTGCGTCGGTCGTCGACGATGAGCAGTTTGCGACAGATCTGAAGTTGAAAATCAAAGAAAAAACAAATTTTTTTAAAAAAGGTTAGCTGATTTTTGGGTCGTTTAAAACGAAGGTGAAAGTGAAAAAAATTAAAAAAATTTTATTTATACATATCTTGGGATGAAATCGGTATTTTACATATTGTTTCAATCAATGATAACTTAATCGTCCGGACTCCAAAAATGACGAATGAATACTCTATTTCTTTTAATTTTTAGTTCTAGATCTAATGGTGTAGTCAATTTCTAAAAATTCTATCTCTAATAAAAATTTGCATTTTTGGCCCAAGGTGACCCCTAAAATCAACGTCATTTTCGTTTTTGACTATAATTCGACTTTCTGATCTCGAAAAATGACAAATAAATCTTTCATATTTAATAATTTTTCGTTACGAACCCAATAGTATGATCGAATCTTAACAATTCTTACTCTAACAAAAATTCACTATTTTAGCCCGGTCCGACTCGGTATTGAGGATTTTGCAACTTTTATGTTCGGACTCACATTTGAGCGTGCTTACAGGTTAAAGTATGTTTTTCGATCATTTTGAATCCAATGGTGAGGTCAGATTCTAATAAAAATGATCAGAAATATCATAAAGTTTTACCCCTAAGTCTTACTTTCAAAATTTTCTCAAATTTTCACTATTTATTTTTTCTCGAGATACGAATTGAAAACTTGGGATTTTACAAAAA
>NC_141386.1:26852668-27192668 GCF_017979445.1 Akebia trifoliata
GAGGAATTTTATTCTAAATTTTCTCCTAGAACTGTAGACTGGAATACCAGTTACTTTAGTATAAATATTAGATTGTAATTCACGATTAAATTTTAAAAAAAAAGGAAAGAAGAAATTCATAATTCTTTATATAAAATCACAGAAATCAAGTCAAGAAAGGTAGGATATGAACTAAAAAAGGAAAAAAAAAATAAATAACCCACCACCCCTCTATCGTTTCCTTTTCTACTTCTTCCCTCTCTTTTCTTTTTTTATATTTTCTTTTAGATCAACCTTAAGATGTGATGCAAACCCTCTCCTACTTCTGGTAGATTGGGTTTTGGCTCGATTAAAAAGATAGAGGTAAAAAAATCTTTTCAAAATATTTTTTAAAAATATCCCTATATTAGTGCACACTCCACAAAACATTTTGAAACTAAGGCCTTAGATCATTTCCTTATAAAAATGGGCCATTGATCGAAGAGTCTATTTTTTAGGATTATCCAAATGTATGGACCGTAAAAGAGTTCATTCCTCAATAAGAAAATACTCAATGGTAAACCAAAATCAAAGTCCCTTTCACTCGCAAGTACAAATCGATTTTTCAACTTTTATTTTATTTTCCAAAAAACGACCGAATCCAAGGTTACCACCAATGGTTTAGGGAGTAAGGTACATAACACCTTCCTTATTCCCTAATATGGACCCCTTTATCTAGACCTTAGGTAGGCCAATAGTCCTTATTCGTATGAGAATCACAACAAACAAATCGATTTTTCAAAACTATTTTTCAAGTGACCATTTACACCATTTTCTTAAAAAAAAATGGTAACAACTCCATATCCAAGTATTAGTGATCTTTATAATCGAAAATCTCATGTCTACACCATTATCTCACCATCTTCAAAAATTCTCAAAATCAAAAATATATGTTCGAAAAAAAAACACTAAAATTAACTCCCAAGGGTTGGTGAGACGACTAAGAACACGCCTCAAGAAGCAAGTTCTTATGCTTGAATCCTCCCTTAGGGGTATATTCCATAAATTACTTGGCTCTAAAAGGCTCAAATACCTTGATTTCGAGAAGAAGAAAAAAAAAACACAAAAACTGCTACTTACCAATTGACTCGATCGACCAAGACATCAATCACTATTTGGACTTTGGGTAGCTAATTCATAAAGAGAAAAAAAAAATCTTGAAGACCTTTAAGAGAGCCCATTATAGACTTGTCCATTTTTTGAAACATGGATTGAGTACAAAAATAATAGTAAGGATAAGGTCGTTTATCCGATACACAAGGTGTACGAACTTATTCTATAGACAAACATGCCATTTTCGTATTTCATAGAGATTTTATCATTGAGTCTAACTCACAACGCTTCAATTGATCACACAATTAATTCCTTTAGATAGCCGATAAATAACCTCTAATACTCAATGATAACCAACCCATTCGAAAGTCTTACTCCAATAGTCAATTACCTCTAGAGGGATCTTTATACATCGTCTTTGTCCCAAATCCACTATCTATACAATAAAACACAATGGTAGATCTCACTTCATGTATCCCCTACATAAAGAGGATTGAGACTTAATCTCACTATGAATCTCAAGGATAATTTTTTAACTTTATTTTCTCTCTTATTTTCTTTTATAAAAATAGCATTCCACTTAATTGATTTCCGTCTTCTACCCCCTTTCAAGAATACCCCTCCAACTTCATTGTATTTACTCTTCTCCCACTTTCCAACCATACCCTTCCAACTTTATTATATTTTCTCTTTTACACACTAAAACTCCAAGGAAAATGCATGTGCCTTATGATTGAAATTTTTTACTCTTAACTTCGAAGAGAAGGCACAAGCAAACTCTAGTATATGGATTATAGAAAGTATAAATTTGATCATTGAATTATAAGAAATATTAAATCCTACATCAATACATAAAGAATTAATCACTAATCTTCTTACAAAAACACAATTGGGACTTATTGTCCTTCTTTAGAATGATGAATTTGATGTATGAGCATGAATCATATTCAATACCCATGAAGAGGATTCAAATTCCACTCCCACTCCACATAAATATCAAATAATTTTCATTTTTTATGCATTTTTTCTTTTATGACGGGGGTGTCTGGACCCTTAGGCCCAACTAGCAGGGACGAGGCTATTTGCCTCTTAGAGCACAATATCTCACCCAAATACCTCAAGTACATGCAATACTCCACAAACCACACAGATCGGGTGTAAACATGTAGGCTTCATTTTAAAGACCTTCACACTACTTGGGTTTGGAGTAGTCCACACCTTTCAATCGAACCTCCTTACCTGAATCTTTCGATTGAAAGATGTGGAAGGGAAAAAAAGAAAAAAAATGAAGGAAAAAAAAGAAAAATAATAATAACATACAATTCCTCACGTAGTATTTGATATCAACAATGATTTTGTTAAGTAAATCAAGCTTTTGAAAAGAGACCTTAGAAAATTAGGATCTAGAGATACATAGATGAGCATGAGAAAGTTCTATATAAACAAATGTCATCTATATATAAAATAAAACAATAACTCCTTTCATCGCACACATAAAGAAGCATTGGAATTTATTTTCCTTACGAAACTGGAGGACAACTTTAACTTTATTGTCTTTCTCTTCTATTCCTTACCAAGAAAAGTAGGACTAGCCTAACTAACTTAGTAAAGAAAAAATTCCTTTCTAAGGCTCATCCAATGTCAAAACAATCTCGTGGTTTGTTTTGACATTGGATGAGCATTAGAAAGGCATTTTTTCTTTTCTAAGTTAGTTAGGAGAGTGTTTGTATTCTAGGAATACCCTTACTATTTTATTGTTGTTCCTTTACCACCATTTTCCAATAATATCACTCCAACTTGTTTTTTCTTTTTTTTTTTACCCCCTTAAATCCAAAGAGGATATTGGTGTCACACATCTTTATAAAAGTACATTTACTTCTGGTGACCTCATTGATTAATATTTAATTAGATTGATTAATTTCAAAAAACAATTTAAGAGTAAAATAAATCATTATATGATTTTTACCATAATTAGTAATATTCAAATAAAAAATAATCAAATTCATGATGGTAGATCTAAAAATGACAAATCAAATTGAGGTACAATGGATAACTAAGTACCCATAGAAATCCTAAATTTATACACTTTTAGACAACTAAACTTTTGTGAGTTTAGACCTAGTATTGCACTCTCATAGAGTCATGACAATTTCGCCATTGTCCATCTTCTAACTAAAATGTACCTCAGTTATGAAATAATTATAACCATCCACATTTTCAGATTTTCTTGTGGGAAAAATTACTTAAAGGATCCTGACGAATAGAGTTTTTTTCTAATTATTCTCTAAGTTATAGGACCTCTCTTAATACTCCATTTAGTAAAGGTTTTATTTTTAAACAGTGCTCAAACCTCATTTCCCACATTTTACAATCGAATGCCCTAATCATTCGAACTCATTGTTTTCATCTAAAATAATTGGATTTTTGGCATCTCAATCGACTTTCTGAGATTTCATTCCGTTGGAAATGATTTAATAATGAAAAGAAGTCATTTTCAAGGGTTTTTTCAAATATTTGAAAAACGTATGTAAAAAAATTAGGATTTTTTCATTTTTTTTATTTGATTTTGGATGAGAATTGATTAAGAATGGTTCTTTTGGTTTGAAATTATCTAATCAAATCGTTCACTCAAGTTTTTAGTCGATCTTTTCGTGTATTTTAGTAGAAAAACTTGATAAAAAAATTTTTGTGTGGATTTTATCAGTGTCGAGTTCACCACTTTTTATTGTCGAATTCGACATTAAATAAAATGCTATGAGTTCAACAATAAATAAAAAGTAGTCATGAACTTGACACTAAATTAAAAGCAAGGAGTTCACCAATAATGAGGGACCATTAAAAAATAAAAAGTTTATTAAATAGACTATCAACCTACCACCAAAAACTTAGGGACTATTTAAAAATAAATCCCTCCATCAGGGTGTTTTAAGTAATTCCCCTTTCTTTGAGCATCTCAAATTGTTCATTTTGTTGCCCTCCTGATCTTCTAGACCAAGTGATTGATGGATTCAGGACCATTCATGTGCATCAAGTACGATGGGCCCACATCATGACGTAATCATCTGATAGTTTCTCATCTCAAGTCTCTCTCGTGTATGAAGCATCTAATTTTATAGGGGTTCATGTCTGATTACCTTACCCCCACAAACAACGGTCTCTTCGGTGTAGCTACGCAACACCAAAACATTACTCCCATATATAGCAAAGTAGTCAGTCAAAGTGTCAACAGGTTGAACTCCCACCATACCTCGACCGTCAGCAGGCCATCAAATCCTCGAGATTATACATTTTAAGCAAGTCAAGTCATATTTCTCATTCGAGTGAGTATCGTATGCTCCCATGGTGAAGGATTGAAACCCTCCTCCCACACCTCAATACACGCCACGTAAGTCAAATTCAAGAATATGGTGCGTACCATACGGACTCCTCTCATTGCTTAAGAAAAATGGGTAGAAAAATAATTTTCTAGAAAAATACAAATTTTAGGAGTGTTTCATTACGTATTATTTCTAGAATTTAAATTCCAATAAATGTGGCTTTCCACTCCATGAGGAAAATGAATTCTGATCTCACACCTTCACCTCCTAATGATATTATCCCATGAATACCCACATCCTCCAAATTATATAAAGGGAAATAATAATCTTTCAAAAAAAAAAAAAAAAAAAAAATACTAACCTTAATCAAACTTACGATTGCTATTCTAGGGACTCCAAAGAAAAATTTATTTAAGGAAAAATGTTTTGATCCTTAGAAGATCAATACATATCTCTAAGAAACCTGTGTTTTTGCAATTATTCCTATCACTTGATTGATCAAGAGCCACAGTCATGGGGTTGAGACTAGAAAAGTACAATTAAAAAGTAGTTTGAAAATCAAAATCTCTACTAAACTCACATGACTATAGAATTAACTTGACAATAGTGAATTAACTCCAAATCAAATAAAATATATTAAATTTATAAGTATTTAAAATATAAATTCTAATATTTTAAAATATTTAATTTTTATTCTTTAAAAAATATTAAAAAATGCTAAAGTGACATTAAATTTGACATCATTTTGTACATTGTTGACGTGGATGCATGTGTGCAGGGAATCATAGATGCTTTTCATTGAGATACGAGCATAAATCATATTTGGTTATGTGCACACTCTATGTCAACAATGTGTAAAACGATGTCAATTTTAATGCCAGTCCAGCACTACTCAAAAGTATTATATAATAAAATCATAATTTGGAACGGTGTCCCATTCCCAAAGCAACAAATGGTATCCACGAGACATGTTTTGTTTGGAGTTAAAACATATAGGACAACATGCACGACTTCTTTAGGAGCCTAATGTGTTTTAAAAACTAACCATATCGTACCAAGTAAACATCGTTCTAGATCTTTACTCTCCGAAATATAGTCGAAAAAGTTTTTAACTCAACCGTGTGCATTTTCAAGTTAATTAAGTTAACTAAAAAACTTTGTTCCATCAAATTATTGTGTTGAGTAGGGCTTAAAATGGTAGGGATTTTTATGTGAAATTCAGGTGATTCGAATCCAAATTTATCGAGTATGATTTCATCAAGCATATCCGAATAAAAATATGGTTTAGATATGAGTTGATATCTATTAACTCGAGTTGGATCCTAGGTGGATACGATTCCATCCATATATCTACCAAGATCCGAATGATATATTACTTTGCAAGTTATATTGTTATATTTTTAAGTCATCTTTCATCAACTAACAATGGTTCAGGTAGTGGTCAAGGCTTTTCTTTAAAATGAAGAGAAATAAATTTAAGTCGCTATTTAGTCATATTTTAACAATTTTATTTGAAATAATTTTAAATAGTTTGACATTATTTGAAATAATTTTAAATGATTTAACATTAGGGGAAATTATGAAAAAAATTATTTATCAAAAAAATCTAATTTTTAAAAAATTAAAAAAAGATAAAAATCCTGTCATTGAAAGATCGATTTCTTCTCTCTCCTCTACATTTAAAAAAAAATCAACTTTTTTTTTAAATACCGATTATTGAAAGATCGGTTTCTTCTCTCTCTTCTACATTTAAAAAAAATCAAATTTTTTAAAAGAATACCAACCATTGAAAGACCGGTTTCTTCTCTCTCTTCACTTCTTTCTCCTCTTTCTCTCTCTTAATATTTTAAAAAAATCGAATTTTTTTCTCTCTCCTCTTTCAATGATCAATATTTTAAAAAAAAATTTATTTTATTTGTTTAAATGTAGAGGAGAGAGAAAGAGGAGAGAGAAGTGAAGAGAGAGAAGAAATCGATCTTTCAATGACCGATATTTTTGAAAAAAATTGATTTTTTTTTAAATGTAAAGGAAAGAGAAAAAGAAGAGAGAAGTGAAGAGAGAAGAATCGATCTTTCAATGATCGGATTTTTATCTTTTTTCTAATTTTTCAAAAATTAAATTCTTTTTGATAAAATTTTTTTTTTTTCATAATTTTCTCTTGACATTATTCGGCTCGAATCAATTAATTTAGTTGGAGTGAATTCGAACATGATTTTAATAAAAGTAAAATGGTTCAGATATAGTCTTAACTATATGATCCGAGTCGAATTCAAATATGAATCCGAATAAAATATTTAGTCATAGATATTGACACACTAGCCCGGATCCAACCCACTTTAAGCCCTAGTGTTGAGTGAACTTGAAATCCAAATCAATCGAGTTGAGTCAACTTGATCAAGCTTGGAGTTTACAAAAGAAGTGAAAACGATTCCAACAGTATCAATTTTCCCGGAATCACTTGGTGTAATTTGTAAAAATTGGACTTTTTCTAGAAAATAAATTCCTCAATTAAAAGCATCCTAGTGATTTAGATGTAATTTTAGTAAAAGATAGGGATAAAATCCAACCTACAACAAGCGTATATCCCTCTGAAGTTCCAGAAAAGAGAAGTACTATCCTTGTTAATACGAGGGATGCAGTCCCATCAAAAATGACAGGAAGATCTGAAATTTTATTTTTAAAATAAATTTTTTATTTTTATTTTTCATAATTTATCGAATATAAATATATAAATCTTTCATCGGTCCCTGTTCTTCATAATTTTCTTGACAATCAAAACTCAGCTATTTCTGTTTCTGTTTCTTCTTCTAAGTGTATCCGTTATGATGATCAACGAATCGTTTCCGTTCTTCATTAAACCTGAGCTGTTCGACACAGCCGAAACGTTTCAGTTTCTAGCTGAACCTCCATCGTTCTACTATGGGTTTGATTCGGATACCCATTTCTCTTTCTCAGATATTTCGAACCCAAACACTACTGATCATCAAACAATCCCTGGAAACTTTTCGGATAGCGTTTCGTTCGAAGAAGACAAGACAGATTACCCACCTGTTCTTGATGGCATCGCTGCTGTTGTTGGACAACACGTCCTCTTCGGGAACAAAAGCAGTTGTAACGATTGTAACAATGGTAGTAATACAAAGATAGAATCGGATACGGTTTCGGATCGTAACAGTTCCGAGAAACAGAGTGTTAGTAGCGTTTCGGAACAGAAGAGTTTTAGAGGTGTTCGAAAGAGGCCATGGGGGAGGTGGTCAGCAGAGATACGAGACCGTATCGGCAGGTGTCGACACTGGTTGGGTACGTTCGACACGGCAGAAGAAGCTGCCCGAGCTTACGACTCGGCAGCGAGACGACTCAGAGGGTCGAAAGCTCGAACGAATTTCTCAATCTCTTCTTCTTTCATACCTCAACCTGTTCCCTCTCCACCTTCTTCATCGATGTCACATAAGAAGTTGGGTTTGGGTAGTAGTAAACCCAGTGCTCATGTCAGCAAGAAATGCGCTGTTGTCACCTCCATGGCTCACCTATTTAGTTCTAACGATGAAGAACGACGAAGATCAGCTAAAGTGGAGCTCGATTTGAAGCTTGGTGTTGGCTCCATTTCCACTAACAACTCTACTAAACCATCATCTTCTTAGTTTTTTGTTTTTTTGTTTTGGACTTTTCAAGCATCAAACGTACGGTTGATATGAAATTCCTAGGAATATCTTCCCATCTCAACCGTACGCTTGATACTCTGCTTCAAACGTCGTTTGAATCTATAATTTATGTTTTTTTTGTTGTTGTTGGTCTTCTTAGTTCTCTCACTCTCTTAACTCTTTCATGGGTTTCTTCTTTTTCTTATATATATATAAGTACGTAAAATGTGATAAAGAAGAACATGAATTATTCCTATTTTGCATGGTTTTGCTTGAAACAAGATTGCACCCATAATAAGTGTGTAAGAAAAATGAGAGAAAATGAAAATTAGTGCAGTTTCTTTGCTTTAGTTTTCTGTGTTGTTTGAAGGCTTTAGTATAGTAGGTTTGGTATCGGTATCGGCCAATATGGGTTTGTTCTTCAATCTTCATGCATGTCATTTAATTTAATTGAAGCTTGAAAAGACCCCCATAGAAGACGCGGGGGGAAGAACTGTGAAGAGAGAGATGGATGGATGGCGTGATGGATAAATGCAATCGATTACGATAAGATGTGTTTTTGAGTTAAATCCGGGGGAGGGGCGTAGTACGCCATCTTTTTCCTTTTTCTCCTTTCCCTTCTCTTCCTCCGTAATCTACTCTTCAAATCTAATATCAAATGATTTCACTCTAATTTATTTATTTTTTTAATAGTTGGGAAAATTCCATTCTCCAAAGTACGTTTGACGTCTGAGACAACGTACGGCTGAGATGGGGGTGATGCTTCTTAAAGTTAATGGTAGAGATATATGCAGCTGTACTCTAATCAATCTGGCTTCGTAAGTAGTACACTACTATTGGCATCTCTGTGATTTGAGGTGGGCTTACGTGAAAATAATATGTGGACGTAGTAGTGAGAGTGAGGAGGGGGTAGGAGTGGGGGTGGTGGGTCCCTCCCACCTATGACTGTTGTTTCAGAGCAGATTTTGATTCAGTCCAAGATGATTCTTACTTCCTAGGTTGGTGGTTACTAACTCTTCTACTGGAACTTTTTGTGGATGGAAGAGAGGAAGATTGAGGGAATGTTCCTTTGCTTTGTGATCACTGTTAAGAGGGATAATTTACTTTTAGTACGTTTTCTTTGGCACTTTTATATAACATTACTGCATGCAAAGAAGAATAAAGATCATACATGTAGGACATGCTTCTAAGGAAACAAAGTTTTGGATTAGGTAATTGTTCATGACTTGGGATGGAATTCTCTTAATTCGAATAATTGAAGAATCTACAACTCGCGATATTGGGTTTCTTTCAACAAATAAAAAACCATCATCTTCGACTCTTACTAAATCCTATCTTGTCTATGAGATATATGTTGAGTGTCAGAAAAAAATAGGAGAAATTTGTGATTATACTAGTTGATTTGAAATCGATCCAATAGGACATTGAATTGGAATACTATTGGATCCTTCTCGTGTACTAAGAAGGTAAATTTGATTTTATTGGTAATTTCTAGCTCTTGGATTTTCAAAGAAATTATTTTTAGATATATAGGCCTTAAGAAGTTGGTTTTAAGTCGTCTAAGATGAAAAAATAATTTAACAATATATCAATGTTCAACGATTGGAAAGTTGGTCATTGGATCAATACGTTTGCATGCTTAGGGAAAAAAATTACATTTATTGAAAAATATTTTACAAATTTATTGATTTTTCCTTAATTATCTTTATTTATGTGGAGGTGACTTTTATCAATACCCACAACTCGAGATCCACAACAACGTTAATTCACTAATGATGTCTGCCTCTGAACATTAATGTGGTATTTGCAAAAGAAATTGCAAGAGTTTAAATATTGTAAATTTAAAATCCCAAGTGTAAGGTGTGTAGTAAAGTAATAAATATTCATAAGTCTAAGGTCAATCCATAAAGATTGTATCAAATGTGAAAAAAAACATGTGATGAGATGAAAAAAATTTGACCTAAATTATGAAAACATATGATTTTTTCACTTTTCGTATAGAAAAAAAATTGTTTTAAAACAAAAATTAAAAAAGTATTAAGGCAACGATGATCTACTTAATAACCACAATTTCATTTCATATGGTTTTATCCCAATTGAATTTAAATAAACTATAATTTCAAACAATCAATGTGATGTTAAACAAAAATTCAAAAAGAATTTATAGACATAGAATTTGACAAAAGAAAATATATCACCTTTAGATTATTTTAAAATTATGAAAATTATTTATCATTATTAAAAAAATAAGATTATAAAACTTCAAACTTCACCCTTAGTCCTATCTAAAATTTTAATAAACAATCTTCATAAAAGAATTCATAAAATTGTTGAATAAAAATCTAGAAAAATATGAAAAAGTTAGAGAAGAAGAATCATTGAAGAAGAAAATGAATAAAATAATTCCAGAGAAAATTATAATAAAAGAGGAAATAGAAAAATATGTAAAATAAAAGGAAAGAGATACGGAAGGAGGAGGCACACGATGACACGTGGAGGAAATAGAGAGTAAGAAATAAAAATGAAAGGAAAAAAACATTAAACTAACTTCCTACAATACTGTGTTGTGGAGGAAATAGAGAGAAAGAAATAAAAATGAAAGGAACAAACATTAAACTAACTTCCTACAATACTGTGTTCAACATTGCGCTAACATGACAATGTTTATAGAAACGCATCTAGATACCTTTCCTTGAGGTATGAGTGAAAAACATTTATGATTTTATACACACTACCACATTAATGCATTGTTGAACGTAGTGTTGTAGAAAGTCAATATCTAACGGTTCAAAGAAAAAGTAAGAGAGATGTAGGGAATTAAATCTTGCGACAAAGACAAATAAAAAAGAGAGAGGGAATTCTTTTATGTAGGAGAGTTTTTCACAATTGGTCCTTCCTTGCATTTGTCCCCTAATTATTTCTCTCTCTTATTGCAAGTTAAATTAATTGAATTAAATTAATTCAATTCAATTATTCATATTAATAAACATAAATTAGAGAAAATTACAATCATTTTATTTTACGCCCTTATCATAAATTTTGAGTTGTGGGAGTAATGTGACTTGCCTACTCCAATGTGTAATGTGTATAGATGCAACCAGTTGAAGTCCGATACCAAATAAATTCAAAGTGAAATAAAGTTCTCTTTTACTCTCAAAAACGTTAAAATAAGAGAAGAGAGTTTCTATTGCTACACTAACTTTTTAATAATGCCACCTCAAGATGTGTGTTAATTCTCAGATGATTTACTTACGAGTTTGGAAAAAACTTTGAAACCGTTAGCCCACTTCAAAATTTTGAAGAAACCTTTTTCATTGGATTACACATACACTTCTAAAGAAGTGTTTAAAATTTTAACAGAAATATAAATGCGTGAAATAAATTTAAAATGTCACATGTCATGGAAAAAAAAAAAAGAGGGTTTCTTTGAAATTTGAAGTTCAAAATTAGGAGTTTAAGAATTGGGGTATGACGGGTGGTGTTAGCAAAAGTTGGTGTGAAAATAGAATCTACCCAAAAAATAATTTTTTTTTTTTTTTTTTAAATAACAATAGTTTAAGCGACTTTCTAAATGGAGCGCGGTTCATCCACACGTCAGAGTTCAAAATGAGCCGAAACTGGCAAACCTGGTGGCAAGTGGGACCCAAAAGCCAGACTGTTGGATTTTCATTGAGATTTCTAGTCCACGGGCATCATTAATTCTACTAGATTCAGAATATTAATTGGGCTTCAAATATTAGAACTCACACTTGACAATTTTCATCTTTAAATTCCTTTTATATCTATCTATAAACGTCTAACGAAGAGAGATCCTTTTCTGCAACATAATCTTCTATATATTGTGACAGTGGGACTGTCGTTGTAATCAGTCACGTGTAAGCCACGTGAACTACATAAACTCTTCTATCGTGATTAACACGTGGAAGCCTTTTAGGGTACTTTGGGAAAGACAGGTGACGTCATGTATATCATTGTTGTACCCTCCCCTCTCTTTAATTAAATATTTAAAAATTAGTATTTATTTTATATAAAATAATGACGTCAAAAAGCTATCGTTAAAGTGTATGTAAGTAATATAGGGGATGGATTTACTAAGTTGATATGATAGGAAACTTAAGAGCACAACAAGTGAAGAAGAAAGAGTGAGAGATTGAGAGAGCTTTTAATATTGATCGGCGCACTTAATCATTTAACACGACAGCAACATAATTATTACAAGTTTTTTTTTTCGTAAAATACGGAAAGACAGCTTTTCAGGTGAAAGATCCAAATAGATCCTTTCAATGTAGATATGTTGGAAACAATTTTTTTTGCTCTCTAGATCTTCATTTCACCTTGATCAATCCATCCTATTTCATAATTTGGTTCAAAGAGAGAACATGCTTTAATTTGGATTTTTTTTTTTATGAATTTTATTGTATTGGATAGAATGTGGAATGAATCATGACCTTACACGTGGCAAGATTATAAAGGGGGTTGGAGTTGGAGTTGAGTTGAGTTGGAGTTGGACGAGCATGACAGATCATAATTATAATTTGGCTGAGTTGAGTTGGTTACTTATTTAGAGAGTAGAATATATCGTTGAGAGTCTTTAATTGGAATGAGAGATTATTCAGAAAATTTAAGAATAATTGATTATGTCAATCACGTTCTTTTCTGAATAAATAATTTTTTATCTTGAAAAAATTTTCACTTAATAAATTAAAAGATCTAAAAGAAGATCATCGAGTATCCCTTTAAGTAAGAAAATGGATTACATGTTTATGAAGGGAGTTAAGAAAAAGGATTTGCCTATAAATAGAAGATGAGTCTATGTAAAAAAAATGGACTTTTAAGTGATGGTTTAACTATATAGGCATTACTTTTTGCAATATCGATATAGGCTTGAGCATCGGAAGATATTTTGCAAAATTCATATTGATGCCCTAGCTCGACGGAAGGAGGCAGATTCACCATTAAAATTAAGATTGAGGTATTCGAGTTACATTAAAGAAATAACCTCTACATTTTTTTATTTTTTTATTTTTTAATTCTTACAATGCCACAAAAGATTAATAACAAAATTAATCATATTTTATATTAATCGTATTTCAAATGAATTACCATTACATTCATCTTTTAGCCTGCATTTAACATCTCAATTGTACATCTGGAGGCAAAGTATGTGATTGGGTGCATTTTTATTTTTTGACCCAATCAACTAACGGCAAAACAATCCCAATTCATTCAAAAAAGAAAAAAAAACATTATTTGAGTGTTTTAAAAATGTTTTAATTATGGGTTATTCCTGTTTATGCATTTGACGATTATAATTAAATCGTATTATTTGTTTGCTATTCTATGCAATTTTTTGTTTCTAATAATCTTTAATGCAAAAGATTGATATTGGATTTTTTTTTTGTTGCCATTGAAACCTTACTACATCTCATTGAAACTTTTTATAGTATTACAAGATAGTGATGAGTATTCATTCAAGGAGTGACATATTTATATCTAGTGCTCAATATACACTTGGGATGGTATGTGAGCTAGGCCGAGATTATGAGTCCCAAAATCAAAGTATATGGAGCTCTTTAGACAATAGTAGAGTGAACATGCAAAGAAGGCATGCAAGCCTAAACTTTCCCTTATGAGACACCTAGAACTCGTTGGATGAGTGATTGCTTGATCTAATCTTTCCTAACTTTGATTGGTCAAATATGAAATATTACAGAGACAAATTAGAGGTGAATCATTCGGATTTGGTGAGATTAGATTGTATTCAATTGCAAAAGGCCCATATGGGGTGCCTTATTAAGGTGTTAACCATGATCTAACTCACATGCTTGCATTTTTTCTAAAGTATTTAAAGTTTTTTTTTTTTGTTGTTGGGCAATATTAGAGGTCTTTGATAGCCATAAGATTCTCAAGTTTTTATCTTGGAAAATACTTTCTACCTATACTAATTTCTAGTTAATTATTTAGCAAGAATAAAAATTATGGAAAAGAAGGGATAAAGGTGTATGACAAAGAATTAGAGATTAAGGTTTTATCTATATCTAATAATTGTGGTTAATTCTCAATTCAAATGAGTTTGGGTTTGGCTCAGGTAAAATTTGAGTCAAAATAAAATGATTAGAATTCAATATTATTAATGAAAAAAGTGACTTTCAAATAATTTTTTTTTATGTGTATGAAGATTATTCCATCGAAGTTGAAATTAATGTCTTATCAACTTATAATTATTATAAATGAAGTTAAATTCCAATAATACAATAAAACTTATTTTTATTTTATTAATATTCATCTAATTAAGTACATTATGAATATTTTTATAAGATATAATAACGAATCGGGCTTAAAGCACTATTAGACCTTAGTCCAACTCATACTTGATGAGCTGAAAATAATTGAGCCCAGTCGTACCTTTGTGGGTTTATAAGCCCTAACACTTGTTTTGTCAGGTGGGCCAGGTTAGTGGAAGAACAGACTCATAGTGACACCAATTAGCCTTGATGACCTTTAGTCTTGCCTCTTGACAACTCCTAGTGACATCTTGTCGTCTCCGAATGCTCTATAAATTAATTACATTCATAATCTGGAACCCTCAAGATATGGAAATTTCTATACATGGGTGCAACTAATGAGTGCTTTTTGGCTCACAGTCCAAACAGTCATTTGACATGCAGTGCAAATGACATCAGCAATAAGAGAGGAAATTTCTCTCCCCTACGCACGATGAAAAATCAATTTTTTATTATTATCAGATGACCTTTTGCCTTTCAAAAACATGATCCAATGTCACGGGGTTGTAGAGGAAGAAATTATACAAACTTCAAGAAAAAAATGAAAACAAAAAAACTTTATTTTTCACCGTTGAATTTTATTTTTAAATTCTATTGATCAAGCTCGAATATATATTGAATATGAGTTTTTTAATAAAATCTAGAAGGTTGTGGTGTTAGATTTACAATGTGAAAATCCATGTGGTCTCAATGACCCATTTTAAGATTTTAAATCTTAAAATTAAAATTTGTGGGTAGAAGACGTGTGGGTAGGAGAGAAATTTTCTCTCTATGGATGATCTCATTTGCACATGTCTAATGATTGTTGGGCTGTGAACAAAAAATCATTCGTAACTAATTACAGATCAAAAGTTGCCATTTGCCCCTCAACCTAAAAAATGTACTTATTTATATATATATATATAAAGTTTTGGAATGGACTGATTTTTTGTGAGAATAATCTTTATGGTGAGGAGATTATCCTCACTAAAAATCAACTCATTCCAAAACTTCTAATCCTAATTTACAAGTTGAAAAATCGTGGACCATCTAATTTTTGTAAATCACTTTTGATGGGGTTAAAAGTTTTGGAATGGGCTGATTTTTAGTGAGTATGATCTCCTCATCATAGAGATCATCCTTACAAAAAATCAGCTGATTCTAAAACTTTTAACCTATATATTGAAAAAATGTTTGGCTCTCTTTAAGGCCTTCGAACGTCACCCGTTAGTATTGTCCAACACTTTTTTTCAATAATACTCATTTTTGTTTTACTTTTTAGAGAAAAAGACAAGGGCATGTTAGTCTTGTAGATACACGGGCTTCGAAAACTTTTGAGAGGTTTTGAGCTCATCTACATGGGTTTATGAGTCGTCACCATTCAATTAAAGTGTAAATGAACACTATAAAAAGTTTTCTTAAATTTTATTTTTTGGCATGTAGTGACTTACATATTCGAAAGATAAAGGGAAATGGTCTACCTGGATTTCGAAGGTAAAGAGATTTGATTGAGAGACAAGGAAAGTGTTAATTACCTTATCCTATCCACCCTAAGATGATTACAAATATGTGATCATAATTGAAGATTAGAAACTCTTTACTTGATTTTGAAAATAAAAGAAATTATAAAGAAAGTTAAGAAACAAAAGGGCTATAATCTAGTTTTAGGAAATGAAGGATTTAAACTAATGAGCAAGCGAAAACAAAAATGTTGCTTGTTGGAATTTTTTTTGAGCCTAGGATTTTAGTGAAAATTCATATGGATTTCACTATCTTGAATCTCAGGCTCTTTTGAAAGGTTATGTGCTCATTTGGGAGTATTTTTTTTATTGGTTTAACCTTTAGGAGGTGTTCATAAGTTAGACACCACCATAGAGAGACTAGGGATCTTATGAATGGGGTGTGTCATCTTTGAGACTATTTTTATTAGCTTAGGGAGTTAGATGTAGATCTAGAAAGATCCCCCCACCTTTAACCCATAGCTATTTTAGTGAAAAGATGTGATGTGTGTGTTTGTTGTGTATGTATGTAATGGACTTATAAAAAGAAGATTACCTCCAAAGAGGGATTACTCTCTAACTTTTAAACTATTAGAAAATAAAATAAAAATATCTATTATAGAACTAACTTGCAATGGAAATTAAAGAAAATAAAGGGCATCTACATTAAGAATAAAAAGAAAACAATTATTCTAATGTTCCCGTGGAATTTATTGAAGGCTTATAGGAGAATATTACCTCTAGAAGGTTTTACTATCTACTCTCTTACCTCACCAAAGTAAGTAAAATTTATATTGTTATAAGCCAAAAAAAATGAAATAAACTTGTTTAAATGAAAAGAAGGGGATATGTAGAAGATGGAGGTTTAGAAAGGGAGAATGAAGAGTTCAATCCCTTATTAACTTTTTTTTTTTCTTCTTCTTCTTGGTTAGAGCTTCTTGGAGGTTTGCAAATGGATTTTTACAGAATTTTGGTAAGCTAGAGAGCTTTGAAGATAGATTTAGATATAATTTTAGCTTCTTGAGCTCTCCCCTTTTGCCTTGGATGGGGATCCTATTTATAAGATTTTTGGAGACCTTTCGAGATAAATTTATCTTAAATCATGGGATTCTCAATATTTTCAACAAAGTTTTTATGAAAAATGTCATTTTTACTTTCTAACCTTGTCCTTGATAGTCTTTATCCACTTGTTGGGTTTCACCAATCTTGATCATTGATAAGTATGATGGTAAATATACAAAAGTTCTAGAAAATTCTTGATTATAGTTAGAATGGTCTTAGGACCTTAACCTTGAGTCAATTGTGAAGGAAACAACCCAAATGACATGTAATTAGATGGTTGATTTTTTACTTTTTTAGTTATTTCCTTTGAGAGAATCTTTAATAAATTAAGGATAGGTTGGTTTTAGGCCCAAATTCTAGAGAATTCTTAAGTGAATAAAGTAGTCAAAAACTTTAAAAATTGGTTAAATAACATTGAATGCCATGAACGTTTTTTGAATGGTGAAGAATGTAGAAAGAGTAAAAATGGGATTGCCTCTAATGTGTCTCAACAAACCAAGGTTAATAGGGTAATTGGTCTTAAGTGGGGGACCAATCAAGACTAAAGTCCTAGTTAAGAGATTTGGTGAATTACTAAAAAGAAAGATGAAAATTTTATTTGAGAAAATAAAACAAGGGTAAAAAGGTAAAATAACAGGATTTTCTTAAGGAAAAATAAGATTTAGAAATGGGTTTAAGGTAATTAGCTTTAACAAATTTAAATGCGCATAAGGCTCAAAACTGTCTAATAGAATTGGCCTTAGGTGATCAATGGCCAGTGCAAATTTTCCTTCTGATTGTTGGTTACCTCCATATTAAGTAATTTCTCCTTTTGACCATTAGTGATCTATGACCACATTAAAAATTAAGTCTGATTGTTGGTTATCTCCATACCATGCATTTTTCTTTTATGACTATTGGTAACTTATGGCCAGGCTAAAAATTAAGCCTGGTTGTTAGTTACCTTCATACCAAGCTAAAAACAAATGTCATTTAGTCTATTGGCTTTGATATAGGGCTCTTGCAACCACTTGAAAATCGACTTGAGTTAAATTCTTTCTAGTAAGGTTCTTGGTGCTCTCAGACTCAGTCTAGGAAAAAAAAAGGGTGTCTACAAGTCTTTAACACAATAAATATATTTATTATGCCATTAATAAATACATTTATTATGTTGACATTGATTGCCTAAATATTTAGTAAAAAAAAAAAAAACTTAATTCAAAAGACTTAAATGCTCATAGTAATTATTAAGTAAACAAGCATTTATTGTGTAAGAGATTAACGTACCCTTGTCTTTTTCACTAAAAGACAAAATGAGGAGGGGTACTATTGAAAAAAATGTTGGATAATGTTAATATCCCCATGAAGTATTGGACATTAGCATTCCTTATATATATGAGTGCTGATAATATGACGTTGTTTTAAGGGTACGCCTTTGACATTTTTGCTTACAACCCAACTAATGTTTGACATGTGGCGCAAATGACATCATCAATAAAGAGAGCTTCTCTCTTGTTCGCTGCTAACAAATTTATTTTTTTAGATTTCAAATCTTAAAATGGATCGTTGGACTCACATTGATTATCACATTGACAATCCAACAACACAACCTTTTAGATTTCATGAAAATATTCATATTATATATATATATATATAAATTTTTGAGCTTGATCCAATTTGTTGAAAATGGATGGCCACTATGCACCCAAATTGAAAAATAAAATTCAATGGTGAAAAATAACTATTTAAATTTTTTTTTTTGAAGTTCTTATAATTTTGTCCTTTACAACTTTATTGCATCCATGGTTTTTAAACTCGTCGGAGATCGAGACGTATCGCCCGAGTTAACTCGGTATCGGAGCCTAATGAGACCAACTCACAATGTGTCATGAGACGATCGCGTATCGTGAGATAAGCGAGTCATCTCGGACGACATTTTCGAAAAACTCGGGCGATACGAACGAGATAAATGAGGCAGCGCAGATTTTGTTTTAACTTGCGAGATAAACGAGTTGTATCGGACGAGATTTTCAAAATCTCATCCGAGTTAACCGAGACAATCGAGTTTTGCTTAATCCTCAATTATTTCACCCCCAAATCGATTTTCCTCAATTATTTCTTCATCTTCTCCACCAAGTGAACAACCGAATTTTTTTTAATTTTATATTTTATATTTTTTTGAAGCGCTTCATGCCATGCCTTCAAATATTTACAAAACATTCTTACAAGCAACATCAATGTGCAAACATTTATGGATTGCATGCTTTGTTTCTAGAATGTAAACATGTAATATATTCCACAGGGTCAGAAATGCCATTTAAAAAAGCATGACAAACAATACTGCAGCTGTGATTGTTCATCTATCAACACAATAAACACTTTTTTTAGAAAAAAACATGGAACTCTATTTATTTTGATAGGTATATTAAGATTTTTTTTAATTATATATATTTTTGGGTTTATTTTTTAATAGGAATCATTTCTGAATTTTTTCTGAATTTTTCAGATTTTTCAAATGGTTAAAAACCATTGTCTCAATGTCGAACGAGACGACTCGTCTGAGTCAACTCAGTATCAGAGCTGAACGAGACGAGACCAAATAACGAGTTTAAAAACCATGATTGCATCGGATCATATTTTTAAATGTCACAAGGTGATCAGATCAGAAAGTTTTTTTTTTTTGTCACTATGGGCAAGAGAGAGAAACGGGAGTTAGGGGCATGCACCACTAGTCAAGATTATGGGTATTCCAATAATATGTAGATTAGATATACATACTTATCCTTACAAATTCTAATAATTGGATTTCATGGAAGAAGGATAGAGTTGAGTGCAATTATATCAAAGGACTACAAAGGTAGATTTTTAAGTAATTTGCAAATATAGGTGTTCTCTAACTAAATCGATTCTAAAGATAACATGGAAAGTGTGGAGGGTAATTCTTGGAGCTATTGACATGTGACTTCCAAGAGAGATAATTACCGACCCACCGAGTTATGTAGAAAATGCACCGAGCTTTATGTATAGGACAGATCACTTAGGGCTGACATGATAGAAGTGACAACGCTACCACTGACGGGACAGATGTGACAACTCAGTCTGACAGATCGGATGCAATTACCTCAGACTTGTTAGGGCAGTTGTAGCAACTCCTACAGCTGTCAAGTCAAGCGGCAGGTTAACCACTCTGAGAGAGATCACTAAGAATATCTTGGAAGATCCATCAATCAGGACCCCTATAAATACTAGGTTGTGACTCATGTTAAAAGTTAGAAAAAATCTTCTCTGAGAACTCTATAATAGCTCGGCACTAATTCTAACTTGATCGTCGGAGTGGCCTTATAACAGGCTGTCCACCGAACTAGGAGTTTTCAAGGGAGATCTCGAGGTATAGCGAAAAAACGTATCTATAGAAAGTACGAAATCCTAATGAGATGAGCTTTAGAAATACATTCACCATCTAATATGAACACAAATGCCGAATCTATAAAGATATTATTGGTTGGTGACAAAACGAAACAAATGGTCATAGTTCAATCAAAATAAAGTATTAGTGGGACCATATGTAAATATTTTCCTAGAATGATTGTTTGCTCATAACGCTGTGAGTAAATTTGCTTACGGACCAACACCGTTTTGGCATGTAGCTCTAATGACATAAATAATAAAAAGGAAATTTCTCTCTCCTACCCATACATCCACTACCCAGAAATCTTTATTTTTAGATTTCAAATCTTAAAAAATATTGTGGGATCTACATGGATTATCATATTGGCAATCCAACATCACAATTTTCTAGATTTCATGAAAAATTATATGGGAAAAAAAATTAAAACAAAATTTTCGAGCTTGATAATGATGTTGAAAATGGACGACTGTCAAGCACTCAAATTTAAAATTAAAATACAACGGAAAAAAATAATTTTTTAATTTTTTTAAAATTCATAGAATTTCATCGTCTACAAACTTTTTATTGGACCATATTTTTGAATGTGATAAGATGATCTTATTAAGAAATTTAGATTTTTAACTATGGTAAGAGAAAGAAAAATTCTCCTATTATTGCGTATGTCACCAGCATCACATGTCAAAAACGGTGTTCTGTGAGCGAACAATCACTCGATATTATGATATTTCGCGGAACGGGAGAAGCCTGTGTCCACGACGTAAGCAGAGAGAGAGAGAGAGAGAGTGGAAAGTTCGCCTTTCTCAACTACTGACGAAAGCGCGTGAGAAACATTAGCTACAGCGCGGGCCGGCAAATGAATATCATGATAATTAATAATTAATGAATCGGATTATATAGTGTACACCGAAGGAAGAAAGTGAAATCCCACCCCACGTCTTAAAACATGCCACGTAATTCTATTATTCAAGTTTTTAGAAATAAATGAGTAATTTAATAAAATCACCCTGTCAAATTAGCAATATTAAGTTTAACTCTGCAAAATACAATATTATATACTTCATTGAACCAAAGTAAATTTATTTTATTTTTAATGAAGTAACAATGAATATTTTAGAGACGGACTAGTAGCACATCACCTAGAATCGATTGCACTCCAAACTAAAAATATTGTTTTTTTTTTTTTACTTTTAAAAAAAAAAAAAAAATCCCATTCTTGCTTTTTTTTTTTTTTCTTACATTCTACAAAAGAATTTTACACTGATATTAAAAATAAATAATCCATCATTAGGAGGAGTCCTGCATATATTTATTATACTCATATTTTTCAAGATGAAAAAAAATTAATGCAATTTTTTATTTTTTTAGAGTGCAATCCTAACAATGTAGCTCAAGTGGATTTTTTTTAAGTGATGGAGTGCAATTGACATTGGGTGATGTGCAATTAGTTGGTCTCCTTTTTTATTTTTTAAATACCTTTCAAAGCTTAAATTATTATATCAAATTTTGAATAAATTCAAATTTTGACCTTTAATTAATAATAACAAAAAAAGGACTTTAACTTTCTGTTGTAAATCCTATTGCAATGGATATTAAGAATTTCACAGAGAATTTTACTAAATTATCCCTAGAATATATATATATAGAGGGTCGGGTTCCTGCAACACACATTGCTACACACATATAGACAACGTGTTTGTCTTATATGGGCAAAAATGTTTGGAATGGGCTGATTTTTTGTGAGGATGATCTCTGTGATGAGGGGATCATCCTGGCAAAAAATCATCACATTCCAAAACTTGTAACCCCATCAAAATGATTTACAAAAATTGGACGGTCTATAATTTTTCAACAAAAATTGGACGGTCTAGAAGTTTCATAATGAGCTGATTTTTGGCAAGGATGATCACCTCACCACAGAGATCATCCTCACAAAAAATCAGCCCATTCCAAACATTTTTGCCCATATAAGACAAAACACGTTGTCTATATGTGTGTTGAAATGGTTGTCGTTTGAACCTGACCCATATATATATAACAAGATATCTTTACTATTATAATGAGAGAAGGGGGAAGTAGAAGTGGTTTGGCACCAAAATTTGTATTTCAAAAATACCTCCATCTTAACATTTAAATTTAATATAATGAGGGTATTTTCATCAAAAATCAAGAAAATTGCAATTGAACATCCTTAAAATCACGTTAATTAATTTTTCAAAATTATAAAAATAACCTTTTTGTACTATGTAATTTTCAATGGGACTATCCTAACTCTAAATTCCAACCATTGATTACGTCATTCATCATGGCCATAGAATCCACCCACTAATGGACCTATGATAATTTTATGGTCATGATGATTCTCAGAAATTAAAAATAAAATCCAACGGCCTAAGTAATCAAGTTGAATTAAGAGCTCGCTAAAAAAAAAGATAATTTAGATATCCCTCTACATTTTGGTGAATATTTGAGACGTTCCTGCATTTCAAATTGGTGACAACATGCCCCCTTGACCCCCCACCTTGTTTTGTAGACTAATGAAAAATTATTTAAATGCCCTTTTCTTCAACTTTAAACCAAAACATCCGTGATTTTTCTCTCAAATATCCTTCATGTTCAAGGTCTTCAATCTTTATAGTAAATTCATTTTCACCTATTTCACCGTACCTTTAATCCAACATTTTGCAATCTTATCTCAACTTTTTGTAGAAAACCTAAAATTTATCCACCCAATATTCCTCATTTTCTATTTCCTTCTTTTTTTTCTCACCTTCAAATTTGAAAGTTGTAAAAAGGTTAAGATGATGCTACAAATATTTATTGAAATCGAAGATGAGAGATTTTTTTTTTTGGATCATTTTCTATTAGCCTAATTGAGTAGACAGATATCAATTAGCACCCGAGTCAAATATTTACTAAAACATAAATGAAAAGTATCTTTGGCTCCTACACAGAAGTATCCCCCCATGATGTCTCCCACAATGTTACTTCAACATTACGTAAATGATATCTCTAAGACCTTGTTTGGATAGACTTAAAAATAATAATTTTTTAACTTTTAAAAGTAAAGAAAAAAAATGCTAATTTCAATTAATTTTTAAAATTTTATTTTTTTAATTTTTAAAAAGCAAAAGAAAATTACTTTGCACTTTCTAAAAGGTACATTCTTTCGAAAATACTTTTTCCAGTTAATTTATCCTATTCTATCCAAAAGGGCCTAAATAAAACCTTTAAAAAAAAAGTGCTGAACTAAGACAAACAGCCATTTAGTTACTCAACTCGCTGGAGTACAAGATCTTCACTCGAAAACGTATGAACGCGTTTGCCAAACGAATGACTTATCCTCCGTTGTCTCATATTTCCTACCTTTCTTCCTCGCTTTGTCTTACCCTTATAAACCATTCTCTCAAAAACCACAACCACAACAACTCTCTCTCTCTCCCTCTGATGGCCACATATCATGAGAAACCCACCTTTGTTTCACCATTACAAGAACATGAAGAAGAAGAAGACTATGTTGAAGATACCTTTACCACTAGTGGGTGTGGGTGTGGATGTTTACATGCCTTCTGCTTCAAACTAAGGGGATGTAAAGATGGTGCATATAGAAATCTATCACAGAGGCAACAGCAACAAGGACAAACAGGAGAGGACTGCAGGGAGAGTTGGTGGGTGGAGAGAGGGAAGGGGTTGAAAGAAATATCAGAGAGAATAGCAGGGCCTAAATGGAAAAATTTCATTCGTAAACTAAGCAATTACAAGAAAAGCAGGAATCCTACTTCTCCTCAATATGGGTATGATCCTAGAAGCTATGCTCTTAATTTCGATGGAGGCAGCTTCGACAAGGAAGATGATCTCTTGTTTCGTAACGGGTTCGGATCAACGTCAGTGCCCATCTGATCCGACTCGGTGTTGATTATCCTGATAAAAATTATGATTTTTTAATTGCCTCCCTATTTAATTTATTATATTGTAAATGACTCTTGATAAAAAGTAATTATTATTGTTTCCCTCGTGTTATGGTTTTGACTTTTGACCAATTCCCTCTCTCTTGCCTGAAATTTTCTCATATGAAGGGTGAATTCAGTGTTTACAATTAGAAATTGTCGAAATTGATAAATTTTGACATTGGGATTTACTGCAATTCTCACATTTCTTAAGTGGCTGTGCACATAACTGTAGATCTGTTTTCTTGAGATACGAGTAAAAAGCTTCTTCACTTATGTGTGCATCGCCACATCAGAAATGTGAGAATCGCAATAAATCCAATGCTCCCAAGCATTAGTGATCTTTTAAATCTAGTAGGGTATGTTTAAATATGCGGCATTAATTAAGGATTAAGGAAAAATAAAACCTTTAAAAGATTATTTTCTTGTACTATCATATCTTTATTTTTTATGTTTTTGAGTCGAGATTCTGAGTCAAAAAATTTCACTTGGTTGATGTGGTAAGTGCACAAAATAATAGATCTTTTCTTTGGGATATAGAAGGAAAAAAGATTTATGGTTCTGTGCACTTGTCATGTTGACCGAGTACATATCGAATAAGTCTTTTCAAGTCCGTTTATCATTAGTCGTAATTATGCACAAAGAGTTACATGGTTAACTCAATAAGGGATACATCCACGAATAATTTGACCAAGAAATTATCACTATTAATCTTGGAGAAAATTACAAGGTTGACTTTATAGAAAATGTCTTAGAACGGAGAGAAAATCAATAAGAACCTCTCATACCAATATATGCCATTAAATCCATCTACCTTCTTGCTCCAATTTTATTCCTACAAGCTTTTAAATAAAAAATCCTCTTAAAGAATTCCAACAATGACCATGTATTTAAGACAAAGAAAAAATATAAATCAAGAAAACCCTCCTTCACTCTAAAATCCTCTCACCAAATACATTTTTTGAGATCAAACTCATAAAAGGCTCTATCTAGAGAGATTACAAAAATACAAAAATGCCTCCCAAATAATTAGGAGACTAATGTCTTTAAGAAGACTGATTTTGGATCACTATCCCAACAATCTCCACCTTGATACGAAATCACATCCTTGTCTTACCAAATCTTTTCTCTTACTTTTTCTTAAAACCTAGAGAAGTTAAGTTCCAATCTAACTTCTTTACTTAGATCGACTTTGTAAGCATATCTGCAAGATTTTCCTCGATCTTCACCTTAACCAACCGAACTCTACCATTTTCAACAACTTGTCAAATGTAGTAATATTGAACCAATATGTGTCTTGACCTGTTGTGAATTGAATTCTTGGCCAAGTGAATAGCACCCATATTGTCACAAAATAATTCCATGGGTTTGCAAACAATACCCATATCCTTCATCAATCCTTGGAGCCATACCACTTCCTTTGAAGCGTCCGTTGTCGCCATGTATTCCGCCTCGATAGTGGATAAAGCAACCGTATCTTGAAGTCTTGATATCTAACTTATCGATCCATTTGCAAAACAAAACACAATTGCCGATATTGATCTTCTTCAATCGAGATCACTAGCAAAGTTATCATCCACAAAATCTTGAATTGAACTTGAGCCCTTGTTATATGTGATAGCATAATTACTAGTACCTCTCAAATACTGAAGTCCTCATTTTGTAGCTTCTCAATGAACCTTCTCGAGATTTGCCATAAATCAGCTTAGTACACTAACCACATGTGCAATGTCCAGTCTAGAGCACACCATGTCAAACATTAAATTCCCAATAACACTTGCATATGGAACATTTTTCATACTTTTTTTTTCTTCTTTGCTTCCATGATTTTGCTTTGAAGATAACTTGAAATGAGATGCTAAAGGTGTTTTCACCAGCTTTGCCTTGCTCATGCCAAAATTTTCAAACACCCTTTCGATGTATGCCCTTTGAGAAAATGATAAAAATCCCATTTTGCCTATTTCTAATTTTAATTCTAAGATTTTGCCTTGTCAGTCCGAGATCTTTCATGTCAAATCTTCTTCTTAAACTTGCCTTGAGTTCATCAATCTTAGTCTTATCCTTACATACCAAAAACATGTCATTTGCATACAAGACGAAAATCAAATATGAGTCATCATCAAAGAACTTCAAAGAAATGCAATGATCATACATACTCATTGTATAACCAATGCTTGCCGTAAACGTGTCAAATGTCTTATACCATTGCCTTGATGCTTGCTTCAACCCATACAAAGACCTTTTTAATTTGTATACTAGCCCTTCTTTGCCTTTATCAATGAAGCCTTTCGATTATTGCATGTAAAATTTTTCTTGAAGTTCCCACCATGTAAAAAAGCCGTCTTCGCATCCATTTGCTCGAATTCTAAATCATGCATTGCAACCAAGTCAAGAACCAAACGAATGGAAACTAATTTTACTACCGATGGATGCAAAAAATTCATCAAAATCAATACCTTGCTTTTGTGAAAATTCCTTCGTAACTAGCATTGCCTTGTACCTTTCAAGTTTTCCATCGAACCATTTCTTTATCTTGAACACCCATTTGCATCCAATTGCCTTTCTACCTTTCAGTAACTTTACAAAATCCCAAGTCTTATTTATTTGAAGAGCCGACATTTTTTCTTCCACAGTCTTCTTCCAATGACTTGAATCACTCCTCTCAATGACTTCATAAAAAGAAGTTAGCTCGTCATTCCCTACAATCAAAGTATGCAAAATATGAGGATCCACATAATCTTTGTGTCACATAGGTGGATGGTTTTGTTTTGTAGAACACTTGGGCTCGAGAAACATATCTTCGTCTTGATAGTGATGTTTCCTCATTTTCGCTTTCCTATTCAACATGTTCCTCACCATTATCAATGGAAACATTATAAAAAAAAGATCAATGCACCTGGAGAAAATATTTCTTGATGGATCTCAAATTCTTGGTTTTCATCTCTTTCTTCTCGATCATTAGCAACACTTTTCAACTCTTTTGCTAACATAGAGGATTCATCAAAATGAACATCCCGACTATTGATTATTTTGTGAGTGCTTAGATCCTACAATTGATATCCCTTCATACCCTTGCTATAACCTACAAAGATGCATTTCTTTGATTTTGGATCCAACTTGTTTCTTTGACAACTTGGAACAAGTGCATAAGCATCACATTCAAAAAATTACACAAATCAGAGTAATCGCTAGGAGTTCCATACCACATTTCAGTTGGAGTCTTATTTCCCAAAGCCATCGAAGGTAATCGATTAATGAGATAATAAGTCATTGAAGCCGCTTCTGCTCATTACTCTTGTTTTAAACCGGTATTGCTCAACATGCACCATGGATGTTTCATCAAAGTACGATTTATTCTTTCTATAACACCATTTTATTGAGGACTATCAACATTTGTGCAATGCCTAACAATCCATCATCCCGATAATAATCATTGAACTCATTTAATGTGAACTCTCTCCTACTATCTGTTCGAAAAACCTTGATGCGACGTCTCGTAGACTTTTCTAATTTAGCTTTAAAATGCTTGAATGCACTATACACATTCCTTCTAGACTTGAGAATTTTGATCTATACCCTTCCTGAGAAGTCATTAATGAATGACACAAAGTAATGTGCACTTCCATATGACATAATTGGTGAAAGTCCCCAAACATCCGAGTAGATGTAATCAAGTATGCGTTTGCTCATATGTCTCTTAGCCTTGAATACCCTTCTATGTTGTTTTCCATAAATACAATGCTCACAAAATTCAAACATTCCAAATTTTAGTGAAGGAATAAGATTCTTTTTCATCAAGACCTCCATACCTTTGCTACTCATGTATCCCAACCTTTGATGCTATGGTCGAAGTCGAAATTCTTTATTTTCTACCACCGGATTTGCTTCCTCATTTATTATTGTGCTTCCCAATAACTTGTACAAGTTTTTAAATTGAATCCCATTTCATTACAACTAGAGTCCCTCTTGAAACTTTAATCATTCCACCTTGTCCGGTGAATTTGTAACTTCCAAGTCTAGGGAAGGGAGAGAAATCAAGCTTTTCTTTAAATTTGACATATTCTTAACATCTTCAATTTTTTGAATTGTCCCATCAAACATTCTTAAGCAAATCGAGCCCATCCCAATCATCTTGCTAGATGAATTGTTCCCTATTGATACCAACCCTCCTTCACATGGCTTGAATGAATCAAACCAAGATTTATGTGGACACATATGCTGGGTGGCACCACTATCAAGAACCCAATTTTGTTAGAATGTCAGATTGTTAGCCACCATTAACACCTCTTCTTTTATGTAAGCCGAAGTAGATTGTTCAACTTGATTAGCTTCATCTTTAGCTTCATTTTGCTTTTCACCTTCAGAACTAAAATCTCTGGATTAACCCAAACCTTTCCTCTTCCTATAATTTTTCTTCACACCGACTTGCCACAAAACCAACACGTGATTTTATCACTTGAGTCTTTCGACTTTGATCAAAACTTTGACTTGCTCCTTGAATGGTTGTTTGATGAACTACCTTACTCATTCAATCTATCTCTTACCACAAGTGCTTCTATTTTCGAATTAATTGAGCAATCCAAAGATAAATTGTTTTTTAGTTCATCGACAAGAAGAGCATCACAAACTGAATCCAAATGGAGAGAATCTTTTTTGCTACGACTCAACATGATCACAAGATTATCATAAGATTTCAGCAATGTGCAAAGCAAGGTAACTGCCTTATCCTCGTCCTTTATCTTCACCCCGATGCTTTCAAGTTGACAAATAAGGTTGTTGAATTCATTCAAATGCTCCGAGACCTTCGTCTCTTCCTTCATTATCAAAAAGTATAATTTTCTTTTTAAGAAAATCCTATTGGTGAGGGACTTCGTTTGATACAAACTTTCCAATTTCCCCCATAAATCTTTTGTAGTCTTTTCTCCAATAATGTTGAACAACACTTCCTTCGTTAAGTAAAAACATATGGTAACCCTTACCTTCAAGTCAAGTTCTTCTCAATCATCATCAAACAATGATTCTGGCTTATTGTCTTTCCCATTCAAAGCCTTGTGTTGCCCTTGTTGCACTAACAAATCATGCATCTTCAATTTTCAAATTTCAAAATCCATTTTCCCATACTCACCATTTTCTTAAAAAATCTTCTCACAAATAATTTCACAAACACCTTGTGCTCTGATACTACTTGTAACAAAGAATTCCCACAACAATAATATAAAAGATGTCTCAAGAATAATAACAAGCAAAATATGTTTGAAATAAATTAATAGAGGGAATAGAAATTAGGAAAAATAACCACAACACAAAGAGTTAAATTGTTCATCCAGTAAGGGCTATATTCATGGGCAATCCGATAAGGAAATTATCACTATCAATCTTGTAAAAAATTACAAGGTTGAGTTTATAGAGAATGCCTTACAATGGAGAATAAGAACATTCCATACCAACACATATCATCAAATCCATTTATCTTTTTTACTTCAACTTTGTTCCAACAAGCTTGTAGATTAAAAATGTTGGAATTATTATTTTATTATTTATTTATTTTCGTTATCAAAATTATTTTGTGGCCTTTTCACATATACAAATTTTATATAAATACTGGATTGTAATTTGTTCAAAATATTAAGGATAAAATTGGAAACCATGTTAGTGGTCTGGCATTGGTTACCAGCATCAAATATGATGGGTTAGTGAACATCCTATCAAAACTTAAGTGGTATTCACCTAATACTAGAATTCTACGATGGGTAGAATTCTAGTATCCTTCTTTATAAATAGGTGGTCGTCCCCCCCTCTCTACACACATATTATTCTATTATTGAGATAGAGATTCCCATCACCAAAAGTGTAAGCAGAGTTGGGGTAGTGCACCTGTTATTGAGATAGAAGTTCCCATCACCAAAAGTGTAGGCAGAGTTGGGGTAGTGCACCTGTTCTTTGCAGATCAAGATCAACATATTCTCCGCGGATAATCGAAAAAGCGAATCCAGGTATTTTACAATTATTGTTTGTTCGATTCGATTATTATATTGTTTGTTCAAGATCAAATCCTAGATCCATGTCTACTATGTTTATAGTTATTGCAAACAATTGGTATCAGAGCCTCTCTGGATTTGTTCTTGTTCAAAAAAATTGTTGATTAAATCTGATTTGAGTAGATTTAATCTTGAAATAAATATTATTTATTTATTTATGGATTCGTTGGAAACGATTTATTTCAAAATTAAATCTGTTACTTTATTTCAAAGAAGATTAATAAAGGCAGAAATCTCGTTCTACCAATTGAAGAGAACCGAACTTTGAATAAATTCGAAGTCGAATTTAAAACAATCGATCTTGATTGAATTTGAAACGAACCCAGATTTACATTTGAAATAAATTGATTATTGATTAGAAATCGAACACTATTCAAATCGAAATCGAATCAATAAGATATAACGATAGTAAAACTCTAAAATCTAGATCTGTTAAGATCGAATAAGAATAAAATAAAATAAAAAAGATTTTTCGATTTTCAAATTTCAGTCGATCAGATTTGCCGATCTGAGTCGTGAGGTTTTAATTGGACGCTACCGGACAGTTTCTGGTGACTGTATGTATCGTTTGACACTGTCGATCATACCTGCCGGTCGACGAATGGATGGCTACGATTAAGTGGCGGCGAGACTAGGGTTTACAGCAGATTTGTCTTCTTGATGAAGAAGACGATCACTTTGGGTTGGGCTGGGCCGACTCAATTGAGTTTTGATTGGGCCAAGCCCGATAGTTATTTGGGTTTTGAGTATTTTGATTGGACCAAGCCTGTTTATTAATTCAGTTGGGCTAAGCCCGAGTCACTTTAAACCAATGTTTTATAATGTCTGTTGGGTTAAACCCGTTTCAGACTCGAATCGACTCACTTAACCGAACCGTTTGGGTCAACCTACCCGATTCAAGTCAAATCGATCCAGTCGAACCGGTTCAGTTGGTTCAAGTGTGAACCAAAACAAAGAAAATCGATTTTTCCTTTAAAAACTTTGAAAAATCATAACTAAATCGTTTTAACTCCGATTTAGACAAAACAATAGTCCATTTTGAATATTTTTTCGAGATCTATTCAATAAAATGTTAAAATAATTTATTGACAGCAACATATAACAGTAAAATTTAGATTAAATTGTACCTTTTTGGAGAATATATCTATAATTACTTTCTTTTATATTGAATAATTTATTTTGTTATTTTAATGTACCCACATATAAAACTAGAGTAATTAGAAAGCAAATTTAGATATATTAGGGTATAGGTCTTGCCTATAGGGGTTTAGGAAGACATTTTGAGTGATAGTTCAAGGAACGTGATGGAAATAGAATAGTAGTCTACCTAAAGGTGACCGTTCTATGAAAGTTACGGGTTCTTGAATTCTGAGATTTAGTGTCTCACTAAGATCACTTTGTGACATTCTTTTACATGAAATCACTAACTTCTGCCTAATGGTGATTTATGAATGTTTGTGTAGATCGAGTGAATAAAATAGTCACAAGTGTGAAGGGGAGAGAAGGATAACCCTCTTGCCTAAAGGTGTGGATAGTATCTGGATTGAACTGGAACATAAGTGACTTGGTCTATGTGCGAACTCCAACACAATTTTAGGGAACATATAGCATATTGAGATCTCAGCCCAAAGGCGAGTCTTGATGATGCGACTTGTTTGTACCTGCAGACTGGAAAGTTTTATCCTTAATAAAACACTCTGAAACGATTCGACCAAAACCCCTAGTACGAATTGAAATAATTGAATCCCACAGTATATATATTAATGTTTGACCATATTTAATCCAGCTATGGATGGGTCATTGATTCAAAAGAGTCTGGCAGGAATTGAGCCTCTTAATGGCTCTAATTATTCATCCTGGAGGATAAATATTGATATTTTGTTGGGATGCATGGATTTTGATTTTGTTCTTTTTGAGGACATCCCACCAGCTCTACTTCAGATTCTACGGAGTTGGTAAGAACCCATTTTGTTAAATGGGAAAAGGTTAATAGATTGTCCATGATGATCATTCGAGCATCTATTAGTGAGATTTTTCGAGGTGGTATTCATACCACAGATACAGCTAATGAACTGTTGCAGGTTATCAAGAAACAGTTTGTGGGGAACAAAGAGATCAGTTCAGTATGAGTATTTGGGTCAGCTAATGAATCTGAAATATGATGGTAACTAAAATGTGCGGGAACACATACTTAAGATGTCAAAACTTGTCATTTGTCTTCGAGAGTAAGGGATTATTTTGAAGATGACCTTTTGGTTCACATGACAGTTTTATCTCTGTCTAAATATTTTGATACTCTTAAGGTCAATTACAGTGCACAAGAAACTAAATGGGAGTTAAATCAGTTGATTTCTCTTTGTGTTACTGAGGAAGCAAGATTGAGAGGATCGAAGGTTGAGTTAGCTCACTTGGCAGTTCATGCAAGTATTAAGAAAAATTTCAAGTTCAAGAGTTTCAAGAATCAGAAAATAATCAAAGAAAAGACAGAAGCTAGGAAAACAGATACTGAAGAATGCTGGTTCTGTAAGAAGAATGGACACATGAAGAGGGATTGCTTTGCTTATAAGAATTGATTGCAAAAGAATCTAGAAGGGGTTCGTCAACAAGAAATCGAGCCTTAGTCATATTCATGTTTGGAGTTGTCTTACCGAGTTAAAGTTGTATAATCCAAATCAGAAAAAGCTTGTCCTCAAACGACAACTTGTCATTTTATTGGTTATCCTGAGAGGTCGAAGGATTATAAGTTTTTCTGTCCGTCGAAACATATGGAGATTGTTGAAATCAATCATGCTAGATTTATTGAAGATGGTCAAAACAGTGGGAGTGAAAAGCGAAGGAAGATTGTATTTGAAGAGAAACGTAGTGATCCACCAATATGTTTTATTCCGCAATCTTTACCTCATTTGGTGGCATCACTTATCCGTACAGTCATTATAGAAGATGCAGCAATCCAACCAAAACCCAATCCTCAAGCAGTGGTGGTTCCAGTTCCACAACCAATCATTCCCATTAGGAGATCTACTCGAGAACGCAGACCCGCTATTACAGATGATTATGAGGTATACTTTCAAGAAGGAGATGCTATAAAAGGTGATGTAGATGATCCTTCAACATTCAAAGAAGCAATGGACTCAAATGAATCTCAATTCTGACAGAAAGCAATGAAAGAAGAATTGAGATCTATGGAAAAGAATGAAGTATGGGAACTAACGAACTTCCAGAAAGTTGTAAGATAATAAAATGAAGGTAAGGCCAATAAGTTTAAAATAAGACTTGTAGCGAAGGGTTTCAAGCAAAAGCCAGGTATTGATTTCAGTAAAACTTATTCTCCAATTTCTTCTAAAGATTCACTGAGGATCATCTTGGCGATAGTGGCACACTATGATTTAGATTTACATCAGATGGATATAAAAATTACTTTCTGAATGGTGAACTAGATGAGGAGATTTACATGGCACAACCTGATAGTTTTAAAATTGATAAAAGAGAACATCTTGTCTGCAAGCTGAAAAAATCAATTTATGGGTTGAAACAAGCATCAAGACAGTGGTACTTGAAATTTGATCAGGTAATGACTGGATACGGATTTAAAGAAAATGTCGTCGACAAGTGCATATATTCAAGATGAGTGGGAGTCGATTCATCATTCTTGTACTTTATGTTGATGATATATTGCTGGCGAGCAATGATGTTCATCTCTTGTGTGATACAAAATATTTTCTGTCAAAAAGTTTTGATATGAAAGATATGGGAGATGCTCAATATGTTCTAGGGATTAAAATTCACAGAGATAGACAAGTTGGATTTTTGGATTTGTCACAGAAGGCATACATTGAAAAGGTGCTCAAAAGATTTGGTATGGATAAATGTGCTCCTGGTAAAGCTCCTGTGGTAAAAGGAGATGTACTCAGCCAAGATCAATGTCCCAAGAACAAGTTTGAAAAGATGGAAGTCGATGCATCAGAATATGCCTCAGCAGTCGGTAGTCTTATGTATGCAATGATTTGCATCCGACCTAATATCAGTTACATCGTTGGTATGCTTGGGAGATATCAGCAGAACCCCGGTATTGCTCATTGGAGAGTAGTAAAGAAAGTAGTTCGGTATTTGCAAAGAACAAAATATTTTATGTTAGTATATAGAAAATCGAGTAAGTTTCAAGTTGTTGGTTATTCTGATGCAGATCATGCTGGATGTCGTGATAGCTTGAAGTCTACTTCAAGTTATATTTTCATGCTTGGGCATGGAGCTATCTGATGGAGAAGCTCAAAACAGATCATTCTGACAGATTCAACCATGTATTCAGAGTTTATTGGATATTATGAAGCAACTCGTCAAGCAGTTTGGTTGAAAAATTTTATCGGTGAATTAAAGATATGGATTCCATTGATAGACTATTGTTATTTATTGTGATAACAAGGCATCTGCTGATTTTACAAAGAATGAAAGAGTGACCAAAGGAAACAAGCACATCGAAATAAAGTACCTTTTAATATGTGAAAAGGTTCGTGAAGGATTGATCGAGATTGTCAAGATAGATTCTGGTAATATGATAGCTGACCCTCTCACAAAAGAACTCCTGCCTAAACTTTTCAAGGAACATGTAACTCGTATGAGAGTTATCATGTCATTTGTTTATGTTATTTAAGTGTTAAGTTTGTTTTATACTTGTTTTGATTCATTTATACTCTTGATAGACTATTTATTGTTGCTTAAAGAAATTAATTATGACTAGTCATTACTTATGCATTATTGTGTACACATGTTATATTTGCCTGTGAGTAGATGTACTCGTAAAGTGTTAAAGAAATGCTTGGACTAGAAGTGACTTGGCATCACGTTGATGAAGTCTTCATTCTGGAAAGAAAGGTGATGGAATATCACATAGCTGGTTGCTAATAAGATATCAGAATGACATACGATGAGTATGAAGCTGGACACCTAGGGAATGTACATACAGACTACATTGAAGGCTGTACATTGCCCTAATACCACAAAGAAAGTTCACGTAAAGGTAAACTCCTGAATTTATTGATAGTACTAGTTTTGAGACCATGGAACTGTCTTAGGGCCGACAAATGAGCACTTTGTTACATCCATAATCCATCATTAGCGGTATCCTTGAATGAAGGTGAGAGTTAAAGATTATCTAAATTATTTTGAACAATTATTTTTCAAAAGAGTGCACTCGATTATTCAAAAGGTAACAATCCAAAGAGTTGTTTTCTAAACAAAAGGTATATGTGAAGGCCAAGTGGTAGATTGTTGGAATTATTATTTTATTATTTATTTATTTTCGTTATCAAAATTATTTTGTAGCCTTTTCACATATACAAATTTTATATAAATACTGGATTGTAATTTGTTTAAAACATTAAGGATAAAATTGGAAACCATGTTACTAGTCTGACATTGGTTACCAGCATCAAATATGATGGGTGAGTGAACATCCTATCAAAATTTAAGTAGTATTCACCTAATACTAGAATTCTACGATAGGTAGAATTCTAGTATCTTTCTTTATAAATAGGTGGTCGTCCCCTCCTATCTACACACAGATTATTCTATTATTGAGATAGAGGTTCCCATCACCAAAAGTGTAGGCAGAGTTGGGGTAGTGCACCTGTTCTTTGCAGATCAAGATCAACGTATTCTCCGCGGATAATCGGAAAAGCGAATCCAGGTATTTTACAATTATTATTTGTTTGATTCGATTATTATATTATTTGTTCAAGATCAAATCCTAGATCCATGTCTACTATGTTTATAGTTATTGCAAATAAAAAATCCTCTCAAAGAGTTCCAACAATGGCCATGTATTTAAGACAAAGAAAAAATCCCAACTAAGAAAACCTCCTTTCACTCTAAAACCCTCTCTAAAAAAACTCTTACACCAAATATTCTTTTTTGATATCAAACCCATAGAAGGTGCTATCTAAAGAAATTACAAAAATACCAAAATGCCTCCCAAATAATTAGGAGATTAAAAAACCCTTAAGAAGAGTGATTTTGAATCATTATCCCAACATTACTCTATCACCATCTATCAATTTTTTCCCTAATCACAATAGTTGAGCTATATCTTCTTTTTTTAGTGGGGTACTTGAAGTTTTCATTATCATTGACGCTCAATTTGGTAATAAACAATGATAGGGGTATCATAGTTTTCATTAATATGAACAACCCAGAATAAGAAATAGGTTTGTTCAATATCTCTTTCTATTGGAATCAATTACAATCGGATCTCTTAAAACTAAACCAACCAAGTTCCGGAACCAATTTTTGACGGTTTCAATTCTAACTTCATAAATTGGAAATTGGGAATCCATACCAATAAAAATCAAAATCGAAACAATTCAACAGATTTGGTTCCTTTAGAAATCAAGCCGGAACTGATCCATTGATACTCGTGGTGGCACATGCCGAAGTGACATTCCTTTTAGAAGAAGGTTAAAATGACTTCTTATGACACTGCATTCAACATGGCTTTGACATGGAGTTGTGCCTCAGAACCATATATACAAGTGAAATGTCCAATGCATTATCCTGCGCAATCACTCGAGCATTGTGCTTCTTCTTAATTCCTTTTATTTAGACACCTTTAGAATTTGCTGATAATTTGAGATTGCCCACCTCCTAATTCAATGTTTTGCCCCCCTCCCCTATTTGATTTAAACACCACCCTAGGGTTTGATGAATATTAATTTGAAATGTCCACCTTTGATGAAACTGATGACATGTCCCCTTTTGACCTTACTGTCACCCACCCTTTAAATTTTTTAAATGATTAAGACACCCCTCTATTAAAGTTGGTGAATTCTTTAGATATCCATGAGTTTGAAAATTTTGACATGCCCCCCCGCCTTTCACCTTGTTTCTCTTTTCTAATCTAAACTAACAAAAAAAAAATAATAATCATGATACCCTCGTTTTCAATTTGTAACAAAAAAAATTGTTAATTTTTCCTCCTAAAACTAAATATCTTCAAATCTCCTACCTTTTTTTAGTAAATGAATTTTAATTTATTTAACCTCATCTTCTATCCATCGTTTTGAACATCGCCTAAATCACTTATAGAAAATCAAAATTAAAATCTCATCATCTTCTATTAAAAGAAATCTTATCATTAGGTAAGTTTGAAAACTAAACTTTAGCCAAGAGATTGAAGATGACTAATTTTGTGGAGAAAAATCAATTTTTAATTTCATGTTGAAGATAAAGGTACTGAGGTCATTTTGCATTAATCTATTGTACAAGACTAAGGTCAAGGCCATGCAGGCATTTTGATGGATTTGAGATGTCCTATGTTTCTAAACTAAATGCCCCTTGACTTGAATCTTCTCTCAGACTGATGAGAAATGACTTAAATACCCTCTTCTTCAAATTCTAACTTAAAAATCCGTAATTTTCTCCTCCCATAAACTAGTCAACTTGAAGCTTTAGAACCTAGCACCCCCACCTAGAAAAAATTTCTTGGCTCCTCCCCTGCTTACAGTCATAGTATTTAGGTCAAAATATGATTACGACATCCTTAGTTCGTAACGCAGTTACTTCGATTTTGCCAGAATATTCCAAATTATTTATAAAATCAATAGAATTGTAAATACTGAAAATTCCTCTTATATTAGTTACTATTTTTTTTTCCCAATTATCTTAATGTTTTGAAAAAGATAAAACAATTCTCTATATACAGCACATGTGCAGCCTTCATGGCCTGTCTAAACGTGTTATAAGAGATCTTGATAGCGTCAAAAAAGGCAGATTCAATGGTAGGACCCATATTACCACCAAAAATATAATATAACACGTTAAAAAGAGCAGACAACCACACATGAGTTGTTTATAAACCCAACTTGTGATAAACCGTGGCACAGGAGAGTTTTTTGACCAAGGGTCAGTCGGCCCAGCCCAACAAATAGTGCCATAAGACATTTGGGGGAGAGAGACATGAAGGGTTAATTTATAATCAAATTCCAACTCTTAGAAACATGTTTATTTGCAGGAATTGAGATGACTTAGGAGCATTAGAGAACTACTTGACCCTATTCTTGTTAATCGGTTTTGGAGTGCACCTTGTGGCAAATTGAGAGTTTGGTGAGTGATCAGTTTCAAATTTCCTGCAAAAGTGCGATTAACCAAAAAAAAGCTAAAAGCAAAAGTGGTTCAGACACCATTTGCGAGAAGTCGTTTCTTCCTCAATGTACACAATTTTATCTATTTTGTCCCTCCATTTTTTTTAACAAAATTCCAAATTTTTATTATTTTATCCTCAATTATTTTTATAGGTATTTATTGTCAATTTTTAGTTATTACAAAAGTTCCCTCTCAAATCATTATGGCCAATAAATTTTTTGACATTACACCTTACGAATACATCACTTTCTCAACTCAATGATGACATTTTCAAGGTGTTAAGATAATTTTTACCCCGATAATAACCATGCTTAGTAAGTACTTTTTGGGTCTAGGCATGATGTTATTTGGTGAAAATAGATCCTGTAGACTAGATTATGTATGAATGACATGATGCCTAAGGGGGAGAGAGAGAGATGAGGTATTTCTATCATCTTCCTGATCGACCTATGAATCGACGAGATGTTTGTTGTTGTACAGAAGTGTAACAAGAGTAGGAAGTAAATTGAAAATAAACACGTATATAGGACTCAAGGATTTATATAGTTAGACAAATTGCGTACGTCCATAGAGGAGAATGAGATCAATCCACTATGAATGATAAAGATCGGTTACAAACTCCCAACTCTTTGCAAGTCTCTCAGCCATAAAAAATCTCACTAAGTAATCAAAATAATAATAATTATAAGTTATCACAAAATTCTAACCTGAAAATACATTACCCCCAAACCGTCTGAATAGGCCAATTGGGTAGCATGACCCAGCCCTTCGAACCAAGACCCTATGCCTAGGGAAAGAGGCCCTTTTTCCTTGATTTAGCCTCTTGAAGGAAACTAAGGAATACGACATCTCACAACATTTGCAAATTACAATCTCATGGCCAACTAAGTTTATATTTTTTTTCAAATTATTGGGTTGGGTATGAGAAAATTGCATCACTTAAACTTCGTCCCTTCTTTCACAGGGGGAGCGGATCCTCTATAGCCTATCTTTCCTGTAGCTCCCTATGCCACTCTCTTCGTAAGAGAGAGGGCTCATGTTTAAAAAAAAAACAATATATAAAAAAAAAGTCGTGCTAGGGTGACATTTTTGGGTGACAAAACTAACATTTTGACGTGGTGGTGTGCACATAACCATAGATGCTTTTTTACTTGTATCTTGAGGAAGATCATCTACGGTTATGTGGGCTGGTCCACATCAAAATGTCATTTTTGTCACTACCAAAAATGTCACTCCAGCATTAGTATAAAAAAATAGGGACAATGACCATAAGACTTATTTTTTTTAAATATGTACCAAAAAGTCCCTTCTAAGAACATATGGATTCTTTAATACTCATTTGATCAAATATTAGTCTAAAAGGGATTTTTGAAGTGAAAACATCGTTTTTCAATGATTTTTTAAGTTTAAAGAAATGTGTTTATTTGAGAATATTTGAGGTACTTCTATGTTTTAAAATTAATGTCATGCCTCTGGACTATAGCCATTTCTTATTAAAAAAATGAAAAAGAAAAATCTAAAAGAAAAAAAATCCTTGTTTAGTCTTCCCAAAACTAGTAATCTTTTAACTCACATAGATGATGATGGATATGAGTATGGTAATCATCATAATCATAAAATTGATTTTATCTATGTATATTAGATTTATTATACAATATAAATAATTTTAAATAGTTAAAATATAATTTTAGAACTCGACTTAACTATTCATTGAATTGTTCAACTAAAACATTAACAATTCAACATAAAAGAATCAAATAAAATTATATTGAATTTATGAATATCTTTTTACAAATTAAAAATATTTATTTTTTATTTTTCATGAAAATATTAATAATCAAATAAATTAGTCAAGTTTTTTTATTTGACTGCGTTTATTTTTAGATCAAACCACTTTGTAAAGTTGCTAAAAGGGTATTTCAATAATTTTCCTTAAAAAAGATTTTCAAAAGATCCTTAATCGGTTAGTATCTTATTAAGTGGCACTTAAATGGCATGTATTCTTTATAAGGAGACTATTTGATACATATACTCAATAAAGAGTCCTTCACAGTCATTATCCCAAATAATAACCACACAGTCCTCTAATGTTCATGGCCTAGATTTGATTTAAAAAAATAATAATAAACATTTTACCAGATCCAAGACTTTTGAAAAGAATGGTTCATGTACTCACAATTTCAAAGGGTAGGATTTAACAATCTTATTGACATGGCGGTTTTCCAACTGTCCAATTTCGCTAAGAGGGCTACAGAGGATTCGTTCCCCCTTTTGTGGGCATATTTGTTGGGATGATGTGTCCAACAATTGTCTTTTTTTTTTTTTTGAGATCATACGACATTAATGATAGGTATAATTTTGTGATACATTAAAGAGAAACTTATTGATAGTTACTGTGGAGGGAAATTTTAATAGTCTCGGAGTCTGGGCATGTCGTAGAATGGTCATTCGATCCATCAAAGAAGGTCCTAAGAAAGAGAGCTTGTCTTAGGGTCGGGAAAAGCGTCCAAGTCCAAGATTCCAAAAAATACGGGATCTTATGCTAAGTTGAATAACTTCGCTTCGACTGGAGAACAATCAGGAGAAAATCAAGGAAAGATATGATTCGAGATCAAATAAGGAATTTGTGGCAAGCCTATAAATGAGAGTCCAGCATCACGAAGAAGGTACAAAATTGATCCTATCTATGTAGAGTCTCATAATCTAAGCTCTTATTGACTTAAGTATCGGAATCTTTGTGGAACAAGGGAAGGAAGAAGGACTCAAGGATCAGACTATTGGTATATTATGTAGTCCGAGGGTATTCTCAATAATTTCCTTTACAATTTGGTGTCATCCATGGTAACGAAAATAATAACATGACGATAACATGGTGAGTACGAGAAATGAAGAACCCAGGGGGCAGCATAGGCAGCCCCAGGAGGACAACGGGCTATTATAGCCCAAGAGGAACCACAGTGCAAGTAGATATCGGAGATCTAGGAAGCGTTGCATCTAACTCGATACCTGACGGACAGGGGCTTCTGTAGACCATGGAAACCCTGCTATTGCGGATGAAGGCTAAACTACAGCAAGGTCTCGATAGTTAGGCAGAAGAACTTCGAGCCCTGAAAAAGGATAACGAATATATAAGGAAATGATTAGCAAAGGATTCTGAGGCAAGGAAAACAACTGAAGTTGCAGGAGAAACTGAGGAAGAAAATTCAAATCTTGATAGAAGGAAAGAAAAGTTGCGGAGCGCACATAAGTTTTTCCCATGAAAGAACCTTCTGACCATGGGGGAGGTAGAAGAAATGTTCAAAATGAGGGAGGATGTTGCTGCTAGGGGAGGTCAAGCTGGACAGTTGGCTTGGTCTATTGTGAGAGACTTACAATCCTCGCCATTCTCAGAAGAAATTTTCCAGGCCGAGCCCCCTAGGAAGTTTCATGTACAAAAATTTGACTCCTTTGATGGAATGCGCGACGCTGTGGAACACATCATGCATTACAAAAATTAGATGATTCTGTATCAAGGGAATAATGCCCTAATGTGTAAGATGTTCACCTCAATGCTTAAGTCGGCTAGCATCTCTTGGTTTCAAGGGTTGAAAATTGACTCAGTAAGGAGCTTCTCGATATTGGAAGAATCTTTTGTGGCTCAATATATCCACAATCGGGAGAGGAAGGTAAAAACGAACGTGTTGTTCAATCTAAGGCAAGAAGATAGAGGAAACATTCAAACCTTCACTGCTTGGTTCCAAGCTCAAGAGTTACAAGAGGAAAACCTGAATGATGAACTTGTAGCACAGGCATACGTGAATGTAGTCATTCCAAGGACCATGATGCACGAAGAACTCATCACCAACCCTCTAGAAAAGATGGAAGACCTTTATGTTATGGCTAGAAAGTTCATCAACTTGGAAGACGCTTTAATGGTACGAGCAACGAGAAGCCCTGCATCAGTAAATACGGTCACCCCGAAAAAGAAAACAACGAAAGTAAAGAAACGCAAGACCAAGCCAAGATAAGTACGAAATAAACCTGGGATATGGTAGGGAGGATGTCGTGGAACGCAAGTAAGGTGATGATACCCCTCTCTGAGAAACCCTCTAAGATACTGAATCATATAAAACCAACTCAGGCTTCAGACAGCCTCAAGAGAATTACGAAGGCAGGCTCGAGAGATTGTATTGAAAATATCATCGAGCAAAAGACCATTTGAATAGATGATTATTATAGATTAAGGCACATAATCAAGGACATGATCGACTAAGGAAATTTAAGAAGATTCGTTGCTATAATCGAAGAGGAAGAAAGAAATTGGGAACTTCTACCTCCGTCACAAAGGGATCCATTGAGGGGAGAACCAGGGGCAAGAAGGGTGATCAACGTGATCTTCGAATAACATCTTTTAGAGGAGGAGACGAACAACTCACACAGAGCCAAAATCAAAAAGCTAATTCATGAAAATGAGGTATTTTAGGCCTCCAAAGGAGCTATGGTTGCCCGAATCCTAAATTCAATATGGGAACCAAAAGCCATGATATTTACCCAGGAAGACCTCAAGGGGATATCCCTTCCTCACAAAGATGCTTTGGTCATCACTTTGGTGGTGGGAACGGTAGAGCTAAGAAGAATACTTATGGCTGTTGGGAGTGCAGTAGATATACTATTTTTTCTGACAACTGAGCAGAAAGGAGTATTGGGGAGCCTCAAACCTGTAAGAGAGATCATGTTACCAATATCTACAAGACCAGAGATAGTCATGGTCAGGTTCGTTGTAGTGGATTCTAGGATGGCTTATAATGTTATCCTAGGCCGGAGATGGATCCACACAATGAAAGTTGTCCCGTTAACTTATCATCAAGTAATAAAGTTCCCAACCCAATAAGGGTTGACAGAAATCAAATGAAACTAACTAACAATACGAAGATGCTACTCTACGACGGTCAAATGGAAGATTAAAAAAGAAGAAGATCCAGTTACCGCTCAATAACAATTATCGAACGAATCACCTCTAGGGTATGAGGTGGACGCAGAGAGGGTGATAGAGGCAGACTCAGGAGATTTGGGAGAACATCAGACGTATGTAGGGGAGGGGCTCGGTGATGAGGAAACATAAACCCTCGTAAAGTTTCTGAGAGAAAATAAGAATGTGTTTGCATGGTCTTTCGAAGACATGCCAGGCATATATCCAGACGTTGCTTACCACTGCTTAAATATGGACCCGAACTTTCGGCCAATACAGTAGAAACCAATGAGGTTGGCACCATACTTGAGACAGTCAAAAAACGAAGAAATATTCATTCTAGAAGGTAGGATTCATTGAGGAAGTTCACTACCATCATGGATAGCAAACATAGTAGCCGTCCAAAAAAAAGACGAGAGAACCAGAGTTTGCATCGACTTCATTAACAAACAAAGCTTGTTCAAAAGATGAATTTTCCTTGCCACACATAGATCGATTGGTAGAAATTACCGCAAGACATGAGAGATTTTCATTTATGTATGATTACTCAAGATACAGCCAGATCCCTCTAGCTTGGGAACACAAGGAAAAAATGGCTTTTATCACAGAATAATGGCTCTATAAGGTAATGTTGTTCAGATTCAAAAATGCAAGGGCTATTTACTAGCGAAGATATGCTCGACAAAACTATGGAAGTCTATATAGACGACATGTTGGTAAAAAACAAATGTTTGAAAGACCATATATGACACATTTGAAGGCAACATTCATTTGACTAAGACAATATGGGATGTGACTCAACCCACATAAATGCACTTTTGACTAGCATCAAGGAAGTTCTTGGTGTATATGATGACTATGAGAGGAATCGAAGTAAATCTGAACCAAATCAGGATGGAGGATCGTTGCGCTCACACCAAATGAAGTCACACACTAATGTGAAGTAGGTACAGAAGTTAACAGAGAAGATTGCTACGCTCAACAGGGTTCATCTCACAAACTTCAGAAAAATGGCGACCTTTATTCACGTTACTTAAGAAAGGGTCAGGGCTCAACTGGACGAAGGAGTATGAGAAATCATAGGAGTTAAAAAGATATTTTGGGGCACCACCAATCCTAAGTACACCGCAACACAAAGAGGTCTTGGGAATTTACTTGGCAGCAACACCAATCTCGATCAGCTCGATATTATTCAGGATAGATGGAAAGAAGGAACTTCTGATCTACTTCATTAGCAAAACCCTGAACAACCCCAATACAATTACGGAGAAAATAGTTTTTGCCCTAGTTTACACTTTGTAGAAGCTTCGACCTTATGTCTAGGCTCACAGAATAAGGATATTCACGAAATATCCTTACTAGAATGGAGAAGTCCCGAAGAGTAGCGAAATGGGCAATAACTCTAGGGGAGTTTGACTTTACGTAGAAATCAATAACAACACACAAGGGACAGGTGGTTGCAGATTTGTTAACGGATTTTCCAATAAAGGATCCGAACTATGCGGATTAACAGGCATGATAGAAGGGGGAACCTGCTCAGTGGGGTCAGAAAGAACTTGGAGATGAGCATCAAGGTCGTCCGCTCTTTTCTTCTCTTTTTGATATGCTGCTTCCCAATCATCCACAACCGTATCTAATTGAAGTTGGAGTCGATCTTTCTGTTCTTTCAAAGCTTCGACCTTCTGTCTCGCATTCTCTTCAGTGAGGGCCTAGAGCTCATAAATCTTCTGGCAAAGATCATTCCCCTCTAGCAAGGATAGCTCTCGAGACTTGTGGAGCGACTCCTTGAGGCTTTTGACCTCCACAACGAGCTTGGAAATGCTCTGATCTCTCCAAGCCATAGAAGCCTTGCTCTCCTCATAGATGAGGCCGAGCTTCCAAGCAAATTGTGTTAAACCTATACATGAAAGAGACGAAATCAATCAATGGATAGTAAATATATTGAAAGAACGAAAGAAGAAAATAAAGAATGTATACCTGAGCCAACCTTCTGAGAGAATCCTCGAACAAGGAATCGGGGTCCTTGTCCAGAAGATTGTATACACCCGAGAGGTAGGCTAACTCGAAAATCGCTCGAGCCACCTCATCTTCTTTTAAGGTTGAATGAGACTTGGGAATGCACCATCCATCGATCATGGGAATGAGAGTAAAAGCCTTTTCCAATGAGGAGTTTTGATGAGAGTTGAGTGCTTAGGAAGAAGACCCAGACCCCTTCCTAGAAGTCAAGAGTGACTTCTGGTTATTGAAAGTAGCATAGGCTACATTTACTTTTTTTTTTTTTTTATGGAAAACAACCCTCTTCTGCCTCTTGGTAAGAGGAGCCAGTCCATCCGACCCTTGGGATTGGGTCGGGGCTATGTTTTGGACGTCAAGATCCTGACCAGTACTTGAGATGGGGGGTTGGCAGAGGAATGGGAAGGTGGAGGCTTGCGAACTCGAAGTGGACTCCCGATTTCTTCTTCCCCTTCTTCAGTCTAGTCGCGGAGCTAGAGGAATGAGGATTGGGGGGTAGTTGGCTTTGGGGTAGTCTCAAGAGAGGTTCTGAGGCCGAGGCTAGAGGAAAAGGCTTCGGAAGAAGAGGAAGAAGAAAGTGGCGGGATATGGTTAAAGTTGATGGGACCTAAAGTGGAAGGATCGGTGAGACACCTCTTCAACATCTTGTCTCGAAGAATGGCTTCGAGGACAGCAGCGGGAGGGGGGTTGTTGTCTTTTGGGTAACTTGCGAAGCGAATAGAAGCCTTGCTCTCCTCGTAAAGGAGGCGAAGCTTCTGAGCAAGCTCCGCCATCCCTAAAGAAAAGGCAAATAGGGAGTGTTGAACCTACACATGGAAGAAACAAAATCATTCAATGGATAGTAAATATATTAAAAGAACGAAAGAAGAAAGGAAAAAATGTATACCTAAGCCAACCCTTTGAGAGAATCCTTGAACAAGGAATCGGAATCCTTGTTTAGAAGATCGTATACAACCCTCTTGTCACCCGGGAGGTAGGTTGACTCAAAAATAGCTCGAGCCACCACATGCCCTCTTTCAGGGTAAAGTGAGACTCGGGAATGCATCATCCGCTGATCAAGGGAACAGGAATAAAATTCTTCTTCACGGAGGAAGCTTGATGAGAGTTAAGGGCCTGGGAAGAAGACCCAGACCCCTTTCTAGAAATCAGGAGTGACTTCTGGTTAGTGAAAGTAGTAGAGGCTACATTCACCTGTTGTTTTTGTAGAAGAACAATCTTTTTCTGCCTTTTGGTAGGAGGAGGCAGACCACCGACCCTTGGGATTGGGTCGAGGCTATGATCTGGACGACAAGATCCTGATCAATACTTGAGACGGGGGGAGGGGGGGTTGGCAGAGGAACAGGAAGGTGGAGGCTTGCGAACTCGAAGTGGACTCCCGATTTCTTCTTACCCTTCTTCAGTCCATTTGGGGAGCTAGAGGAATGAAGATTGGGGTTTAGTTGGCTCTGGGGTAGTCTTAGGAGAGGTTCATAGGTCAAGGCTAGAGAAAGAAGCTTCGGGAGAAGAGGAAGAAGGAAGTGGCGGGATAAGGTTAAGGTTGATGGGACCTAAAGTAGAAGGGTCATTGAGACGCCCTTTCAACTTCTTGTCGCAAAGAATGGCTTTGAAGACAATAGTGGGAGGGGGGTTGTTGTCATTTGGGTAACCTGCGAAATAGACAACAAAGATGAGAAAAAAGCAAATAAGAACAGGAAAATACAAAGAGAGGGTATAGAAGACTTACCCCCAGTAAACCCATTATAGTTTAAGGGATGGTTAGGATGATTGAGGGCATGCTCCCAAAACCGTTTAGTTCGATAAGGAAAATGGGCCACTCCTTGTCAGAGTCAGGGATGTTAAAAAGCATCTCCTTCCCTTTCTTTTTGGTCAGGTAGAATTGTACATCCCACTTCGAAGCCCTATCCATGGTAAATTGGGCTCAGATGTCATCGAGCCCAAGCCTATGGTGCTTGTTCAACTTTAAATTTACCAGCTCAATCATACAGATTAGCCGGTAGAAGTTTCCAATCATCTGACTCAGAGCCTTATGGTAATAATTAAGGACCTCATGGGTCAGGGGCTGAGCGGAATTTGGAGGCCAACGCGGAGTTGACCCAAGTAAATGATCATGGTGCCCTCATCCCACTGTTGCAAGGGCCTAGGGGTTCAGTATAGAAAATTGTTACAGAATTAGGGATCTTAAACTGATCCCTAATAGAGTCAATGTTAGGTATGGAGGAAAGTTTATAGGGTTTCTTCCCCATGATAAGTAATAACGCAAGGAAAAGAAAGTACCTTGAAGAAAGAAAGAGAACGAGATCCGAGTAAGAGGGCATTGAGCAAGGGAAGGAGGCAAGAGAGCGAGAGCACGAGCGAGAAAGGGGGTGAAGACAGAAACAAAGTAGTAAAAGATTGGCAGGACACTCCTTAAATAGGGAAAACAACTTTGGGACCGCAAAAATATGAACAAACGAGGATACATCGAGATTCGATAATCCATAAGGGATGAACCTCGAAGAACGAGACCATCAAGGTTGAAAGACGCGCATGATGGAGAACAGAAGTCGAGGCGACTATGTGACAACATCGCCTCACTAAAGTCAATGGAAGCAAAACACGTGTGCCTAAGAGACGTGCAGCCGACATCACATCGCATGAGGTGGAGTTTCGCACCTCAATTACTCAGTCGACGTAGTAAATGCGATCGGTAGAAAAGTGACGCGTGGGCTAAGCATTAATGGGGCAATTACTGCGCAACAAATACGACTGTCCTAACCCTGGAATGCCACGTGACCGACCCTTAATGACAAATAGTAAGTCTTGGGAACGCAGGTTATACTTGAGTTCCCGAGAGGGAGCATTGTGGAGGGAAAATTTAATAGTCTTGAAGTATGGGTATGTGGCAGAATGGTCATTCGATCCATCGAAGAAGGCACTAGAAAAGAGAACGCATCTTAGGGTCGGGGAAAGCGTCAAAGTTCAAGATTCCTAAAAATTCGGGATCTTATGCTAAGTTGAATAATTTTGTTTCGACTGAAAAACAATCAGGAGAAAATCAAGAAAAAGCTATGATTTGAGATCAAACAAGAAATTTGTGGTAAGCCTATAAATGAGAGTCCAGTATCATGAAGAAGGTACAAAATTGATCCTATCTAAGTAGAGTCTCATAACCTAAGTTCTTACGCATCGGAGTCTCTGTGGAACAGGAGAAGGAAGAAGGACCTAAGGATCAGACGATTGGTACATCACGTAGTCCAGGGGCATTCTCAATAATTGCCTCCACAGTTACCCATCAATCATGTGTGAGAGACACGATCTGACTTTCAGATCTTTGCACGGCTCCGACTGCTTTAGCAGCCAACAGCTGTGTATGAGATTCAAGATAGCCCTTCTTCGATGGACTTTAAAATTTAATCTACCTGGCTAATATGCCCCCATGACATCCTGGCCTTGGCCTTGCACTTACCCTTGCCGAGGATGGATGGACTCGGTTGTTAGAGCTGAAATTCAATGAATCAAATAAACCGATTTTATCTCTATTTATGGATTGGCTATGTCCTTTGCACTTAAAAATTTTCATATATGATCGTGTCTTTACACATCACAATTTTCTTGTGATCATGTCTATCCGTTTCTTCTATGTAGCATGCCTTCCATTATTTCTCAATTGGAGTTTCCCAGCCAGATCACACCACCCTCATCAATCAGAAATCGGGTGAAGAGAGTGGCTCCTGTGAACACGCATAGGATTACTCAGCACATCTTAAGGTGAAACATCTGGTATTATGCTCCTACATGATGCATTTGGACCAACATTTTTCTGGACTGACTTGGCAAGGAAAAGAAAAAAAAAAAAAAAAAAAAGAATAATGCTGAAGTGACCTCAAGGTTGGACCTCATATTGCACACCCTGACGTGAAAGTGTATGCAAATCATAGATGCTTTTCCTCAAGATATAAGTGAAAAAGCATCTGTGATTCCCATCCACTTTCACGTCAAGATGTACGATGAGGTTCAATCTTGAGGTCACTCCAACACAACCCAAAACAAATAAAAATAAAAAAGCGGCCTTACTAAGGCTAGTCCAAATCGGATTCTTGCATTTGACAATATGCAAGGATGACTTTCTAGACTTCAAGAATATATAATTCTCTTCATTAAGACAATAACAAAGTGCCAAAATTCGGAATTAGTGAACTGCAAGTGTCTTTGAATCAATAGCAAGCTTGAAGATGATAATGAGAAAATCAGAGACATTATAAGGCCCAGAAATCCATAAATGGGAACATCCCCATATTAACTTTTTAAACTAGATGGAATTTGGTGATAAAATTCAATGATCTAGCCAAAAGAAGCTTAAGTGACCCCTATATCCTATATAATCTTCTGGTAGACAAGCGAGGATCTTTTCTCGTCATTTGGAAATGGAAACTCTAAATTGAGGTATGAAGTTTTGCTCCATAAAGAAACTTGATAGGATAAAGGATTAGTTTGTTATTCTTAAAAGAGAGATTTAGATCATGTTTGTTCTCTCTCTAAAAAGTCCAATACCCAGTGTACTTTATGGCTTATAGAGCTCTCTAAATCTGTCACAACAAGGCCGGCCCCGTCAACAGCAAAATTCCTAATTCAAGACTGTTCAACAAGCTAGATAAACAAATAAAAGTTGGATGTGCATAGCATTTGCCGACACCCAAAAACCCTTACCCAGCAGGCCTTGTTTATACATGCACATTTGATTTGCTACAAAGACGTGTGAAGAGCAGATCAGATCGTATAAACATTTGACCGAGTTCTAATAAAAGAGTAATTGAAACAACAGAAATGGACATGGAAAGAAATCCCAGAAATGAAAAGAAATATAAACAAGGGAGTTGGGAATAAATCTGCTAAATCTGACATTTACTAAAAGAAACAATTTTACAATTGTTCTCAACCCATACCATGTTACCAAAAATTCCCGCACCCACCTCGATGGGTTGCACAGCACGAGACTTTCATGAAACAACATGAGCGCAGATAAAGAGGGATTTGATTGAGTTGCTCTAGAGCTCCCATGAGCCAACCATAGAAACATCTCTTTGTATTTGCAAGAATAAATACTTCCACCTCTATTACACAAAAGGTACAGAACAAACTATGGTCACTGGTAGCACTATCAGGTGAATCATGCAAAAGATTATTACAATATACACCACAACCTGTAATTGCTCTTATTCACATATATATATATATATATATATATATATATAATATATATATATATATATATATATATATATATATATATATAAGAGAGAGAGAGAGAGAGAGAGAGAGAGAGAGGGGGGGAAACAAATAAAAGCTTAGATAGGCTTGGGAAGAAATATCCTAGATCATTCTGTTCCAGCATTATATTACTAAATATTGAACCGCTTAATGGTTACATCCTAAAGTATCGGCGTGCCTGCATGCATCCCCCTCAGGTGGCACAGATCAGCAATCAAATCAACCATTTGCAAATACTAGTAGGCCGCCTCATCTACTACATTGGCCTTTCCCATAGAATAATAATGTAGATCTCCATCTGTCCCCACGTCGCTGTGAGGCCCTATTCTGTAAAATTTTCTATGAACTTTTCTGTGTTTTGATACTGAATTTGCCTACTGGATTGTAAAGAACTTTTGTTTCGGTTTGATTCTGAATGTGGTATCATCTACATGAAGTGTTCGCCACTGGTTTCACCTGCATTACTTCTTTTCCAAAATTAAGTTGGCTGGAAGCCCTTGAAATACTCGATTTTTATTTTAAATAGGAAATTATAGTCCAGTGAAACATACCTCTTGCGTTTGCTCTTCAGAACTGTAGAAGATGAAGGGTTGTTATGCCAGTTCCTTTTCCTCTGGTTGATGAACCAGTTATTAATTTGCTTTAACTGCAAACCTGTATCCTGCACCAGCCTTGCCTTATCTTCCTCCTGAAATGGCATTCAAAAATAGGTCTCTCAATAAACACACAAAAATCAATTGCATAACAGCAGTAAGAGAGAATAAGCCATTACTTACTGTTGGGTATGGCCACTTGGAATGTGATTGCCACCAAGCCTTTAAGAGGGAGGTGGTGTCCCCTGGGAGTTTCCCTGCTCTTCGCTTACGTAGAATCTCCTCTCTTATGTCCACAATTTTCTCCTTGTAACCCTAAATGGCACATATAACTTTTTAGCACATGTGAACACGTTCGGCAGTTAATTGTCAAACATGCTGTATTTACCTGTTTCAGCTCATGCTTCAATTCTTGCCTCACACGCTCCATCAAGGACCTTTCACTCTCAGTCGGGACAAGGGGACCAAACCCCATGCTGTCTGCCCCCTCCAAGCTTCCATCATACAAGTTTGTGTCACTGTCTACCTGGTCATCATCTTCATCCGACATTGTTGCACCAGTGCCTTCACCTGGAGAGACACCTGTTTCCGTAGCATGGTTGGTTAGAAAACTAGGCCAGTAATCATAAAAAGAAAAGGAAAAAAAAAATAGGCCAGTTAAATGTGTTATAAAGAAGGAATATTCAAATGAAAAGGAGGCAAACACTACAAGGGCTGGATATCAACAGGAACCCAAGGGTAATTGACTCTTTAATTTCATTTACACGATATTAGGTCAATAGTTATCAAGCACATTCAAGATCGGTGGCCTTTGACACAAACCAATCTTCATGCTATATTTTCAAGTGATTTTACTTGTTAGTCAGCCAAAACATTCATTCTCGAGGAACAAAGTGTCTGCAGTGTTAAAGCTCAAGGGAATGAGAATCCAACAGATGATCACTTGAGGTCAATTAGCAGGAATAAAGAGTCGATGTATCAGCACATCTCATGTATCAGTGTAAAAAATAGAGATCACCTTGTGTCTACTGTCATCCCATGTCACAAAAATTTGGGGTTGGCTGAATGAATAGAAAATTAATTGATTCAATAATGGGAATAGAAATAGACATTAGGGGAAAAACCATCATTCTCCAAATAGAAGGATTATAAATTATTTTGAGCAGCAGAAGTCCCAAAAAAACAAAAGCAGCCAGTACAAGAGTGGGTCCAAGAATGGTTGGTGGCAAAATTTGTAGATAAACAAAGCACAGTTAGCCAAAGACCCATTATTGACCGTAAGGATGAAAGTAAAAGAACATGATGAGGTGATTTTTTCTAGAGTTGATGGCAATGGGAACAGTTGCACCACAATCAATTTTTTTTGTGCAGTGTGTAACAAGTTCTGACAAAGAACAGTAAGTTTAATTACGATCTCCCATTGCACATTCAGTGCAAGTCACAAAGAGAAGTATGCGGAATATAGGTGCTCCTCTATAAGCCACGTGAAGAAATAAACTATCCTTTCACTGAACAATTGTTGGCGTGCCCTTGCTCACCCTTTATTTTTAGAATTATGCAGTGGTTCTTGTTATTTTCATGACATGAATTTAGTTTCACAGCTACAACTGTAGGACAAGAGGTGCATAATTTAGGGTTGTGTATTGGAGACATGTTTTTATTCCAATTTCCATTGCAAGATACCTCTGATAACTTCAAAGGAGTAACTCTTTATGAGGACTCAAGACTCCACATATAATAAGAATCTCACATTCAATCATGTTTTAAAGAAACCATGCCATCAATGTTGGGATTAAACAACTGATCTTGGAAGACCTTATTCTTCTTGGTTTTGCATTGTTGGATAATCTTCAAAACCTTCCATTGAGCACAACAAATGATCTACAAACACTCAAGCCTAACATAATCGATCCCACTTGAACAAGATGTTCTCAAAAAATACTCTTCTAATTCCTTAAAGCTCCTGCTCCCACAGAAAATTAACCCAAAATGGACATAACGACCTCATGCATGGGATGATCCTTCCCTTCAAAGACCTAGTTCTTTCGTTCCAACTATATCCCCAACACATGACAAACAATATTAAGGACCAAAGAATTCTTTTCTTATGTGAAGACAAATAACTAGTACCAAAGCACTTTCTAGATCATCTGTGACGATTGATGGAAGATTTTGGAGATTATAAAAACCCTCTGAGAACAACGAATTACTAAAAGAAACGAAATGAATGAACCACAAGCTATCATATTCCCAGACACTTTGTGGAGGCATATCTCCTTGGAAAGTGTGGTTTTACTCTTGTGCTCCTAGCCCTTATCCCTTGTTTTGAACATTCTAATAACACCTTAAATATAAAAGAAACTTAACATAACCTACTTAAATCTCTTTTTCAAATTATAAAATTCCAAAAATATTCTCCAAATAAATATAGCTAAAACAGATTTGACAGCTATTTCTGCCATTCCTGGAAACATAGCAAGCAAAAATCAAGTTTCAACTTACAGTAACATAAAAGAGGAAAATATCCGAAGGAGAAAAATCACTGACAGTAATCTTTACATATATGAACTTAAGAAGTATCAAGATATTTAATGCTGAAATCATAGAGGTGCTTTGAACATGAAGGAACAAATGAATGGCAACTTGAATTCGAAAACATGAGTTCCTTTGAATAAGAAAGATGTTCTAGTGAGTAGGGATCAAGCAGGAACGACATGATTTACAAAGATGCAGAAAGACAAGGATATAAGATCAAATTATCTTAAGTTTTTGTTTCATATAAAATCTTTTTTTACTTTATTCTTTATAATGGTTAAATATGTCGATAGCTTGGTAATTAGGGATCAAGTTGGGACAACATGATTTATTGATAACTGTTAGAAATTTTCTATTTATTTTTTATTTATAATATTTATTTACCTAAAAGAAATTTATTTGTTTATTATTTATTTTAAAGTTCCTAAAAATTTAGAATTCAAAAAGGTTTGTTTAAAAGTAGTTGTATCATTAAAGTACTTTTATAAATTTCAAATGTTTTTTAAAGGGAATTCAAATTTCTTTGAAAATTTTAGTATTGTGGAGACTTAATTTTACACCTACATTTTTTTAGTCCCACATGGAATAAGAGTAAGACTCACATCAAGTTTATAAAGGACTCCTCTCTTACAATGTTTGTTATTTTAGTAGAAAGACTTTGTTGTATGTGCATAGCAATGGCTCGCCGCCGTGTTCCGACATGTGAGACGTGCAAAAGGGCGATTGGGCGTTTAGAGCGCTTTACTACACTTTGCACGCACACATTGTCGCAAGGAGCATTGAGAAGCTCTTTCCTATTTGCTAAGTGTACCACCAAGGTTTGATATTGACCGTTGGATAGACAATCAAGTTGATTTGTGGTCTAAACTGGTTGATCGTGGTCAAGACTTTTGGTCGATGTGGTTTGACCACGCATGACTTGGCAATAGGTATAACTGTGAGTCAAATAGAGTTAACCGCAGGTCAACAAGGTTTCTGCAACTGTTGGTGTCCATTCCAGAAAGGTGTGATTATCTAACAGGAACCCTTAACAGTCACGGTGCCCATTCAAAGAGACACAATTACTCTATAAGTTCAGATTTTTAAAACCCTTTTTAAATTCATTGAAAAATCATAGATTTTTATGCATTTTTAAAATCTCTCCCCTTTTCTACGACATAATTTCTTAGTGTCCGGATCTCTTTTGGTTAGTGCAAAAATAGTGGGAGATAACATAGAGACTGGGCTTCGTACAACCCTTTTTTGCTTTCTCGATTTAATTCCGAAAGGAGACAAATAATGTTTAAAGATAGCATAGTTACAATGTGCCTCGAAGAACATCGATCTTCTTTTATTGATTCCATACAATTTTTCCAATGATAATTTGGATGATCATTGCATGAACACTAATAAGTTTTTTATAAATATTAAATCAACTATGAATAGAAAGTAAAACCTCGCATAAAGATCCTAATTGACCAAAACTCTTATTTAGGGTTAAAATCCTAATCACAAATACTTCCTAATATGGAAGATAGCATTGAAATTTACAAAACATATACTTCTCCACGACAATGAACTATTTGTGATGAGATTCCAACAATGATGCAATGCATCTCATGCTTTTTATATAATACCTCTTATTCTCTTGACAGCCACCTACAATTGCATGATCCTTTGAAGAAAGAACACAAAATTGATATTGGTTAAATGGAATAATTTCCCCTAATCTTATGAAGTGGCTTGTTGATGGATAGCCAGAAAAACATTTGATCTAGTTTGTCAGTGGTTTATCGCCTATTTGTGAAATTCATCAATATTGTATCCCTCTTCTTTGAGTCTGTCGCAGTTTGCAATCCACTACATCAGGTTTGTCATGATCTCTACCAAGAGGATATGAAGGATGATTGTGTGCAACTTGAATAAAAACTCTTATTGAAGAGGTTATGCATAAGAGAAAATAGGAGATCATCAAGCATAGGTTTGCAGATTAGGGGGGTTCGTAAAGGTATAAAGGAATGTACGATTTTATAAAAAAATTAAACAAGTGAGGAAAAAGAGAGGAAAGATTTAGGTTAGGCAACGATGGTAGTGCCACCATCGAAGAATATACCATGATCTTTCTCAGTACAGCTTCTGTTTCAATATCATGAAAAAATAGATTTATCAATAATTTCAACAGTCATTATATGACCCCTAATAGAGTTTTATAGAGATTGCAACATGTGCACGTACATTATTATTTGCAAATGTAGTATTGGTTGATGAAATAGAGAGGAAGTTCAAACAAAACAAGAAATATGAAAAGAGATCTTGGAGACCTAAGGGATTTAAAATAAATAGAACCAAGATTGAGTATAAGGAGTGTAAATTTAGTAATAACACCTAGAAAGAGAAATGTCTAATATAAATTGATGGTCTAGAAATACTGAAAGCGGGCACTTTCATTAGCCTAGGCCTATTACACATACGGATGGAGGGATTGAGGAAGATTCTTCCCATAAATTAGAGTTTGATGGTAAAAGTGATAGTGTGCTTTTGGAGAGTTATGTAACAGACGCATACCAATCAAATCAAAAAGAAAATTTTATAAGACAGTAGTAAGCCTAACTATGCTTTATGGAGCTGAATGTTTGGGTGGTCAAAAGTGATCATATTAATAAATAAGCGTAGCAAAGATGAGGATATTAAGATGAATAAGTAGAAAGACATCAAAAGATAAAATTAGAAATGAACGTATTTGGAAAAATGTAAGAATAACTCCAATAGATGATAAACCAAAAGCAAGTCATTTTAGATGGCATGGGCTTGTCCAACAAAGGCCCATTATAACCCCAATTAGAAGAAATATTTATGTGGGTGTCAAAAGAGTGTAAGGAAGAGCCAAAAGAACGTGGATGGAGATAGTGATAAGGCTTCATTATTGTTGCAAGAAATTACATCAACCAACATATAGAAACCTAATATAAAAATCCCCATTGACCTAAATCACTCCAACTATTTAGAGTTAAAATCCTAATCACCAAAACTTCACTAAGGTTTTAAAACCTGGTTTCTTGTCTCGTCTCGGTACACACCGAGATTGAGTCGACTTGTTTGAGTCATCTCAATAAACAGATTTGAAAAAGAAATTTATAAATATATATTTATATTAAAATATTAATTATTTTCCTACATAAACTAGATCAATAGATGTTCAATCATCCAAAGTTATTTTGTATAAATCAGAAACATTAAAATTAGGGATCGACTAGTAGCACACCAATAGTTGTCGGTTGCACTCTTAACATTAAAAAAATGTTTTTTTTAAACCTCAATTTAGCCTACTAATTACACTTCATTATGGCAATCTTATGATTTAGGGGCATATTCATCGTCCCATGGCTTCTTCTATGTTTGTCCTCTATTTTCCTTGAGATTGATTTTGCTCATGTTCTCTTTGTCACCAATTAAAAGTATTGGTTTCCCGATTTCTATTTAGGCTTTGTTTAGAAATTGATAAAAGTATATGTTTGGATCCTATCTCTTGAACTTCGATGATCTCTAATCAATCTGAAGTGTCAACATGGATTCAAACGAGTTTCTTAAGCCTTCAATGGCTTTAAAATTGTCAAAACCAGCCCTTCCTTGGTTTATCAAACTGGATACATGGTGATTACAAGGGATTTGTGATGTTTACAAATAGATTAGACTATACAAACATGATTGAACCAACAATAATTTATGTGGACATGATTGGGAAAAAAAGAAAAGGAGTGCAATATATTTTTTATTTTTGGAGTGCAATCATCCAAATGGAGTGCAAAGGGAAATTTAAGTGATGGGGTGCAATTGGTAAAGAGTGGTGTGCAACTAGTCAATCCCTTAAAATTGTTGAAACATTTATTATTTTATTAAGAAAAAGACAGCCAAACTGGTTGACTAGGCCAAGATTCTCAAAATATCGTGCAAGTCATCTCAATTCTGGAACGAACCAATATGAGGGAAAATTCATGTTAACTTTCTCTCTTGCTTTGTTTCAAATGAGTTTTAAAACCATGCTTCATAATATAAAAGATACTCATTGATGTTTATTAGACATATAAAGTACCTAGAGACTTAATTTGGTGGATATATGGAAAGAAGGGATTCCCAAATAAGTATATTTGCGTAACTATAGATATGCACCAGAAGGTTGTAACTAGCGTAAGAGCAAATGGAGAGGTGATGAATGAATTCCCAATTACAAGTGGTTTACATGAGGAATAAGCTTTGAGTCTGTATTTGTTTGCATCAGTAATAGATTAAGTAATTACACACATTCAAGGACACACATATCTTGGTGTATGCTATTCGGAAAGATGTGTCGGAATCCAAGCGCTTTAGAATAAGTAGAGAACTAAAACCGAATATGTAGAGTGCAAAGTTGGTAATGAAATCATGAAAAAACTGCATCTCAGTTCTTACTTTCTATCTCCTCAATCTCCTCGTTGATGGGGTAACTTCCAATTACATTCCGACGCTTAAGTTAGGCAGCTCTATAAGACTATTTTTGTAACTGGAATTGAGTGCTTAGCTTCATCTTTTCTACCTAAATTGTAGACTTCTCCAATGTTTTACTTATAGCAAGTTCCCTTATTGTGTGGGATTCATTAAGTATCCTCAATCATGTCTGTTTCATTTATTCTTAAGATCAGGATTGAGTCATTTCTCTAATAGGACTAAATGAGAACCCCTACTTACCTTTTACTATTCTTGGCAACCGTTTGGGTTGCTTTTAATTGTCTGGTTTATCCATCAGGCACTATTCAATAACCTGTTCTGACTTCTACAATGGGTATATGATGAGTTAATCTTGCCCATCTTCTTGGAAACACTGGGAATATCAGTATTTTTGTTTCTTGAGGTGACATGTGTATGGTAGGAAACAAAATGTACTCTTATCCCCACCAATGCGATGAGAATTGTTGATTCTAAATTATCAAGGTTGGATGATTCAATTTAAACTCCTCATTAACGGGTCTGATGAATCCAGTTTCTCTACAAAAAGACAAGCTTAAATGAAATTGCTCTTTTGAATGTTGTGGCACTTTTTTAGAAAAGTCGCAAAACAATGCTTTTTTTTTTTTTTTTGTTAAATATAACTTATTTTACGAAAATAAAGGAACAACACCAACACCATACCTACCAATGGGTCCGAGGTGTCAAACTAGGGAGGGAAATCGAAAAACCTACATAACCAAGAAGAAGAAAATCCTACCATCCTAAAAAAATGGAAAGTCACGCCTCTGATTTATGCCACCATTCTGACAATCAAGGAGGATCAAACAATGACTTCCATCTGAACACAAAACCCTCAAAGAAAACCAACCTAAATTCGTGACATAGGATAGAAAAATCAACACAGTTTTAATGCCCTTTATGATGATTTGGAGGCTCACTTCTACATCCTCACATTCCTTTCTTTTCAAATTTTCCAGCAAATTACAAAAGGAAAGTTTCTCCAAATGATCCTACCCCTAAAATCTCCCATAACCATGTCAAATAATTTTTTGGATAAAATTACAAATATATCCTTTTATTATTTTATCTTCAAATTGCCTTAGTTAATATTTTAAATTACAAAAATGCCTTTCCAATATATTAAATGATAAATATCATACAAAACTAAACTATCTATTTGACATTTCTAAAATAGTCTTATAAATTAATTATAAAAAGGTTTAACTCTCATAAATCCTAATTTTTGTAATACATGCACATTTTCACATGCCGGTACAAGCCCATATGTAATATGCAAGTTCTTTCTACATGCAATTTATAGTTTTTGCAATTTTAAAAAAAATTAACAATATTTTTAGATTTTTTAATATATATATATATATATATATATATATATATATATATATATATTTCAATCATTTTCTATTTATCGAAAGATTTCCACCGATATCTTGTAGTTTTTACATAAAATTTCATTATTTTGGTCAAATATGACTATTCTTTGAAACATTTTGCGAAATGAATTGTGATTTCCCCAGGTCATGACTTCGCATCTCTATATGCCCCTCTACCAAAAAGGTGGCTATTTACTTGTTGTACACATGCCAGGTGGGATGGGATGTGCAGCCCGCCAAAGCAACAAAAAAAATGATTATACCACTCCAAAATGTCACTATATTTTTTTATAAAGCGTGCATCCTCAACCATTTTTCATCATTAAAAACTTGAGATGCCACTCTTTTCTAAAACATTATGTTTTCTTCACACCCATTTTTTTTTTTATTATTTTCTAAGCATTCTCCTTGGAGGGTTTGTGTCTCAATCCTGAAATTCGCAATGTCATCCAGTAGCAGAAAATGGTAGGGGGAAATGCTGGGTTAGGTTGAATACTAATGTCAGTGTCGTTGTGAAACCCTCCCACGTTGAGTGGTAGCAACTATCTTCGTGAAGCAAGCGCGGTAATACAGCTATCTGATGTGCCAACTTTAATTTATTTGTCATTTCTCGATGTCTAAATTCTAACAAATTACCTTCCTACCACAGCCTAACTGCTATACTAGTGGTAAAATAGAGACATCAGTCATCAAAATTTACAAATTACAAAACAATCAACAATACCATGAACAAGCAAGCAACTATAAATTGGTAGAATTTAAAACTCCAGGCACTTTATTGTCATTTTGTCGTATAATCTCTATCATAGAGCACAAATCCTGTATTGGATAAATAACTGAAAATCACCTGTTAAGCTTTGTAAAGATTGCTCAAGCTCCCAGCAAGCCATCACTGCTTCCATTGCATGAACACGAACATGTTGTTGCAATTGCTCTTTAAAGGAACAAAGCAACAAAACGTAATGCATCTACAAACCAAAACAGGGAGGATCAGATGATAAAAATTATATTTAGTCATAAAACCATAATGTGGAAAAGGTCTTCAAAGATTACTCAGTTGTGTATTTTATGTTTTTTGGTCAAGATTACAAGGTTTGTTTTTAGGTCACCTAAGAAGGGTTAATAATCAAGGACCATATAATTTGGTCAAATCCATAAGGACCTTGATTGAAACTTAATGCACCTGTGAACTCCATCAACAAACTGGTTCTTTATGAAAAAACCAAACCCCCAACCCAAAGAAAGCTCATGCTCTTCACAATTTATACTTCTTATATTCTACAGGAAGAAGATGCAAAAAAAATAAAAATTGGAGGGAGGTATTTTGGGCTTTTTAGTAGGGAGCATCATTGGTTGATGAAGTTCATATACATGTTAAGTTTCTGCAAGAGGTTGACCTATTGTCAGTTATTAGGTATTGTTAATTTTGCATAGGACAGTGGAGTTACTAAAATTGGCCCTGTTTCCCGGGGTGGCATTAAAATGCCTGAAGTTGATTAGAATTAAGGAGTAGGAACTACTTCCTTTTCTTATTTTACTGAGTTCGTTGAGGCTTTGACCTCAACTAATATTGCAAATAGAACACTTTTTAAACACATATAATCAGTAGTTCAGGTGTACACTAAAACACAAACCACAACGCACCTACAACTGATATTTTCATATACATCTTAATTTTCAATAGGATATGCTAATGGTAATGTAAAATGCAAGTAGATGACCTCCTCAATTTATGTACATTAATGCAAATCCTGTAAGAATAAAGTTCATGGTAGTAATCATCATCCCTAAATAACCATTGACAAGTACATAATTTAACGAAGAATCCATTGTCCATAAAAATTAGTCATGTTCGAACACTTCAACAAAGATTTAATCAATTACACTCATCTTTAGTTGGAAACTAAAATAGGGTACCACTGAAAACAAGGACTTTAAGCAAACAACCTAAAACACTGAACTTTATTTGGAGAATATAGAATGGCCATTATTTTTTTCATTTTAGTGATCCATCTATCTCCTTTGCATCCAATTTAAATGATACATGTATCTCCTGGGGCACCAATCCATAAAAAATGAGGCATAAATTGAAAGAATAGTTTCCCAATCAGTTTCAATGCTCCTTGTTAAACGAGCGCAAGCGTTATTGTTTTTGGATTTGGTGTATGAGCTTAGTGAATGATGATTTATTTGAGTATGGTGAATGATGTTTTCCTGTTGATGAATGGACAAATTGTAACGTGCCTAAGTGATTAAGGGGTTAAATTTGATGTGTTCCAAAAGGTCTAGAACTTTTGGAATATTGGTTTAGGATCTTAACGTTTGGTATCAAAGCCAACCCCATGTCTCAAGTTCGAGTCACAAAAAAGGCTATTATCTACAGGAAAAAACTTGAGAAAAGCCCTGAAAAGTGTCTTGAGGGCTATGGGCTAAGGGAAAAAACCCTGAGAAAAGCCCGAGGACTACGGGTTATGGGAAAAGAACCCTGAGAAAAGTCCCAAGAAGTGTCCTGCTCAGAGTGAAAGCTTCCGTGGATGTCGCCTGCGGAACGTGGTTGTTTGTTATGTGCCTAAGTGGTCAAGAGCTTAAAGTTGATGTGTTCCAACAGGTCTAAGACTTTTCGAGTATTGGATTATGTTCTTAACACAAATTTATGTGTTGAGCCCAACCTCCCCTCCACATTTATGGATTAGGTCTTTATCTAAGGATATCTATAAATATTTTTCTGCTTTTCATAGTGTATATAGTCTGCAGTTAAATGGTAAATATTGTCATGTAAACAAAAGATCTTCTCACAAAAAGAATAAGAAGAAGATTAGGGGAAGAGAAAGAGAGAGAGAGAGAGTTCCAATAAGGGTAGGTTGTTTGTGGTTATAGAAATAGTGAAACAAAAATAGGTGAAGAAGAGGAAAAAGAAGCCTTAAATTTTCTGTATTAGAAAAAAGAAAAAACAGTTCTAGGTATGTCTCTACTAGGTTTATAAACATTAAAAAGAGTTCATCAATGTGGAAAGAAAATCAATCAATCTCTCAAAACGATCCTAATTGGTGCTCATCTAAGCATTTAAGATATATAATGAAATGCACCATAGCAGTGATAGAGTATGTTTCATATACATTATTACAATGCACCTATCTTATTTACATCACCCTCGCACAATTGCATGGTACATTCAAGAAAGAATGCGCAAATGGTTACAGTAAGTACTAGCTGTCATGAAGTGAGTTGTGGGTAGATGGAAAACAATCCACCTGCCTGTAAAGTCCATCAATGTCACATCCCACTCATGTTTTTAGTATGTCGGATTCAGTGGCCCATTAGAACAAGTTTATCGTGATCTCTTCTAGAATCAAACGAAGTAGGCAACTAGAAGAGAAAAATGTAGTTGGAGAGGTCTTAGATATAAGAAAATGAGAGAATGTGAGGCATGTGTATAGAGGAAAGTAGGGTTTTATAGGAAAAAAATAAAATAGTGGTGAAGGGGGACAAAATTATAGATTTAAGTTTGTAGAAGGTAGTAGTGCCACTGCCTAGAAAAAGGCATACTAAGATTATGCTCTCAATTGAGCTTAAGATACCATGTAGAAATTGACCTCAATTGAAATTATTGAATGTGATTAGATGAGTCCTACTAGGTTTAATCCAAATCAAAAGATACCACCAATAAGGGAAAACAGCCAATCAATCTCATCAAATCTATCTAATTAATCCTAAATGATGCTATCTAAATCTTTAAGATATGTGATAGGTGAAGAAATTTGGAATTTTATTAAGATTCTTGAATGAATATTACATGAACCCTATTAGAGTATTTATAGAGATTACATCAACCAAAATATTATAAACTAACCTAATATAGATATACTAATTATCTATAGTTCCTAATTTAGAATATCTTAATAGATATTACCAAATATTTTATTCTCAATCACTACCTCAACCTTACTTTTATTATGAGATACATTGACACTAATACAATGTATCTCATGAATCATAATATGATGCATCTCTTACATCCCCCCGCAATTGGATGGTCTTTGAAGAAAGAGTTTGCAATTGGTTTTTTTGAATGAATGCTCTCGATCTCATCAATTGATATGTTATTAGATCACCCAAAATTCAATCGTACTTCTTGGTGGTCACCGCTTGTTTGTAAAGTCCATCACTGCCGCATCCCGCTCTTTTTTTGAGTCAGTCGAAGCCGGTGGCTTTCAAGACCAGATCTGTCATGATCTCTTCCAAGAGCATACTAAAAAGGATTATGTGATTTAAATAAAGTAACTCTCGTTGGAGAGATTTTAGATAAGGAAAAAAAAAAATGAGATCGTAAAAGATGAATGTTTCGATATAGGAAATTCGTAGAGATATAGAAGGTGTGATTTTTATTGAAGAAAACTAGAACAATAGTAAAAGGAAAAATAAAAAGAAGAGATTTAGGTCCGACGATGAAGCCACAATGACGGTGACGCCATCGCCGAAGAACGGCTCACCAAGATCGATGTGCTCAATGGAGCTTGAGCTCTGATACCATATAAAAGCCCATGGGCCTAACTCATCCTCACAAAACCAGCTTATAAGGTGAGGATTGCTCCAAGTTTAAATATAACCCAAAGTCTTGATACCTAGGCGATGTGGGACTATCTCTTGCACTCCCCCTCATGTGTAACGTTTCTCCTACATCCTTGTGGTTACCCGCTCTAATACCATATAGAAGCCCATGGGCTTAAGTCATCCTCAACCTTCCTTTTATTAGGAGATACATTGACAATGATACAATGTATCTCATGCATCATAATATGATGCATCTCTTACAATAGGATGCACCATAGCAATGATATAGTGCATGGTATACACATTTTATGATGCACCTAACTTACCTGACATTCATATCTTATCTCTATAAAAAAAAACTAGAGATTTTTTTTAGTAACGCAACATTAATGCATTGTATCCCTCTAAAAAACACAACAAATTTGGAACTACAATTCATTTTAAATCCTACAGTTCATGAACACTTGATATTATTCTCTACTAAATACAGTTCATGCATGGGATTCAATTCATTTTTGTACTATTCCAAGTGGTGCTTGCTTTTGCATACGAAATTGCATTCACCACAATTAAACATGTAATTTCTATCAACAATTTTTTTGAATTGACTTTTGTAGATAAATTTTGCCATCAACACCACTAACTCATCGAAAAGGCAATCAGGTTGCTTTTCTTCAACCATGATGGTTCTTTATGAAGGACAAATGCATCACAATTAAATTCTTCAACCCCCATGACTATATCAAACTCCAACTTTTTGTTTTCTTTTATTTTGAAAGAATAAAATTGGATTTATTCTCTTGATTGTGCTTAAATGAACCCTAGTAGGTTGTGAACATAAATGGTGGAGAACAATCCTATAAATGGAAACAAACTCTATATGAGGAAATATAATCTAAATCTAAATCTATTGTAATATTAATCTTCATCCTAATCTTCTTGAATTTGATTTGGTGTCTCACAATACACTTTATTTCAATGCATCTCATTACATAATACTCTAATATTTATAATTACCTCCACTTAGACCACCTAATAAATTAAGAAGCTCTTTCCCAGCCATCCTTGTATCACCACTTCCATAGTTTGAATCAAGAAGGGCACATTTCCATAATAAATGGAAAGCAAAGAAAACTAACAAAGTCAAGTTCCTACTATTTATTCCAATTTCCAACGTTAAGTAAGTTCCAACTCCATATTTGTTCAAACCTCTAAACAAACCAGTTGATATTAGAAATTGATTTATTAGTTCACTTGTCTTAAATCGATTACACATGTGTTTTGGATTCCTTTATCCTCTCCATGTAAATAGGATTAATTCTTTGGTTTGAGATAACATGTTCAAACCATCAAACTTGGACTAATTTTTTGGTTCCAACAGAGTTTCCAATCCACAAATTCCTTGATAGAAATCTATAAGGGTGCTTTACTAAAATTGGTGCAATAAAATCGCTATGAACCAGAGGCTTAAATACAACCAATCCTTACTATTTCAAATCCTAATCCAAAATTTATGAGCTGACCCTGAAATTACAATTTAATTGAAGAGGTCTGAAGGACGATGAAATCCAAAACTCAGAATTACTTTAATATTCTTTCAATTAAACCAATCAATCATCAATTGAAACTCATAAATCACATAAAAAACACAATTAAAATAACAAAAATTCAAGATAACAGAGGGATGGATGAAACCGAACCATGAACTGGTCGAGCTCCTTATCTTCACCAACAAGAGACTGATTACCACCATGTCCAAGAACCGAATACTTTGCAGCAACTTGCTGTGATTGTGCGAGCTGCGCATCGATCCGAGGGAGCTGATCGACTGGAGTCGCAATGCGCAAGCAAGCCACGTGTGCCGAAAGTAATTTCTCGTACAACGGATGAGCCAAGATATCAGCTTTGTACCTCGCACTCTGCCATGGCTCCAATCCTTCTCCTCCTCCTCCTCCTCCTCCTTCGTTCTCACCTAACTCTCCTCCTCCACCACCGCAATTCTCTCTCTGTTGGTTTGGATTATTGTTTCTATTACTACTATCGTTATTTCCAGTCAAATCAGCCGAACTGTGAGAAATCGCAGCAGCGGCGATCATCGAATCGCTCGAAACTGGAACATCGCCGCCGCCGCCGACATCGGTACCGTTCCTTTGGAGAATCGATCGGGGAAGCCACTGATGCGAAGCGCCGGAGTTCGTGGAATCTGAATTCGTCTGTAAATGGAGGAAACTTCCGTCAACGTATTGGTTTTGTTGCCGGAGAATTGCGTTGTTCAGCCACGTCGGTCCACCACCACCACCTAGTTGATGTTGCTGTGATGGCGGTTTTCCGGCAGGTCCTCCGGCTGTAGCTTCAGAAGAAGATTGACCTAGTTGTTCCGGTAATATACTTCGGAAAACCGCCGTGTTTTCTCCTAAGTGTTGTTCTGAGAAATGCTGAAGCGCCATCTCGTGAGATAGATGATTGTGGAACGCCATCGAGAAGCGGTTTCACGGCAACAATCTCATCGTAAATCTGGTTGTTTTTCTAGACTTTCTAGAGCGAGAAGTAGAATCGGGCCAACAAAGGTCAATTCATATGGTTTATATAGCTCTATACATACAGAGAAAGAGATGCTTTACATACGTGTTACGTGTATAGTAAGATAAACACTAGTGGTTTTAAAAAGTGGTTTTGAGGATTAAAAACCAGTTCGTCAAACCACTTTTAGTGACATAGTAGTAGCTACGGCTACTGACGTAGCCGCCGAATTTATACTTACTAACGGGAGAGTTTCAATAATGTAAGATGAAGAAGAAGATCTAACGGTTTAAATTTTGCCACGTGGAATAATATTTTTTTGGTTCGAATTTCTTGGAGATATCATCAGACAAAATCCACCTGTGACGCAAGTTAACAAGTGACCGGTATGTGACCTATTGTAACCGGTTATAACCGGTAACCGACCAAGTCGTCTGAAGACGACAAAAATTAAAGAGAAAAAAAAGACCGCGAAAAGTTAATTAAAAAAATAACGTCGCTTCGCTCCGCCACTCGCGGACAACGACCTAATCCTTCCGAAAGACACGCGGCAGATTAATGTAACGTGGACCACTAGTGGGGACCAAGAAGTAGCACGCGCAGTGATTTAACCAATAAGAAATGGACACGTGGAGAAACATAGGGAGGATAGTTTGGGGACCATCTGTACAATTTGACTCTCGACAGGCTAAGTCTGAGGCTGATCTGTCTTTGGTGCCGCCGGCTTAATCACGTTATCTCTCTCCCTCTAAAGTGGTCCCCAACATAAAGGCCGAAAGTAAGTGGTCCCCACTTTCCAAGACTGCCATTCTGTGGATCGACCTTGTCCACGTGTCGTTTACTAGAGTGGTCCCCAGGCTACTAGTCTGAGATTTGCCAGACCGTAATTACTCGTCTGCCGAAGAGAAGGAAAAAAAAACTTATTATTTGTACGTAAATCTGTAAGTTTCTAAAAATAAGTCTGTCTCTGTAATTTATTTAAAACTGAAATTTTCCAGTTTTGTCTAACTTGAGCTTATTTGCATGAAACACCTTTACTTTTTTATATTTCAAATAGGGTACCGGAAACCTACAAATGTACTATTTTTACCTTTTTTTTTTTTTTTTTTTTTGGTGAAAGCTATCATTATAGGTTCAGCTTTGAAGCTTTGGATATATTTAGTAGTTTTCACTTTCAATTTGTATCTTTTCAGTGAAAGTGAAAACCCGTGACTCATGGAAACACAGGGGGTATTTAGTAATTATATAGAATATAGAGATATTTAAGTATTGGGTCCCACTTCTCTCTTAGTTCTTCACGATTGGAAGTTAAATGTCTCGTGTCAATCCCTTTCACGAGCCACGCGTGTCTATTATTTTCCACGTCAGATCTCATTTTTCTCAAATTATTTTCAGAAATATCCAATCGTTCGTATTTCGACACGTGTCAACTTATAAAATTGGAATTTGGTGGCCGAGCATCTCGGCCTAGGTTTCGTGGGGCATCCGCTACGTTGCTTGCTATCGTGGAGACCGTAGAGATGGTAACCGGCCATCCAATAAAAAGCAGCCACGTATCATATTCAATACGTAGTTTTAGGCCCACATTTTATATAAAATCATAGAATGAAGGAAAAGTCTGATATTTTAAATAAAATATATTATAATTGAAAGGGAAGATTGGTCTTCTATTTAATAAAATATAAGGTTGGGTTTCATTGTTAGGTTAAGTTTTAATAAATAAGCTTAGGTAGAAAGGGTTATTTTTTTATAAAAAAGATTGTCTTGTCCTCTTGGATTAATAATATAATAAATATGTATGATTTGGATTTGAAATTGGGATGAAGGGTCAACATTAATACCATATCTTCTGCATAGGTCACAAAACTCTCCATAGAAAAGTTTGTAATGCTGTCCCCTTTGGCCTGTTGGCTTAGGACCCATATTTGGGATTGTCCCAATTGACATGAATTTCTCCAATCACACACGTATATTACCCTGTGTACACGTATTTGAAACAGTTCGAATCGCTCTTTCGGGGTGTCATATACCTTCATGTTTCATTCTCTATGTTGAAAAGGTTCTTATATAATCATTCCTATAATTATCGATACCATAATTGATTATAAGGAATGAAACTCACAATTAATAATTACTTTTGTAATCAATTATCTTAAAAATAAAAGGAGGGATTTATCAACAGACCTATATGTTGCAATTTTATTACAAAAACTCCATTACTTTATCAAATTTGTTACTTCAAAAAAATCTTATTTTATGAATCAAGCTACCATGACTAATTTAATAAGCGGTTAATGGCAATTTTGGTTGGTTCAATGACAATTTCAAACTGATAAGTAATCAATGTCATTATGTTGTGAGTTTGATACACAGTATGAGCAATAATTCCTCAGGGGCTACCCACGAGGGCACACCCTTACTTACCTCTTGTGTGATGTGCAGGTGTTGCATGTGCCTCAGGACTAGTCCTTGGACAAGACCATAATCTATAGAGTGGGCAAAACCCAAATATGGGCCGGGTTCACTATCTACAAGGATACCCAGTTATCAAAAAAAAAAGTAAGATTTCAAATATTACTAGGAGTTGTTGGGCTCACATGGATTATCAAATTAGCAATCTAACAATACAACCTTCTAAATTTCATAGAAAAACTCAGATTCAAAAGAAAATTTTCGAAAAAAAGTAAAAAAAATTTAGTTGATTGTTAGTGTTGAAAATTAATGGCTACCGGACTCCCAGATTTAAAATAAAAACTCAACAATGAAAATTAACTTTTTTCTAATTTTTTTAGAAAAAAATTTTTAGAATTTTATCCTTTATAATCCAGTGGCATCAAATCATATTTTTTGATACCATGAATGATGTGGTTAGAATCCACACCAAGGTATGTTAAGTAACAAGTTAACCTCTTAAATTTGATTTTTTATGGCGTGGATACCCACTCTAGGGTTTGCTCGGTAACAAACTTGATAAAGTAAGGTTTGGTGAATAATAAGCATCATAAAATGAGGTTTGAAGGAGTAATTGTGATTTTTTATTAAGGTTTTAATGAAGTTATTGGGAACTTGAAGATTTTAGATCAATTTATCTCCAAGGCTCTCCCAAACCCCTATAAATAGGATATTCATTCAAGACAAAAATGAGGAGCTCAAGTGATTCAAAATCCTGTTATTTTCTCTCCTCAAACTTTCTAACCTACCTAAACTTTACTCAAATCCTTTCTCAAATACCTAATAAACTCTAACGAAGAAGAAGAGACCAAGGTGGGGAATAGATTCAAATTATAATTTTCTTTTATGTAATAACCCCTTCTCCATCTCCCCACTTTCATCTAATCATTTTCTTTGCTTTCAAGTAACTTTGTTATTTCCTTTAATTTTAAGAAATTTAGATTTGTAAACTTGGTAGTTTGATGCTTGGGGGTAGAGAGTAAAACCTCCTAGAGTAATCTTTCCCTATAAGCTCCTTAAGAGTATTAGAATATATTGCATTTGATTTCATTTATTTTTATGCAATTTAAATTTCTAGACTAGTTGCAATTTAATTTCTAGATTAAATACTTTATTTCTTATTCTTTGATGGTAATAAAACTAGAGAGTAAACCCTCTAAAGAGGTAATTTTCTCTGGATAAGTCCATTTTATTCATACAACTTGTACGCATCATTATCTAAAATGATTATGAGTGAGGGTATGGATCCCTTTGGGTCCATATCTAGCTTCATTGGTCAACAAAAACAATATCAAAAGGGACACAACTCATGTATAAAAGTCCATGGTTCTCTAATGGTGGTGTCCAATTTATGGATGGTTATTAAAGGCTGAACTAATAAAAAGAAGTTCTTAAGTAAGTGCATAAACTTTTAAAAATGCTTTAGGATTCACAATGGTGAAATCCAAGTGGATTTCCACTAAAATCCTAGACTCACAAAAATTTTCAACAAAAATTTATTTTCATGTTTGGCTTACACACTAAGGGTATGTTTGATTGCACATGGAAAATAGGGTGGAAAATCAATTTCCATGGAAAATGATATTTTTCAAGTGTTTGATTGCACATGAAAATGGAAATTCATTTTCCACCCCAATCAAAAAGTCCACAAAAACATGGATTTCACTTTCCCACCCATATGGGTGGGAAAGCGAAATCCACCCATATTTTCCATCCCCAATTCTTCTCCACTCATATCTTCTTCTTTCCTACCACAACCACCACTATTACACTAACCTCGTCGTCATCACCATCGTCACCATCATCGTCACCGTCGCCGTCATCATCATCTCCGGTCATCTTCTCTCTCTCTCTCTCACCTCCTCCGCCACCACCACCACCACCACGTTCTCCCCCCATCTTTCTCATCATCTTCTTCCTCGCTTACCTCCGCCGTTGTCACCGTCGCCACCATCACCACCACATTCTCCCTTCTTCTTCCTCACTTACCTCCACCGCCGTCGTCGCCACCACCGTAGCCATTGCCACCGTCTCCGTCACTGCCACCCTTGCTGTCGCCACTGCCACCGCCGCCGCCGCCACATCCTCCCCCCTCCCTCTTCCTCTTCATCTTCTTCTTCCTCTCCCCCTCCTTCTCCTTTTTTCTCATATTTTTTCCATGATTTTATCCAAGTAAAATCAAACAATGGAATTTGATTTTCCAACCCTACTTATTTTCCACAACTATTTTTCCATGGATTTCAAATTCCATGGAAAGTCACTTTCCATGCAATCAAACATACCTTAACTTGATTTCTCATTTTTCTAAAACTAAATTATAATTGATTTTACTTAAATTTTCTTTATGATTTTCTTTATTTAAAAAAATCAAAAAATGAGCTTTTTAATTCACCTTTGGTAAATCTATTGGTAATTATCTTAGGATGGGAGGGACAATGTGCCTAATACCCTCATTGTCTCAACCGAATCTCCTTATCTTAGTTTTCTAAGTAAACATTTTCCCCTTATCCTTTAAATATGTGAGTTACTACAAGTTAAGAAAAACAGATTTTATAAAATCTTTTTATAGTGTCCATTCATACTTTAATTTAATGGTGGTGAGCTCAAATATATTCAAAGGTTTCGAATCCCACGTATATACAAATATTATATAAAAAAATTATTTTTACAATTTTTCTATAACTAATTCTTAAAAATATAATCAAATCTACTGTAATAGTTGCCAAATGGACCCTAAATTTTCTTCTTGCATGATAGAGCCATACAGGTACAACCCGCTTTTATCTTTAGATACTATGCTTTATTTCTTTGTCGAATTTTCTTTCTCAAAAATAATTTTGTACTTCTTTTATCATTTTCAATCCGCACTTGTAACTAAATGATTGGATGACAAAAGTAAAAGCACTAAGGGATATGAATTGAATGGAGAAGAGGGTTTTTGTTTGATTTGACAATGTTATAAAGTTATGATAATTATTTGTAAACCTAAAATGGTTAAGTTTGCTATAATGATTTGGGATTCAAATTTGGTGGCTTATGGGGGTCCTATTTTAAAAATCATTGGTTCAAAATTCAAAATTATTTTAGATTTATAAATTTATTTTGATAAAAAAAAATTAATAGTCAAAATTTCCCCATTTATTTTGTTTTAATGGCCTTTTGCTCCTCATATATGTATCATGAATTTTGGTCTCACTCTACCAAGAATAGTAAAATACAAGGCCATAAACATGGAAAGGAAACTCCTTTTGTTCTTGGAATACAAACACAAATGGTTTGTTAGGATTTTTTTTGTATGATATTGGTCCATAGAGCAGCTTATCATTGAATCATGGGAGGAGATGAGTACATGAGCCATTCAACATCAACATCGATCTCATTCACATAAGCGTGTTGAAGATAACGATCAGGACACGAGCCTCAGTCTACATACCGATAATGGAATCCGTAAAATGTTCAATCAAAGATGTTCGATGACCCTGATAAGACATAAATTCTATTGGATGATCCAATTGTATCGATCAGATTGGTGCGATGACAATGTCGATGGGATGACAAGATGGAGGGTAAGAGCATCATCTTGACTTGATGAACAAGGATAGCTTCTTTTGTATGTGTGTGTGAGTGTGGTCAATCTAAGAAGAACTTGATCCTTTTAATGGAATTATGGCCCAACCACTTTACTATCAATTTTCCTTTATTCCACCAATAATTGTATCCAAAGACCAATGAGATTCAAAAATGTGATAAGAGAATACTGGTTACCTAGGCAACAGGTTCATCTTCTTTACTTTTGTTATTTATTTTTTCTAAAAAGAAAACTGATTCTCTAAGTTCCAATATTTTTCTTTCACACATGTCACAAACACTGGACCCTTTGTACAACCCTTATCATCTTCTCATGCCTTTTGAGATCAAGAAACAAATGTCAGTGGTCCCTTCAAATTTTCCCTATCCCTTAGATCACTTTCATATTCTTGGGGCAAGGGAAAGGACCACACAAACACTATCTCTCTCTCTCAAAAAATAAAGGGTAAGGTTATGGGGACCCTTAAAAGTTTGAGATCAAATCAAAGCTCCTAATGTCTGACCAACAACCTTCAAGCTTAATCTAGCTGAACCTTCAAATTCAAATTGCCTATTTGAAAGACAAAGAGTGTCTTGTAATTACCCTGTAGAGCTTCAATTGGGATTCTACCAAATTAAGTAAATTGTACCAAAATAAATAAGACATGACATATATATGAGGATAGAATATCTAACCTTTTTGGGTTTTAAACCAATTTGTGATGTCACACCAGATATCTTAAATATGTTTAGGAAATTAAGATTGGTTGATAGCTTTTACCAATTAAAAACAATAACTTAAAAAATAAATATAGATTGATCATCCTCGATTTTGGAAAATGAGGTAATTATGAAATACTGAGGTGCACGAGTAGTGGGGTAAAGTGCAATTATTTGAGTCTATATGATGGTTTTGAAATGAGAGCTTTTCTTTTTCTCTTTTTTGCTTGCAAGATAGATTACTGGTCAATAATTAGTAGGATGTGTAAATCGGAATCCAATACATGTTGGGTACCCGTCAAAATTATTTTTATTTTTTTATTTTATTAATATTTATGAGAAATAAAGACGAGGAATTGATTCAATCGATAATTCTTTTTTAATGAAAAAAATTATAATTTATAATTCCTTACTTGACATGACAAACCAACATGGTTTTAAAACTCATTTTGACATCTCATCTTTTTCATGAACAAGATCGAGTCATCTCAGATGAGATATTTGATTTATTTGAGTCATCTCGGACAAGATTTATCTTTGAGACGACTTGTCAATTCGTCTCGTTGGTGGATGATATCAAGATAACCCATATAAGATATAAAACTATGAATACCAATGAAGAAATTTTCAAACCAATCAAATTTTTGTGAAGAAAATTCTTAAGAGGATTATGTTATGGATAATTTATTAGTAATTAAAATTGAGAAATAATTGAAATATGGGTGGGGTTTCGTAGACACCTAAAACTACTCATAAAGCTACAACGTTTTTGTCTTATATGGTTAAAAAGGTTCGGAATGGGCTCATTTTTTGTGATGATGATCTCTATGGTGAGGGGATCATCATTACAAAAAATCATTCCATTCCAAAACTTATAACCCCATCAAAAGTGATTTACAAAAATTGGACGGTCTAAAATTTTTCAACTTGTAAACATGGGGCTAGAAATTTCATAATGGGCTGATTTTTGGCAAGGATGATCTCCTCACCATAGAGATCATCCTCACCAAAAATCAGTCCATTCCAAACATTTTTGCCCATATAAAACAAAACACGTTGTAGTTTTATGAGTAGCTTTATGTGTATACGGATCCTAATCCTTGAAATATTGACGGATGTTTATGTTAAGAGCGTTAAAAAAAAAAGATTTCACATTCTCTTAGATTTTTTATTTTTAATTAAAGTTCATTTACTCCAAAATAATATCTCTTTGTTAATATTTAATCGGATTACTAAAGTTTTTTTAAATAAGTTATAAATAATACAAATTTACTAATGAGGTACCCATTGATAGTCATTAAATACTTGAAGGAGACCCAAAATTGGACCCAATAATGTTCCAGTCCTGCATAGTAGACTATCCAAAATTGACGAATCCATTTTTGGTTATTATCGGGTAACAACCCTCAGTAATTAGTAGGTGAAGGTGGATTTTGAACCATATCACTAACCAAATATTTTAACCAACTAAGCAAGAATGGTCCTTGAAAAAGGGCTTATAATGCCTCATCGATCATTTTATAATATAGGAGACGATGAAATGAAATATGGTATATGGTTTGCAATTAATAATTGCATTTGTTTAATGATTTCACCCCTATCAATTCTTCTTTTATGAAGAAGCACTTCGATTTGGTATTTTACTTGTTAGTAATTTATCGGTCACAATTTCGAATCTTGAGAGTCACAAAATTTAATTAATTTTATTATTACTATTATTATTATTATTATTATTATTATTATTATATCTTTATCTTTATCTTTTGATTAGCAATGATGAGTGGGCCTACACCCCACGATTGAGAAATAGAAGTTGAAAGTTATTTTGTTACAACTATTGTTTTTTATTTATTCCCTTGTATAATATTATATAATCTCACATAAATCAAGCAAAGAATGTTTTTTTTTTACATTTTAGGATTATATATTCCAAGTCACCAAGTTGGAATACAAATTTAAAACAACAAAGGAAAACTTTGGAAAAAACAGAAAAAAATAAGAAAAAATCGGGAAAAATGATATATATATATATATATATATATAATATATATATATATATATATATATATATCGATAATGTAAAGTATAACATTAGATATTTATTCTAAGTTTACGATATATTTTTGAGTAAAAAAAATATTATTGAATATCTATGTATGATAACATGTTCTACGTTGAATTATACATTATACAATGATAAAAAATAAAAATAAAAATCTAACCATACATCAATGCATCTTTTGAGCAAAATAACGCATTATTAAAAAAACATTTATATCACCAAATCCTACATTAAATAATAAACCAAAGTACAAACAATCATAAGGTCATAGAAATTAATCATATACCCTTAAAAAGAGATGTTATGGTTCCTTCGAGGGTATCTTCAAAGTGTATATATTAACTTCTGGTGTGAGAAAAGGATGGTAGTTATATAGGCAAATAAATTGTTTTAATCATCCATGTTGAGTATTATTAATTAGAGTACTCCGCCTTTGAAGTGGTCAGTCGGCTTCAAAATGTCGGTATAACCCTCTTCACAATATGACACGTGGTTTTTTCATATTCATTTCACACCCCTACTTTTTCATCAATATTTGGGAAACCTCCTTGGATATGCCACGTGTAATCCGAAGAAGAGGGTTTTACTGAAATTTGGAGTATATTTAATGTTTGAATCTTCCAATTAGAATAATAAAGTACTTTTATTTTCAATACATAATCATAATTAAAGTGGTTGTTGAGAGGTCAATTAAAAGGTCATGAATGAGCAATCTAGAAGCTTTTTTTTATACAGATATTTCTTGAATATTGATTCTAACCCTTTTTTCAAACTTTAATTACTTCGATTAGTGATTAATTTGAACAAGCTTTTCTTCTAGAAAAGAGAACTGCTATTGTTACACCAACTTTTACTAATGCCACACCAATTCCTATGTAAATCACACACGAATTGCACGTAGTTGGTGGCATTAGCAAAAGTTGGTGTGGCAATAGTAGCTCTCTTAGAAAATCTTGGCTAGTACTAATATTGAAATAGAGATATTTATGAAAAACTGGTTGACTTTTGATGAATTTGCGATTTTGGCTTCGCTATTTATTTTAATAAGCAAAACATGAATGATAATGAATTTGAAGGTTTTTAAAATGACTATTTAGTAGATTTAAAATGACAAATTCTCTTTAAACCTATCAAATAGTCATTTTGTTCGGATTTTTTTTAATGAAAACGTGATTGTTCATGTTTTGATAATTAAAATAAACAGTGAGCCAAAATTGTAAATAACTCATTTTCGCCTCACGAAATAGTAATTCACCCATTGAAATATCTCTCGCTATAGATGGATTGCTTCTCACTCATGTTTGCCTCTCTAGTTTGCTTTACACTCTTATTGCACTTCCCTCTAACAATGCTCACAATAGATTTAGAACCCCATCCTACTTATAAACCTTACCAACTAAGCAACTTTTTAATTAAAAATGGAAAATGTGACTCAAATAATGTTTGATTATTATACATCACACATACAACTGAGATAAAAAAATATTACTAGCTAGGACTTCCATAGAAGAAGTATCCCTAGGAAAATTTTATTGATCTTTAAGAAATCTGCATTTTCTTCCCATTCGCACCATATGCAGATGTCGTTAAACGTTAGCAAATTCCTTAAAATTTGATGTTACCATTAGATAATAAACCCCTTTTTTCTTGAGCAAAGATTTGCTATTTTCAAATTTTTATGCGAAATTTTCTCTCCACAAGCTCATTTACATCAGCTTAGCACATAAATTTATAAATAGTAAATCTTTGTTTCTTTTTCTCTTTTACTCTTCTAATCTGAAAAAATGGTTGGGGCTGTCTCTAAGATGTAACGAAACAATAATAAATTTCTTAGAGATAACTACTAAATTTTGAAAGCTTGTACAAATTTTCTAGGGATCTATTATTACTAGGATTATATTTATCTCCATCTCGGCTGTTTTTTTATGGAGAGCCTCAAATGTATTGAAGACACATTTTTTGTTTTTGTTTTTATTTTAGGGTATATTAGTAATCCACATCCAAGTGGCACACTAAATGGGTTTATGGAATATTCAAAGTGGGGAAAGAAGACAGGGAACAAAGGTTTTTCATGGAGATTTTAGAAAAAAAAAATGTAAATGAGGATGTGAGAAAATAATAAACTTCTTTTTCTCTTATTTAAATAATAAAATATAAATCTTTTATGTACATAGATTTGTTTATGTTAAGATAAGATGTAAAGCCAGTTTGATTAAAATATTATTGTATTGGCATACAATATAGGGACAAGATGCAATAATATTTCATAATTTAAAAAAATTAATTAATGTGAATTTTCATCAACAATGCCCACACTGTAAGGACATTAATTTCTTTTTCATAAGTAACTGATTTGATTTGATAAAGTAGTCATAGATCTTATATCCAATCTCACTCTCCAAGCTTATGAAACACACCCAATGTTCAAGTTAAAAAAAATATATATATATTTGGAAATGATGTTTTAGTTGTCTCCATTCACACAAAAAACGTACGATGTTTAATGTTTTGTCTCACTTTTAGGCCCACTGTACCTTATGGCCAATATTTTGTCACATGGATTTTTGTAAAATATTTTGAACTGATACTTAATACATATAATATTGATTCAACTCGGTAGGCTTTTAAGTTAAGTAGAGTAGTCATTGTTAAAACTAGGGTAAGTAACCAAATCGTGGGGTGAAATCATCATTTACAAAGTTTGTAATAATGTGAGTTTGGTAAATAAGTTTTTTTTCTTTTTTTAACAGTAAAGGGTCATAGGGCAAACTATCAATTTTGCCTCTTCTTAAATTTTTAAGTATAAGGGATATTTTAGTGTAAAAGCTTAATACATTTAGGAAGAAGAAGACCCAAGGCTTCTAAAAATGCTGTTACAAGGCAAATTTGGCTTGATCGTGGGTAACCCATGGACTAGAGTTATTTTGGCATGGTCTCTCACTCACCAATGGACTAGGGTCCTTCGGTCTAGTCCCTCACTCGCCCAAGGATCAATGTACTTTTTTCTTGGTCCCAAACTCACCCAATGACCAAATTGTTTTTTATTTTTATTTTTTGATGTTTCTAACTCATGTGTTACATATTTTGTTAAGGTATTTTTACATCTTAACCCTCTATATATATATATTTTTTAAGGTAATGCAATGTACATTTCCTCCTTTACCCTTTCATTAAGCATGCATTAATCCCTTACCTCTGATTTTCTAGTAATTGAGCAAGTATGCAAATCTTGACCATTGGCTCTCCCAAGAAACATTTATCATCATACCCTTAGTTTATTGAGACTCAATCTAAGACAATTAACCATTTAGGTCATTCTCTTATGAATAATTCAAAGCCTATCACCATGAATTCAAAGTAGTTTGACTAAGTTCAAGGGACCTGGACCCTTTTGTCCCTTAAAGAGAATGCTCTTGAACCTTAGAAGCAATCATCCTCTCAGCTCCAAGTTTGTTAAGACTCAATTCAAAGCAATAGACCCTTGAGACCCCCACTTGATTGGTTATTTGCATGCTACTGTGTCTAATTTCTACCCAACTTATTACGCAAGGGCATTCTTTGAGGTTATATTGAAATTAAGTCGAATTTATTATGTGTGGACTATTATATCCAAAGGCCTATAAATAAATGACCCTTCAAGAAAAATGGGAGAAGTTTGCTCCCTTCCCAAAGTCATGCCCAATTTTTCTCTTAAGCCCCAAAACTTTGTTCAAATACACTCTCAAACTCTCTTAAGACATAGTTTGAAAGATTTAAGAAGGAGAATGAGAAGAAAAAGAAAAATAAGCAAAGAAAGAGGAAGATCGAGGTGGGACATTTTTTTATATTTTATTCTAGTTTTAATTTGTTTGCATCTCCCAATCCCTCTTCTACCCTCTTTACTTTAATTCATTTACATTTCTTTAAGTTTTTTTTTTTTTCCTTCATCATCATATAGACTAATATGTTTCCATTGGCAAGTATGGGTTGAGAGTACACTCCCTTTATGTGATGATTCTTATCATCTATAAGTCCATAATAAGCTTATAAGAAATCTTTGCATATTCATCATTTCACTATCATGTAGTATAATCCATTTCATTGATTAAACCAGTTTTGAGTCATTAATCCAAAATGAATTTTAAAATTTATTTTTATGGTATCCATTCACATCTTAAACTCTTTGAATGGTAGCGACTTTCAAATCTAAGTAGAATCAAGGTTTAGACCACTAAACTCTCACGTATTTATAGGTGCCAATTTAGATAAGTTGGCCAGTTTTGTGAGTGTTGATACCACCATGTGGGTTAAAAGCCACCATCACCACTAATTGCCTCATCTTCACCTTGTCGTTGCTCCATTGGACACCAATATGATTTCATTATTTATCATTTGAGGGAATAAAGAATGTTTGTCAAAAAGGTTGGATTCGAGCTGCTATCATTATGTCTAGACATAGTTGAATGATGACAATGATTCATTATCATCATGAATAAAATCTTGATCATCATTGTTTATTTTCTCATATCCGACTCTAGGGTAAATTATCAACTCTCATTTATTAAGAAGTTATGTCTCTTACCTCATAAATATTTAGTAGTAACTCCTTAAAAAAGATGAGAATTATGAAAAATAGTTTTAATAATTTGACTCATTTTCTCTGTACTCACTATAAACTACCCCTTCACATCACCTTACAATATATCTCGAAGCAAAAGATTTACAATTATGTGAAGGGGGAGTCCAAAGTGAGTACATCAAGGTGAGCTAGAGTATCACGACTCTATGAAAAATTGAACAATAACAACATTTGAAAGTGGGCATTTCGAAGACATGAATATAACAACTTCGGTAAGTTATCAACCAAGACCAATCGATAAAAGTTCAAAATTGATTTCATACACCCATGAGAAGGTGATTTGATTGGTAAGGATTGAAAGAAAAAAAAAATAGAATAAAAGAATCTAGGATCTTTGAGAAAAATAAGACAAATAGAAGGGACTCCTTAACAATTTTCATAATGGGCAAGGAGTCTCCTTTACAAATTAATATTTCTCTTTGATGTGTTATGTGAGATGGGAGACGAAAGTTTAACAATCTTTTCTTTTCTTTTTTTCTTTTTTCTATTTTTTTATATTTTAAGTGGGCTTAAATTCAAATTGATTAGATATTTGGTCATTTTTAATTGGGTGCACATCAGCAAATTAGGTAAGTTCCAGGGGTATCTTATGAAATTCAAAAGAAATAAAGGTTGTCGGTCACAAGTCATGACCATTTAAAAGAGTCAAGGGCCTATCCAGTGCCTAAAATGACAGTCATGTCACCCTCAAATCTTGAGAATAGACTCGGATATTAATATAAAATTATTTATCCAAAATAAATTATAAAAATTTAAATAAAAATAGCTTCTATTAGGCACCTGAACTTTTACTCCCCCCACCCCCCACACCCAAAAATAAAAAATAAAAATAAAAATTTAAAAATTATAAAATACCCTCTTCAAACATTACAAAAGTTTGGCTCCAATTATACATTAGAAAACATTATAATACTCCTTGAAACACTCTTAGTAAAAAAATTAGAGAACTTCTATTGGCACCCTAACTTTTACTTATTGTCAACCATCACTAATTTTCTTTATTTTTACAACAGTTCTCTAAATAAACCTGAGAAGGCATCAATTCCAGATTTTAAAACATACAACAAGTGCACATTTACTCAAGAATCTAAAAAATGAAGAAAAAAATTATCCATGAAATTTGTTGATAATGTTTATCACCCCAAACCAAGGGATATATCTTGGCCTCAACTATCCAATCCACCATATTCCATAAGATTAGAAGTTATTTAAGTGTGGGAATTTAATTTTTGGGTACTTAATACCCTTTTAAGGGTTTTGTTAATATATGCCCTAAGGGCACTCGTTAAGATGCATTAAATACAAGAAAAGTTTTTGGTAAAAAAAAAAAAAAAACCTTTTGAGGGCATTTTTGGCAATAAATTCAATTTTCAAATTGTATTTAAGTAGTTATACGTGTGGTGTGCCCTTGGAGAACATGTTATAAAAACCCTCTTAATGTCTTTCTCACCATGTGTTGGAGTTTTGTGGAAAATTCAAGGCTATTTAATGTAGTCTCATCATAGACTTTTGGGTTTTGTGGGAAGTTAATGCTTTCATGTAAGATTGTAAGGGTTTGTGGAAAATTAATAACCGTTCAATGCATTCATACATTGACAGAGTTTCAACTCAATTTATCTTCTTATATATGATTTTGATAACCATCTTATCAAGGATAATGTTGAAGTAACATTAAAATGCACATTTCATCGAGATACGAGTGAAAAAACATCTATGGTTATGTGTGCACCACCACATCAGAATGTCAAAATCGATGTACATTTCAATGTTACTCTATCACGACTCTTTTATCAAATTTGCTTAAGAAAAGTCAAATTTTGTCCAACGTGCGTGTGTATCTAGTCTTCAGATATGCATTGGATGTTTTATGGTCACATCTCGAAGTTTCACGTGTTCAACATGGAGAGAGAGAGACAGAGAGAGAGAGATGTTCAATTAATCCATTGTTATGAGCCCTAGAGCCAATCATACAAATATAATTATAGCTAAATAACAAGGGCAAGGAAGTGAAAAATGAGAGCAAGATGGTCGAACATCCATGATGAGAGTAAGAACTCAAAAGTATATAAAAAGATTAGAAAAAAATAAAATGAAAGAAAACAATCGTAAAGAAGTTCACTCTGCTAATCTAATGTGGGATCCACTGAACACATGTCTTGTTTTTTAGGTCGAGGTCATCCTTTGCACTTGGTCACTTAATAATATGGGGGTAAACTCTAAGATGTTATTAATTCCTCGAGTTTTTTCGTCAATAAATAACTTTACTTTCTTCGATGCACACACAAAGTCACTTCCATTGATCTATATAAAGATCACAAAGAAAATAGAAGGAAAGAGAGACAATACACATTTTGTTCACGAGGGGCTCCGAAGAACCATTCCATTGGTATATTACTCTCAAATTACACAATAGCCCTTCTGGCTCACTTTTTGCCTCCATTTACATGTTAGCTAACCCTTTGTATAGAAAACGATAAAACTAACCCTAAAAGGATACAATCTCGTCTTCCAAATCTAACGCCTCACTCAATTAAGAGACTTCGTTTTTCAAGATAAGATTCCATTCTTATCAATGATCTAATTCAAATTATGCATCATATACATTAAATCTACCAAGATAGATCATTGATGACATTTGCTGATACGATTTTTATATTATATAGTAACCAATACCATAATTGATTGTAGGGCATATAAATGATTATCTATCCTGCAATGGATGCTTTTTTGGTAAATTTTATAATCACATCATCAATTATTTCATCATGATAACCAAAAAGTAAATAATTTTATAAATAGAAAATTATATTTAAGGATAAAATGAAATCCATCTTCTTCACCAACTTTCATATCCTTAGAACCCAACATTCAAATTATCTCTTCACCATTAATTTTTTATCCAATCAGAATCCATCGGATCATAATTGAAGTCTATCCAATAGTCGAAGGAATGTCATCATAGATGGGTTGATTCATAAAAACTCTTTTATTGTTTCTTTCTTTCTTTTTTTTTTTCCTCAACACCACCAATGTAATAGACAAGCAAGGGTCTACATAGATCCTTATTTGCATGCATAGCTTATGGCTCAAGATTGCTTAGGTAGAATGACAGTGACAAGCAACATATTTGGACCCACCATTTCAACAACAATGTGGAGTTGTTGATTCATGGAAAAATAAGGTAGTAAACTATACAAAATCATCTAATTGATCTTAAAATATAATAAGGTACGAAAGATATAAAATAAAAATAAAGATTTTGAGAGACCCACACAATTGGACAAACATGAAAAACCTATTCCTCATCTCATAAATGTATGTTTGCCATACAATCATACAAAAAAACACTATAGATCTTTGAGGTCCCCCACAAAATCATTAAGTAAACTTTCTACCTCACTTGGTTGTAAGGGTTAGTTTTCTTTGACATAAGCATGCAAAGTTACATATTGAGATCTTTATACTAAATTCCAAAGGAAAGAAAGGTTGACATGTTTAGGAATTGTTTGGAAAATGGAGTCTTAGAAGGATTAAAAAAAAACTAGAATTTTGGGATTTTGAGACGTTAAAAGAATGTTATTTATACGATTTTATTTGTCTCCAATCATAAAAGAGTTTGTTGATGGGTTATGGACAAAATAACCACCAAGATACAATAAACTCGCAATGAGAATTTGCGAGCAACATCCTTGAGAATTCTCATCATGAATTTATTTTTTGCGAAATTGTATATAATCCCGACTTAATTATTTGAGCAACTAAAGTAATCAATTGCATTCTTGAAAACTTAAGTGGTTTGATTTTGACCTACTTACGAATCTTATATATAGAGATTGAAGATTTTCTTAAGTTTCTCTTCATAAAGACATATTAACAAATAATCAATAGTTTCATCCATTCAAGGATAGCCAAAAGGTGTATCTATTCATAAATAACCAAAAGGTATTACTATTCATGAATAACCACCTATTCCAAAATTTATTTAGTGAAATATATATTTTACGAATATAAAATTTTAACATGAATGATGGTGGGAACCGAAGGAAAAATAAGAGAAGTGAGTCAAAATGAAGTCTCTATCTAAAGTAGAGCTATCACCAAATAGTGCTCGGGTGCCTGAATCCTAATCCAACCCTTTATGTGGTCCTAAATTCCCAACAGGTCTAAATAGATATGGTCCTGGGGCGTAACAAACGGGACCATGACAAGGTCCAAGTCATGCTAGAGTAATATTGAAATGTATATCGTGGGAGACATTTTTGACGTGGATGTGTGTCAAAATCATAGATGAGATACGAGTGAAATCTTGATGAAAGCATCTATGGTTCTGAGATACATCTCACAATGTGAAAAAAAAACCCAACTTGATGGACCAAGTGGTCGAATTGGCATCGAGTTTTTCATTGTCAATTTTTTTTTTTTTTTTTGATGGGTTGAAACTGTCAAATTAATGAAGGATAAGAGAAATTCGATAGCTCTAAGCTGTCAAATTTGATAACATCAAGAATTTTGATGGTCTTAAACTGTCAAAATTCAATTTCTAAAGTTCATAAGCCTTGACCTATCAATTTTTTCTGTCGAATTTTTCAGTTTTCACATAATGTTTGCGTCAAAAAATGTCCCCCCCCCCCCCCCCCCCCCCCCGATGTACATTTTAACGTTACTTCAGCATTATTCATTTACATATACTCTCACAAAGTTAAAACACTTTCCTTCAAACCTAAACCTTTCTTTTTACAACTTAATTACAAATTTTCTCTTCTACAAAAATATTTATATTTAAATCTTAATTTGCAAGGATTTATTATTATTCATAAAAGGATAGTTATGTTGTCCAGTAAATAAAAGTCCAACATAATTAAAAGATTAATTATTTTTTAAAAACAAGAATACCCCTCACTTACAATGGGAGAGGTACAATTTTGATCGTTATAGATAAAATATAAAAGATATTATATAAGAGAGTTTCTATTATCACCCGAACTTTTGCTAACACCACCCCAAGATCTGCGCTATCGTTTAGTGATTTACATATAAAGTGGGGTGATGTTAGCAAAAGTTGGCATGGCAATAGAATCTCTCTTATATAATACAACGGTTTTGTACACAGCAAAAGTCAATCACCGTGAAGAGTGTACCACTTGTTCATTAAAGTTCTAAAATCATGGTAGATTCCCAACTTCCTTTTTTTTTTTTCCTACAATAAGTTCTTTAGTAAAAAAAAATAATACAAAAAATATCATTTTTTTTCCTTACATTTTTGCTAAGAATATACTTTCAAATAGCTTTAAAAGGAGAGTAAAATTGGGTACAACAACACAGATAAAAGGGGAGGAGCGACAATGGTATTTTTTATATAAAAATAAATAATATTTTAAATGTTCTATGTCGAATATCATTGAACCCTATTAATTATTCTTTTGTACTTTGTACTCCATCTTTGGAAAGAGAAGTAATTTATCATTAAAATTTAAGTGGTTGGTGAAGGGAGCATTTGTAAAAAGTTGAAAAAGTAACGTTTTGAGAGAGTTGAAGAATCGTGGACCATCAATTTTTACTATTAGTTTGTAATCACTTTTTATGGGGTTAGAAGTTTCGGAATAGGCTGATTTTTTATGAGGATGATCTTCTAACCATAGAGACCATCATCACAAAAAATCAATCCATTTTGAAATTTTTTTACTATATAGAACAAAAGTTTTATCTAGAATTTTATCTACGGGACCTATCATATATATTTCTTTATGTTAGAGTTCACATGTGCCATAGGCACAGGCATCCTTTCTTGGGTTAAGGGGGTAAAAGCTAAAAAAATAAAGTTAGAGTAGGCGGTAGCAATTTTAATACGATTCGAAATCGATACGAAATTAATGGGTTTAGGTTGAGTCTAATTGGGTTTGGGGTATTATTGTAAAATTTTAAAGTTAAAAATGGGTAAAATATGAAAAACAATAAAGTTGGCTTAAAGGGTAAAAGAGAAAATATAATAAAATTATATGGGGTGAAGTATAAAAGAAATAAAATAAGTCCTACAAAACTATAGTTTGATAGGAGGATTAAGAGCATAAAAGTAAAAGAAAAAAAAATTGAAAAGGTAAAAGAGAAAATATAATAAAATTAGAAGAATGAAAATAAAATTAGGTTAAAAATGATAAAAGAGAAAATATAATAAAGTTAAATGAGTGAAATAAAGTTAAACGCTAAAGAGAAAAAAATAATAAAATGGTTAACGTAGGTCCCATATAAAGGATTGTGTCTCACAACTGTATCAACTTAGTTATATTTTATAATAGGACTAACAACAAATTGGATCAGTATAAGATCAATACTACTCTAATATTGATCCGAATTGTTTAGTCATGTGCTCGATTTGGCCGAATTAATGAATGTGTGAACCAAATTCAATCCGTCTAAATATAATGTCTTATTTTCAAATTATTAACGTTCAAATTTTTTTAAAAATATAAAATTTTAGAAAATCTATTTTTCAACTTCAAATATAGAGGGAAACCAATAAGACTAAAATGTTTTATCATTATGTATTTATATGCAATTAATAATAATAAAAGATAAAAATATGTTTGGATCCGATTTTTTTCGAAACGGATTGGGGTACATCCGAATTTGATCTAAAATTGCGTTGGATCTAAGATTTCGATCCAAATTTTATATGAAATCCAATTTTTCATGTTTTTTGGATCAGATCAATTCAGACATCGGGTATATTTCAGATCGTTGCTAAAATTATTTTATTATATATATATATATATATATTATTAGTCTTTGCAATTCAAGAATTGTTGTCCTTTAATGACAACTATTGTCTTGATCTAGAAATATCTTATTAAATTACATAATATTGTCTTGAATTTTGGATTTATGTAACCTTAGTTTGCTTGTATTTTTTTGTTTTATCAATTGGCTGGGGTTTGGCCTAGTCCACTGTGGACCGAATTTGGCTACAATTTAGATTGGGACCCTTCAGCCCAACCAAATAACTTACATTATAATTTTATTTATGATAAATGAGTCGTGCTGGAGTGACCTTAAGATTGTACCTCACATCACACTATATAAATACACACACGCATAAGGTCAGGACCAGGGGACAACTATTTGCTGCAATGACTCTGGGGGTGTAAAAAAAAGTTGTCACCGATCATTGTATTTCAACTTTTGACAGTCAAGATTTTGTGTTTTTTCCATGATCCAACTTTATATAATGCCATTGGCCAAATTTAGAGGAACTAATATAGAGTGACAAACATCTTTTTTTTTTCTTTTTCCCCCTTAATATTAGACTGGAAACAGTTATTATGAATTAAGATTTGAAAAATTGTAAATAATGATCAAAACCAATGATTTGCCAAATCGGTCATACCAAGGTTCAATGTGTTTGTACTGTTTCTTAAACGTCTAAAAGGATCTATTGGACTATATAGCAGGATATACTATAGCCCATACCCGCTAAAACAAGGGTTAGGGCCTTCATATTGAACCCACAAGGATAGGCCGGGATAAATAATTTTCAACCAGTCAAATCTCGGTTGGGCTAGGACCTTCTAGTGCCCAACCAGGGTCGGGTCTGGTCTGGCTCTTTTATATTTTAGAAATATTTTTTTATTATAATAAAAGTAAAATATGTTATATAATTAGAATTTAACTCCCATTTACAACAATTATATGTTAATAATACATCAATTACTAATTCAATAGGTTAATACTCAAAAACGCAAAAAATAAATAAAAATAGTAATAATAAATTCTAGAATCTTATTCGGCCCAAATCAATTCCGAGTCCGTTAGGTACGTGAGAGTATGAGTTAGTCAACTTAGGCCCGATAAAGTTACAGCGCCACCCGTCCATTGACAGCACTAAGGATATATGCATTTGAATATCTAAATCATGATCTTTACTTACAGTGGGACAGGAATCTTTCTTTATTAAAAGTCAACATCTCTCATAAATGTCCTTACAGATATCAGTCAGTGCTAGTGCTTGATTCATAAAAGAGAGTATCTATGTGTCCATTTGATACTTCTCAGCTAATTCCATATAAAAACATGGGAGCCCGAATCCTCTTAAAAGGGTAAATTTAGATCAGAGTGGAAATGTCCTTATCTTGTACTTCACAAGAATCGGGCTATGGGGATAATGGGCATACTGCAGCGACCACCATCTGTGTGACACATTTCTTGTGTCTGTTTGTGTTGCCAATTGGGATTGCAAATCAAACTGTCAAACAAAACAAAAAATGTTATGTTTACCAAACAAAAGCACATAATTGGTTCGTCATGTGCCCAAGATGGTAGAGCAAAGTGATAACTTCGACTCCTATAAATGTTTCAGAAGTGACACAAACATTCTCTACTGAATAATAATGCTTAATTTCTTAACTGAATCTCTGATTAGTGGGACGGTCAACAAAGCCAATAACAGGAACATGGGAGTTGGACTAAAACCTTCCAGCTGATTAGATGAAAGCCAAGAATAAAGCAGAATGGCATCCATCTTTTACAAACAGCAGTTAATAAGACAATGGAGGCGATTTGCATGGTTCAACAAAAATGCCACATGTTGCAAAACTACACATAACCGTATAACTCCTACAATTGACATGTTGCACCATGGGCAAGGACAAAAAGACCAAGATAATACCAGGCACGCATGATGTGATGGAGTGAGGTGATACACCCAGCGACCAGAACGATATGTATGAGAATGATGAAAAACTACAAATAGGCTGTGAACGATGAACAAGCTAAGCAATGATTTGCACAAAATTTAAAACTATTATTTATTGAATGATAGATAAAATTATTTTATTTAACAACTAAATAACTAATTGAAAAAAAAAAAAAAACTTTCCTTGGTAAGATTTTAACTCTTACTTTGAGTCCTTGATCTCAAATGGATTACCATATTGGCAATCCAACACCACAACCCTCAAGATTTCATGACAAAACTTGCATCCAACAAAAAAAGAAAAAACAATGGTCTTGATCGAAGGTTTTGGAAATGGATGGCTATTTAAAATTCAACGGTGAAAAATAACTTTTTTTTGAAACTTCTTTTTCAAAGTTCATAGAATTATGTCGTCTACAACCCTTTGGCATCGGATCATATTTTTGAACGCCACAATGAGAGCTCAACCACCCTTAGTATGAGTTGAAATCTTACAAAGTTTGTAAGGTTAGTCAAACTCTAATTAATTCAGTAAGTATCCATTTAGAAACTAAATGCCAAATTTGTCAAAAACCAGAAATATCTCTATTTTTGTGAGCAATATAGCTTTATATCATGCATCATAAGTTTATAAAACAGAAATAGTAGTTATGAATGATGGTATAACTAAGTCTATTACATTATATAACATACTAGATTTCACTATGCCGTAGGCACGGGCATCCTCTTTTGGGTTAAGGGGATAAAAAAACAATTGGAGTAAGTGGTTGCAATTTTAACATGACTCGCGAACACGATTTGAAAACGACACAAAATTAGTGGGTTTGGATAAAATCTAATTGGATTTGAGATATTATTAAAAAAAATTGAGATTAAAGGGGTAAAAAATAATAAAGTGTGTTAAATGGGTAAAAAAGGAAACTAGTAAAATTATAGAGGGTGAAATGTAAAAAAAAAGGATTTGAGATATTATTGAAAATTTTTAAGGTTAAAAGGGTAAAAGATGAAAAATAATAAAGTATGTTAAAGGGGTAAGAAAGAAAAAAATAGTAAAGTTATAGTCGGTGAAGGGGGTTTGACAAAAATATAGCTAGATGAAAGGGTTAAGAACATAAAGATGAAAAAATAAAGTTGGAAGAACATTATTAAAGAATTTTTTGATTAAATGAGATTAAAGATGAAAAACAATAAAATAGATTTAAAAAGATAAAAGAGAAAATATAATAAAATTAGATAAGTGAAAATAAAGTTGAGGGGATAAAGAGAAAAAAATAATAAAATACTTAACACAACTGTACCAACTCAGTTGTATTTTATTATCTAGGTTAGAACAATATTTTTATGTTCAAGTTAACGGTCTGTCTTGACTTGGCATGTCATCCAATAAGAAGAGTCCATGTCTAAGTTAGTACAATTCTCTATATGAGACATTGAAGAGAAAAAAGTGACCTTCATTCTCTTCAAGCTCTTGTTTTAAGGATCCCCATCAAGCTAAATTTTGAAAAGAAAAACAAATTTCATGACATAAAATAGGCTTCACAAACTTACCTTCTTCAAATATACCTTTTCGTTCAAAATCAAACTCCCTTCCTCTTTAAGTTCCAAGAATGTTTGCCAAACAGTTAATAGATCACTGTTAGTCAAATATATCAAAGTATGTTTACTCTTAGGCTAATTAAAGGTGGGAAAAGGAGTAAATAAAACTCAAGTTAGAGGATAAAATCCACAAAGCTATGGGTCCACTTAGGATACCTATTGCGCTAAAACTAAAAGTTAAAATGGTGGCTATGATGGATTTTTCAGACGATTAGAAGGTTATAATAGTCCAATGGTCTACATGGCATGGGACACATCAAAATAGTGGGTCCTAGGTTCCTGTATATAGGCACCTTAGATGTCTTCATGGGTGAAATTTTTTTCACTCACAGAATTTGGGATTTACCAATCACATGAGTCTACATGTATTGTATGGCATCCCCAATTTACAAACTACATTTGTTAGGCTTGACGTGGCACGCACTAGAGAGTCTGTGATGAACAACTCTGTGAGCAAAAAATCACTCTTCAGAGGCTTTTACTAATTGTTTACCTTCTTCTTTCTTGACCTCTTGTTGGTTGTTTCATTTACACCATCAACCTGAAAATACCATCAACCTAAAAATAAATATGATAATTTAGTGAGCCAAAAGTAACTGAAACTTGAACAAAAGAAGGAAAAAAATAGAAAAACAATTCTACATTATTTGCACAAATTAAACAATAATAATTAGTGAGGATAGCAATTTATACATTATTTTTAATAAAGATACATTTAGTTGGCACTGATCTAACCACGTTTTAAAACCTATTATCTCAACTCAACTCACTCCCTATTGATATCAGGTTGTGATTTGTTTGAGTCACCTCCATCTCATACGAATCAAACTATTTAAACTGATTTAGATTATATATTGTGGGAGCAAAAGAAAATTATTCCACTAGGACCAAAAAAGAATTGCACTAAGTCTAGGATATGCATTGATCGATTGATTCTTGATTATAACAAAATTTTGATCGGTTGTGCAAGAGCCCAAGTCCTAGAGGTATAAGTTCAAAATCAGATGTAAAAACAGAATCTTGAGTGTAAATAGATGAGGAATGTATCTTCCTAAGGAAGAGAGTCTCACATGCAGGATGATTACAAGCATGTCCTTCAAGCACACAACTTGACATTGAGCAAATTGATCTGATTGTTATATTGATTAAGACATCAAATCGACATGTGACCTCCATGTAAGATAATTAATACAAGAAATTCAAGGGATTAACAAATGTTAATTTTTCCAAGACTACCACAATCATGATATCGTACAATAAGGCCAAAGACTTAAAAATCTATAAAGCAATAATTAGAGAAAGAAAAGGTATGCAATCTGTTGAATTTGAGATCAACTTAATTGTAACACCCCAAATTTTTAATTCGTATCTCGAGAAAATAAATAGTGGAATTTAGAAAAAAAAAAAATCTTGAAAGTGGGACTTAGGGTAAAACTGTGGGACCTTGTTTTGATCATTTTTAATAGAATCTGACCTCACCATTAGATTCAAAATGATCAAAAAACATAGTTTAGCCTGTAAGCACGCTCAAATACGAGTCCAAATATAAAAGTTGCAAAATCCTCGATTATCGGGTCGGACCAGGCTAAAACAGTAACTTTTTGTTGGAGTAATAATTTTTAAAATTCGATCACACCATTGGTTTCATAACGAAAAATTATTCAACATAGACTATTTATTTGTCATTTTTGGAGATCAGGAAGTTGAATTATCGCCAAAAACGAAAACGACATCAAGTTTATGGATCACGTCAGGCCAAAAATGTAAATTTTTTATAGAGACATAATTTGTAAAAATTGACTATACCATTAGATCTGGAATGAAAAATTAGACGAAATAGAGTATTCGTTTGTCAGTTTTTGAGACCGAATGACCAAGTTATCGTCGATCAAAACAATAGGCGAAATACCGAATTCGTCCCAAATATTATATAAATAATATTTAATTTTTTTTTTATCTCATCTTCCCCACTCGTCCAAACAGTGCGAAAAAAAAAAACGAAAAAAAAAAGAATTGTTTTTCCTCCGATTTTTCCATTCAGATCTCTCGCAAACGGTCCATTTTCGACGATCGCCGCAGAAGAGAAAAAGGTCCGCAGCTACGTTCTCTACAAAACCCACCCAACCTTTCTTCGTTTCACTTTCTATTTCATCGATATCGTCAAAAATCAGCCGTATTTGGATACGGAAATTTTGAAACTTTGACCTCGGATTTCGTCCGTTTCGGGGTCAAACCGTCTTCGACGCAGAAGGGAGAAACGTCCGCAGCCTCATTCTCTACATAACCCAACCAAATTCCTTCCGTTTTCTCGTCTTTTTCACCCCGTATAGTCAAAAATCAGCCGTATTTTTATACGGAGATTTTCGTAACTTCGACCTCGATTTTCATCGGTTTCGGGGTCAAACCGTCTTTCGCCGTAGAAGGGAGAAGAGACGAGCACATCGAGATCTTCAAAACCACCAGGTCGATTTCAAAAATCAGCCGCTGGGAAGTTCGGTCTATCTCGATTTCCGCGCCGATCGCCTCGATTTTCGCGCACACGCTTTGATCCTTTCGCCTAGAGATTGTAAGGAACTCTCAATTTCTATTAGTAATCGTAGATTGTGAAAATTGCATTTAGGATTTTATTGAAAAAATTTGGATGTATTTCGAAATATAGAATTATTTTGTTATTTCAAAAATTCACGCCAGAAATTGCATGTTTGATATGTTTAATTGTATTTTTAACAAATTATACGTGGGTAGGGTATTTTAACGGGTTATTGCCATAAATTGGGTCTTGTGCACTGCTCGGACCCCGTTTTGATATGAAATTTGTATTTTTTTTCAATATTATTGATAGAAATAAATTCTATAGTTGAAAAATGTGATTTAATATTCAATGAACTCATATTGAGTTGATGAATATCAGAAAATGGATATTTTATGAAGAGATTGAAAACTGTAAAAGTCGAAAAAAGGGAAAAAGGTATGAAACGGTAAAATGTCAGAGTCACACCCGAGGGGTGAGGTGATGCATGCATTACGTTGTTGTGTTGTATGCAGGTTGGTGAACGGATATCCAGGGATAATACTGGTTGCATGTTTATTTACTTTCTGTTAGCGCGAGGCGCTCTGTTATGTTATTTATTTTAGGCCGGGTGGCCACACTTGCATGGTAGGAAACTGGATATCTATTCTCAACCTTGTATTGTTAATTTCTCTTTTGTTTTCAAATGAAAATAATATATATAAGTAGCTATTTTGTGAGCTGTTAAAGAGTTTGTGAATGCCTGAAGGGATAGTGCATCATATCATCCGGAGTGGTGTACTATCCTGGGATGTACGGTAGGGACCACCAAACTCATACGTGGTATGGGACGCGTATGAGAGTGGAGTCACAACTGGAATCCGGGTTTATTCCTCTCTATCTTTACCAGTGAACTTGTAATGTAAAGGTGGTCGTATACGAATGGTTTGTATCTTTGGGAATCACATGTACGCCTGATAGGCATAGACGAAGATGATTAGTCAGTGATCACTAACAATCTATAGTAGTCGAACGTTCTGACACATCGAAAAGAGACCCATTGCTTACGGTCACGTCAAACGGCCAGCCTGAGCCGGATAAATGGTCAACCAAGCGTGGTAAACAGCGACCAGCCACAAAATCAGGAACTAAAAGCCAGAGAGAAGAATTGTAACATCATGTCCCGACTGGGAGCGATCCAGTCGTGAATCCAAACTCTCTAATTCCAATACTCCACCATTGTGTATTATGTATCTGTTGCTTATTTTGATATATAAAATGAAATGCATGTTTATTGTTTCCATTTGATCAATTAGATTTGTATAAAAAGAGAATGTTATAGTGAGTACTGCTGATCGATGTAATGTGAGTTTTAAAATGTTTAGTTGCTCATCCCTGGCTATATGTACCAGTTAATCGTAGTTTTCTTCTGTAAAATTTTGTTTATTTTAAAATGATTCAGTATGTTTATTCGTTCATGTTAGGAGAGGTTATTGGCAGAAATTGTTGCTTCCTTACTGGGTAACATTGTTACTCACCCTTTCCTTCTCCATTTTTTTTAGTTTCAGATCTAAAGCTTGGCGAGACAAGTAAGAGCACGAGTGAGAATCATCTGGTGGGTCAGATAGACAGCCAGAGTTGTCACCTGGTAAGTATTGGAGTTATACTCCATTTGTCTAGGAGTATTATAGATTTGTTTGTATTGAGCGTTAGGATTCTTGTTAGAGTGAGAAATTTTGTATAATCCCGTAAATTTTCTTCTTCCGCACTCTGATAATTCGTACGTTATTAGACTTATATAGGCTTCCGCTAGTATTATATTTTGTATATGTATGCAGGATTGTATGTCGTTTATCAGGTGCAGGTTGAACGCCTTGGAATGCTAACATAAACAGAGGAGACCATGCCGAAATTTCGAGGTGTTACATAATACCTCGAGATCTGACATGGGGATTTGTGTTAGCGTTCGGCGGGGCGCCACAGATGGTATCAGAGCATAGTATTAGATCCGTATGGGATACTGACTACTATGTTTTAGAGAATTGGCTGATACCACATATATTATAGCGATAATCATAGAATGTCACTAGGAATTCGATATCCGAGCTCATTAATAATTCCGTATTGGAATTATGAGTTTTTCTGTGTCTAGAAGTTTATAGAGCCTTGTAAGCCTAAGATAGGATTCTAAGTTTATTTTGTTAGTAATGGAAATGGAGTCCATTACTAAGTTCCAAGCTACGATGGTAATTCATAGTTTGGTAAGAGCGATTTTGCCGTTATTCTGATAATTGCCTTGTTACGGATAAACACAAGCGAGAGGAATGGACGAGGCAAAGGCTGAAACGCAATGTAGACGAGACAGATTCTAGACCCGACCACTAACCTAATAGCACAGTTAATGTCGTTCATGGGACAGATGGTTGTGTCTCATATCAAGTTAAGGGGAAATATGAATAATACAACCACCACCTTGAAGCCAAATAGAAGGAAGACAATTAGTTTCTAATAAGCGATAAACAATTACGGAACTAGTAAATTCATAGGAAAAATAACCATACATGAGGAATGAGATGATAGACATACATACTCATGGATGGAAGATTTTATAAGAAAAAGAACCATAACACATACCACTAAATCAATCGAAAGAAAGAGAGTTATGATATATTACAAATGTGGCAAATTGGGACATAAAGGAGAGCAATGTTCGGGTCAACGTTAGTTGATTAAGGATGTGTGGCTCTGAAAGATGCTAGACAAACCAATGTATAAGACAATAAGACCACCATATTTAATAAAGTTGATAACGTATTCATGCCATCCCGAACAGACAAGAATAACGATTGGAAGTGAGTGATGGTACAAGACTTACCACGATTGCAAGGCACCACTAAATCCAAGAAATGAAGGAGAGCTGGACTTCTTCGCAATAGACAAACACTACTCCACCTCAAGGACCACTACCACAGGTCGTGCCTTTGAAGAATGATAGAATTCCCCAGTCCAAAGGACATGTAAATCCAAGGATGTGATAGTAGAATTTTCAACGATTACGTCTATCAAGATTTGGGGACTTTTTCGATCCGATTGAGGTTAATGAGTGGATTTTAAAGACCTGAAAGATTTTGAGTACCATGTAATACCCAAGAGATCAATGGGTGACGGTGATTACATTACAGTTGAACGAGGATGCCAATCATTAGTAACGTTTGAGAGGAATATATTGGGAGATGGAGCGTTTGAGTGGGTAGAATTCGAGAGGATATTTGTTAATTGATTTATATTTGAGACTTCTCAAGAATGTAAACACTAGGAGTTTTTGATATTAGTGCAGGGTAATCTATCACTTACAGACTATGATATGATGTTTATTAGATTGTCACGATATGCGTCTGAGCTTATCTTGACAAATCTGCAAAAAGCTCGTAAATTCTTTAGAGGACTATAACCCTACCTAAGAGCCAAGAGATCGATGATTGAGATTACCAATTATAGAGATACGATGAATCGAGCTTAAAGGATAAAACGAGAAGATATGGAGTTACAGACCTCTAGAGGACAAATTAGTCGACCTTAGACATCTTTTCCTCCCAAATCAAATATGACCAAGAGGTCGATGTATTCAAGGCCAATCTCCTCCGAATCAAGGTATCCATAATATAGAACTCCTACACTATCAAGTTTTAGAGTTCTCCAATCGCTGAGTTATAGAGCAGTTGGAGCTCCAATGATGCCAACAAGGCCAAAGGAATCAACAAGGTAGGTTCAGAAGTCTACCAACTGCCTACTCCACAGAGATCTACGAAGACAAAATCATTGACATTGTTACGCGTGTAGTCAGGTGGAACATATTAAGAAATAATGCCCTCTATCACAGTCGCGAGCAAGGATTGTGACCCAGGAGAAAGTACCTGTCTCCAACAAAGTTTTGGAAGGTACAATTGTTAATTATAATGTTAGAACGTGGAGTTTTACTCAATATTGGTTCTTCTAGATTATACAATTCTGTGAAGAGTTTGTACACTTGCTAGAACTAGAAACCACTGACACAGGTCAAGTAATGAAATTATTTATACCATTAGGAGGCCTTGCGAAGAAAGAATATGAGATTTTTGGAAGATCATTTAAGAACTTGCAAAACATAGGTGTTAGAATAGTTGTAAAGTGTGAGAAGACGATGCAAATTGTAAGGCTAGTGATGTGATTATGTAGCAAGTGAAAAAAAATGTGTGATGTGGACAAGATAAAGTTAAATGGATAAGGTTTAATCGACATTACAATGATATTTAAGTAGTATCTAGTAGAAGTTGTAATTTGGGGGGTAGAGTAAGAAAGTGTGTGTCTTGCAGTATAATTCTACCACCACAAGTTGAGCAAGCCTTCAAGGTGTTTCCACGTATTCCTGCTGAAGAAGTATTTGCTAGATCCTTCACACGTAGTTAATTTGCAAGACAATTATTGGATGTGTTTAAAGAAGAAATGTAGTATCATTCTATTTTGTCAGGTTCATCTCAACTAGTTAACTCCGACTGAACTATTAGATGAAGCAGCCTTTGCTTCACGACTTCTTGAATCGATTCTCCTCCTTTAAAAAGATAGATCATCTTTTCCCTTTTATCTTTCTATCCTCAGTGTCGATTTTAACTCTTCTTTTGCTTTCTCCTTTCACGATCGCCTTCTAGTAAAAGAATTAATTATTATTGTTCTCGTTACGTGATTAATTCTTTCTACAGACAAGCACTCACTTCGAGACTTCGATCGTGACTCCTTTTCACTCTTCGAAACGAAAGCGCTATAAGTAAAGATAATGATTCCGTAGAAGCGGCGACTACCACCTACCTGTACCCACATCCATCCTAAAGAGATTTAGTAGAGTATAAGTTAGGAGGTGGGTCGATGTAAAATGTAAGAAAGAATAATCTTGTGACAATGTTGCATTAATGATGACTTAATGGAATTGTGAGAAAAATATTGTATGATTTATCCCCTCGAGTAAGATCTTAAATTATAAAGGTTATGACAGAGGTTTTGAGGAAATATCGCAATAAGTAGAAATGTAATATTGAATCGAATATAAGGATAGTGGTGTCTTACGGTAAGACTATGCATTGGGAGTAATATTCATAATAATTATGAGTAAAACATAAGAGATGATGTAATTGATGATAAAAGTAAAGATAAAAAATAAAGAAGATGTGAAAGGATTGTGATTGATAGACATTGGTGGAGAAGTGATACAAGTTAAATTGATTATTATTTTATTGTTGTACAAATAATGGATTAGTTGGAGTATGAGTTTGAAATAGAGTGATTAATTAATGAATGTATTGGGTTGACGGAATATGGGAGACATAAGTCTACGAGTTATAAATCAGATTGGTTTGGGACTAACAATAGATGGTAATCGAAAATAAGCGTTGTCTCTTATTTGTGTCGTGATAGTGGAATCGCAACAAAGCTCAATAAGGTATGATTTCAATTTCGAGGACGAAATTTTTATTAAGGGGGGGAGAATGTAACACCCCAAATTTTTAATTCGTATCTCGAGGAAATAAATAGTGGAATTTAAAAAAAAAAAATCTTGAAAGTGGGACTTAGGGTAAAACTGTGGGACCTTGTTTTGATCATTTTTAATAGAATCTGACCTCACCATTAGATTCAAAATGATCGAAAAACATAGTTTAGTCTGTAAGCACGCTCAAATGCGAGTCCAAATATAAAAGTTGCAAAATCCTCGATTATCGAGTCGGACCAGGCTAAAACAGTAACTTTTTGTTGGAGTAATAATTTTTAAAATTCGATCACACCATTGGTTTCATAACGAAAAATTATTCAACATAGACTATTTATTTGTCTTTTTTGGAGATCAGGAAGTTGAATTATCGCCAAAAACGAAAACGACACCAAGTTTATGGGTCACGTCAGGCCAAAAATGTAAATTTTTTATGGAGACATAATTTGTAAAAATTGACTATACCATTAGATCCGGAATGAAAAATTAGGCGAAATAGAGTATTCGTTTGTCAGTTTTTGAGACCGAATGACCAAGTTATCGTCGATCAAAACAATAGGCGAAATACCGAATTCGTCCCAAATATTATATAAATAATATTTAATTTTTTTTTTAATCTCATCTTCCCCACTCGTCCAAACAGTGCGAAAAAAAAAAGAAATTTGTTTTTCCTCCGATTTTTCCATTTCAGATCTCTCGCAAACGGTCCATTTTCGACGATCGCCGCAGAAGAGAAAAAGGTCCGCAACTACGTTCTCTACAAAACCCACCCAACCTTTCTTCGTTTCACTTTCTATTTCATCAAATATCGTCAAAAATCAGCCATATTTGGATACGGAAATTTTGAAACTTTGACCTCGGATTTCGTCCGTTTCGGGGTCAAACCGTCTTTCGACGCAGAAGGGAGAAACGTCCGCAGCCTCATTCTCTACATAACACAACCAAATTCCTTCCATTTTCTCGTATTTTTCACCCCGTATGGTCAAAAATCAGCCGTATTTTTATACGGAGATTTTCGTAACTTCGACCTCGATTTTCATCGGTTTCGGGGTCAAACCGCCTTTCACCGTAGAAGGGAGAAGAGACGAGCACATCGAGATCTTCAAAACCACCAGGTCGATTTCAAAAATCAGCCGCTTCGAAGTTCGGTCCATCTCGATTTCCGCGCCGATCGCCTCGATTTTCGCACACACGCTTTGATCCTTTCGCCTAGAGATTGTAAGGAACTCTCAATTTCTATTAGTAATCGTAGATTGTGAAAATTGCATTTAGAATTTTATCTGAAAATTTGGATGTATTTCTAAAATATAGAATTATTTTGTTATTTCAAAAATTCACGCCAGAAATTGCATGTTTGATATGTTTAATTGTATTTTTAATAAATTATACGTGGGTAGGGTATTTTAACGGGTTATTGCCATAAATTGGGTCTTGTGCACTGCTCGGACCCCGTTTTGATATGAAATTTGTATTTTTTTTCAATATTATTGATAGAAATAAATTCTATAGTTGAAAAATGTGATTAATATTCAATGAACTCATATTGAGTTGATGAATATCAGAAAATGGATATTTTATGAAGAGATTGAAAACTGTAAAAGTCGAAAAAAGGGAAAAATGGTATGAAACGGTAAAATGTCAGAGTCACACCCGGGGTGTGATGTCTGCATTTTACGTTGTTGTGTTGTATGCAGGTTGGTGAACGGATATCCAGAGATATGTTATGGTTGCATGTTTATTTACTTTCTGTTAGCGCGAGGCGCTCTGTTATGTTATTTATTTTAGGCCGGGTGGCCACACTTGCATGGTAGGAAACTGGATATCTATTCTCAACCTTGTATTGTTAATTTCTCTTTTGTTTTCAAATGAAAATAATATATATAAGTAGCTATTTTGTGAGCTGTTAAAGAGTTTGTGAATGCCTGAAGGGATAGTGCATCATATCATCCGGAGTGGTGTACTATCCTGGGATGTACGGTAGGGACCACCAAACTCATACGTGGTATGGACGCGTATGAGAGTGGAGTCACAACTAGAATCCGGGTTTATTCCTCTCTATCTTTACCAGTGAACTTGTAATGTAAAGGTGGTCGTATACGAATGGTTTGTATCTTTGGGAATCACATGTACGCCTGATAGGCATAGACGAAGATGATTAGTCAGTGATCACTAACAATCTATGTGACACCCCGTATTTTTAACTCGTATCTCGAGGAAATCAGATGGTATTTATTTGAAGAATATTTTAGAAAGAAAACTTAGAGTCAAGTACATGGATTATGCTATGTTCATTTTTATTGAAGATCGACTTCGCCATTAGTTTCAAAATGATCGAAATATATACTTTAGCCTATAAGCAAGTTTGAAATCAAGTTCGGGGGAAAAAGTTAACAAATCCTCAAATTTAGCGTCGAGTGGGACCCATACAGAAAATTTTCGTTAGAGGGAGAATCAGGAAAATTCGACATTTCCATTAGATTCGTAGCGAAAAATTATTCAAAATGGAATACTCGGTTGTCATTTTTCGAGTCCGGATAGTCAAGTTACGGGCGAAACTAGAAACATCGACGGATACGGTAGAGGTAGTCAAGGAATTTGGGGATGTTTTTCCAGACGAATTACCGGGTTTGCCTCCATGTCGCGAGATAGAGTTTTCTATCGATTTGGTACCAGGCACAGGGCCTATCTCCATCGCACCATACCGAATGGCCCCGGTAGAAAATCGAGAGTTGAAAGCGCAAATTGATGAGCTTACTAACTTGGGGTTTATTCGACCGAGTTCCGCACCCTGGGGAGCACCGGTTTTGTTTGTCAAGAAGAAGGATGGGTCACTCCGTTTATGTATCGACTATCGGAGGTTAAATCAAGTGACCATCAAGAATAAGTATCCCCTTCCGCGCATTGATGATTTATTCGACCAGCTACAGGGCGCCCAATACTTCTCTAAGATCGATTTGCGATCTGGGTACCACCAGTTGAGGATCCGGGAGGCGGATATTCCGAAGACTGCATTTCGGACTAGGCTAGGGCACTTTGAGTATCTAGTGATGCCTTTCGGTTTGACGAATGCACCAGCAGCATTCATGGATTTGATGCACCGGGTATTTTGGGAGCACCTCGACAAGTTCGTCATTGTGTTCATAGACGACATCCTAATCTACTCTAAGTCGAGGGAGGACCACGAGAGACACCTCAGGATTACACTTCAGATTCTACGAGAGCAAAAGCTTTATGCCAAGTTTAGCAAGTGTGAATTCTGGCTCCAGAAGGTGAAGTTCCTAGGACACGTGGTGTCCAATGAAGGAATAGCGGTAGACCCTTCTAAGGTTGAAGCCGTGATGATGTGGAAACAGCCAAAGACAGTGACCGATATCAGAAGTTTTCTTGGGATGGCCGGCTACTATAGAAGGTTTATTAAGGGATTTTCCACTCTTGCAGCACCGTTGACGAGACTGACGCAGAAAAATGTCCGATTTGAGTGGGATGGCAAATGCGAGAGTGCATTCCAAGAATTGAAGGGAAGGTTGACGACCGCTCCAGTTTTAATATCACCAACTCCGGGTGAAAGTCTAGCGATATTTGCAGATGCTTCTGGGATTGGATTGGGAGCTGTATTGATGCAGTGTGGGAAGGTAGTAGCATACGCATCGAGGAAGTTGAAAAATCATGAGAAGAATTATCCCGTCCATGATCTTGAGTTAGCTGCTATAGTGTTCGCATTACGTATTTGGAGACACTACTTATACGGAGAGAAGTTTGAAGTATTCTCCGATCATAAGAGTCTCAAGTACATATTCTCGCAACGGGAATTAAATATGAGGCAGCGACGTTGGATGGAATACCTCAAGGACTACGACTTTACCCTCGAGTATCACCCGGGAAAAGCCAATGTGGTTGCCGATGCATTGAGTAGAAACACTGTAGCTCACATGATGATGAAAGAATGGCAATTGCTTGAGCAAGCCATAGAAACAGTGTTCGAGACCCCGAGGGAAGCGTACAGACCGCACATTTACCTAGGTACATTGAGGATTGAAAATGAGTTGATAACGCGTATTAAAGAAGCCCAGCAAGTAGATGAATATATAGGAGAGTATGAACTGAGAGCTAGGGACCTGACCGACTTAGATTGGGCGATAGGATCAGATGAGGTTCTCAGATTTCGAGGCAGGATGTGGATACCGAAGGACTCACAATTGAGGTCCGACATATTGAGTGAGGCACATCGTTCTAGATATTCGATACACCCCGGAGGTACGAAAATGTATAAGGACCTACGAAGAAATTTTTGGTTTCCGGGTATGAAGAAGGTAATTGCAGAATATGTAGGTAGATGCCTAACTTGCCAACAAGTCAAGGCAGAACACCGCAACCCAACAGGCTTACTCCAACCATTACCCATAGCGGAATGGAAATGGGAGCATGTGACCATGGACTTCGTAGTCGGGTTACCAAGAGCCAGTGACGGGTCAGATGCTATATGGGTGATTGTGGATCGACTAACGAAATCGGCACATTTCATCCCCATCCGAGTTTCATTTGGCGTTGATAAAATGAGCCAAATATATATAGCTGAGATAGTCCGACTTCATGGAGTACCGGTTTCTATCGTGTCATATAGGGATCCCAGATTCACTTCGCGATTTTGGGAGAGTCTACACAAAGCCATGGGTACTCAATTGAATTTCAGTACAGCTTTCCACCCACAATCTGATGGACAATCCGAGCGAGTTATTCAGATTCTAGAAGATATGTTACGGGCATGTGTGTTGGATTTTGGAGGAGGTTGGAAGCGCCATTTACCTTTGGTGGAATTCTCCTACAACAACAGTTTTCAAGCTAGTATTGGCATGGCACCATTCGAAGCTTTATACGGTAGGCCGTGTCGATCACCGATATGTTGGGCAGAAACAGGAGATGCCACGGTGTTGGGACCCGAGATTGTAGAGGAAACTACTGAGACAGTGCGCATTATAAGGGACAGACTGAAAACTGCTCAGAGTAGACAGAAAAGTTATGCAGACAAGCGACGCAGACCCTTGGAATTTCAAGTTGGGGACCGAGTACTCTTGAAAGTATCGCCCCGAAGAGGAATCTCCAGATTTGGCATGAAGGGCAAGTTAAAGCCGCGGTTTGTGGGACCTTTTGAGATAGTTGAACGGATTGGTCCAGTGGCTTACAGATTGATCCTACCCCCGCAACTCGAGCAGGTTCATAATGTATTCCATGTATCCATGCTGAAGAAATACTTGCCAGATCCTTCACACGTAGTAGACTTGCGGGAATTAGAAGTAGACGATGACGGGTCATACGAGGAAGGTGCGGTACAAATACTTGACAAAAGGGTAAAACAACTCAGATCCAAAGCCATTCCTTTAGTCAAAGTATTGTGGAGGCACCACAACATTGAGGAAGCAACATGGGAAAAAGAAGCCGAGATGCAGGCTAAGTACCTAGAACTGTTCTAAAACTAAGGTACTATCTTAATTTCGAGGACGAAATTTTTATTAAGGGGGGGAGGATGTGACACCCCGTATTTTTAACTCGTATCTCGAGAAAATTAGATGGTATTTATTTGAAGAATATTTTAGAAAGAAAACTTAGAGTCAAGTACATGGATTATGCTATGTTCATTTTTATTGAAGATCGACTTCGCCATTAGTTTCAAAATGATCGAAATATATACTTTAGCCTATAAGCAAGTTTGAAATCAAGTTCGGGGGAAAAAGTTAACAAATCCTCAAATTTAGCGTCGAGTGGGACCCATACAGAAAATTTTCGTTAGAGGGAGAATCAGGAAAATTCGACATTTCCATTAGATTCGTAGCGAAAAATTATTCAAAATGGAATACTCGGTTGTCATTTTTCGAGTCCGGATAGTCAAGTTACGGGCGAAACTAGAAATAATAGGAAATTACAAGTATGCCCTCGCCCTTGTTATAAAAGAAAATTTATTTTCTTTTAATCACTTTCTTTCTTCTCCAAAGCATCCAAAGCTCAGATTTTCCCAAAAACCTAGGGTTCTCCTCTCTTCTCCTCAAGATCCGCTAAGAATGAATGACCGTTGAACTTCGACGAAGAAGACAAAGTTGTCGGCTACGACGATAGCTACAACCTCACCCTACTTGTTAACCCATTCTCATTTGTTTCCCCATCCTCCATCAAAACCCAGTCGTGTGGTTCGAGTGAATCCTAACACATCTTCATCGAGGGTTCCATCGAGTGAGAGTAAGGTCCACCATTCATTGTAGAAGCAAAGGAGTGCCGTCGTCAAAGGGGATTGCAAACCCTAGCTCACTTTGCATCAAACTCAACTCAACACCAACTCCTTCACCACCAACTTTGATCCTTATACGAGTTCATTGCTTTCGGCGTCCACAAACAAGTAGGGGACTTTCAATTTCTATTGGTAACTATAGATTTCTCAATGTGCATTTAGGGTTTTGGAAACAAAACTTATTGTTTGCTTTTGAATCGTAGAAATTGGTGTTTGATTTCAAATTCATGGTAAAAGTAGGTGTTTTGTTTATGTTTTATCGAATTTTGATAACAAAATCGTGGGTGGGTTGAATGATTCGAAGAGTGGAAGAAGAATCCGAAACATGGATCGAAAACTCGAAGGTTCGAGTAAGGTTCAAGCTGTGGGTGGGAAGGGTCGGTGCCACCGGCACCTACCGAAGGCATTCTGTCGGTCCCACCGACAGAATGTTGCTTCTGCCGCCGACAAAATAAGAAGCACCCGAAAATTTTGTTCTGTCGGCAGGACCGTCGGTCCCACCGACATCTGCCGATGACCAATATGTCGGTTCCACCGACAGCATCCTGGTTCTGCCACCGACAGCCACCGACAGACACAGTTTTGATCAGAACAGTGTTCTGACTCTTGGCTTGACCTCCTCACACCTTATACACTATTTTTCACCCTTCAATTCATTAAAAACATTTAAGTAAATGTCCTCTTTAATTTTTACTTTCCATTTACTTTAAGTTCTTTAATGAAATTAAGGTTTTACCCCCCATTTCGGAACAATGGGAATGGTTTTAAGATCCAAATCTCAAAGGATCAAAATCCGAATTTTGGTTTCAAGAACAAAACGTAATTTTCGACGTTTTCGGCAAGTTTTCAAAATGAAATAACTTTCGCGTTTCTTTGAATTAGATTACAAAAACTATATGGTGTCGAATCTCATGATCGAGACTTTCATTTCGAAAAATCCGCTTTCAATTTCGAAAACTTTGAAAAATTGAGTTTTCGACACTTAGCCAAATTTCATCAGCTTTCATGATTTTTAATAGCTTTTGCCCCGTGCATCATCGGGACCTTGTTTTTGAATAAACTTCGGTGGTTTTCAATGAAAAGACCAAAAGAATGACTTTGAAAGATTGAAAATGAATGGTTGATTTGAAAGGATGAAAAATGAGAATGTTGAGAGAATGGGAAAAGGGAATGAACGGTAAAATGTTAGAATCACACCCGCGGGGTGATGTCTGCATTTTACATTGTATGTTGTGTGTAGGTTGGTGAAATGATATCCAGGTTATTAATGAAAGGGTTGCATGTTTATTTCCGATTATGTTAGCGCTTGCGCTGAGTACTGTTAATTATTTTAGGCCAGGTGGCCACAGTTGCATGGTAGGAACTGGATATCCGTTCTCAACCCTGTTCTGTTAGTTTCTCTTTTGTTTTGAATGAAAAACTATATATATGCGTAACTATTTTGTGAGTTGTTAAAGGGTTTGTGAATGCCTGAAGGGATAGTGTGTCACATCATCCGGAGGGGTGCACTATCCTAGGATGTACGGTAGGGACCACCAAACTCATACGTGGTATGGGACGCGTATGAGAGTGGAGTCACAACTAGAATCCGGGTCCATTCCTTTCTTATCTTTACCAGTGAACGTGTATTGTAAAGGTGGTCGTATACGAGTGGAGTGTCATTTGGGAATCACATGCACGCCTGATAGGCATAGACGAAGATGATTAGTCAGTGATCACTAACAATCTAGTAGTAGTCGAACGTTCTGACACATCGAAAAGAGACCCATTGCTTACGGTCACGTCAAACGGCCAGCCTGAGCCGGATAAATGGTCACCCGTGTGGTAAGTGCAGCGACCGGCCACAAAATCAGGAACTAAAAGCCAGATTTATGTTGTAACATCATGTCCCGACTGGGAGCGATCCAGTCGTGAATCCCAACGCTCAAATTCCATTACTCCACCACTGGTATTATGTATCTGTGTTATATATTTCGGATTATAAACTGAAAATCATGTCTACTATTTCAATGTTGCCAACTGTATTTGCATAAATGGAAAACGTATAATGCGTATGGATGGTTGATGCTATGTGTTACATTTAAATTGTTCAGTTGCTCATCCCTGGCTATATGTACCAGTTAATCGTAGTTTCAATTGTAAAACTTGCATGTTTTGAAATAATGAAGTATGATTATTCGATCACGTTAGGGGAGGTTATTAGTAGGAATTGTTTGTGGACCTACTGGGTAACCATTGTTACTCACCCTTTCCTTCCATTTTTTTTTAGTTGCAGAGCCTGTGCTTGGGGAGGCGAGTGTTGAGCCATCCGCCGAGGAGCATCTGGTTGGTCAGATCGACGACCAGTGTCCCTTACCCGGTGAGCGTCATGACTACTTCTACTAGGAGTCTGTTCGTTCGAGGAGAGGTCTATGTTTTTTGGAGCCGAGTGATAGAGTTATGTTAGAGTGAGGATAGACTTTGTAATCCTGTATAACTTTATACCTTTTTGCGCAACTTTGATCTTGCCTATTTTTGTTGTGTATAAGATCTATTGTCTTTCGTTCTTTAGTCATTGTGGATTCGTTGCTCTATACAGGATTGTTTGGTTTGGTTTATCAGGTTTGAGTTCCGTGAAACGCTAACATAAACAGAGGAGACCATGCCGAAATTTCGAGGCGCCACCTAGTGCCTCGAGGTGGTATTGGGATTTGTGTTAGAGTTTGGCGGGGCGCTACAATCTATAGTAGTCGAACGTTCTGACACATCGAAAAGAGACACATTGCTTACGGTCACGTCAAACGGCCAGCCTGAGCCGGATAAATGGTCAACCAAGCGTGGTAAACAGCGACCAGCCACAAAATCAGGAACTAAAAGCCCGAGAAGAATTGTAACATCATGTCCCGACTGGGAGCGATCCAGTCGTGAATCCCAACTCTCTAATTCCAATACTCCACCATTGTGTATTATGTATCTGTTGCTTATTTTGATATATAAGATGAAATGAATGTTTATTGTTTCCATTTGATCAATTAGATTTGTATAAAAAGAGAATGTTATAGTGAGTACTGCTGATCGATGTAATGTGAGTTTTAAAATGTTTAGTTGCTCATCCCTGGCTATATGTATCAGTTAATCGTAGTTTTCTTCTGTAAAATTTTGTTTATTTTAAAATGATTCAGTATGTTTATTCGTTCATGTTAGGAGAGGTTATTGGCAGAAATTGTTGCTTCCTTACTGGGTAACCTTTGTTACTCACCCTTTCCTTCTCTATTTTTTTTAGTTTCAGATCTAAAGCTTGGCGAGACAAGTATAGAGCACAAGTGAGAATCATCTGGTGGGTCAAATAGATAGCCAGACTTTGTCACTTGGTAAGTATTGGAGTTATACTCCATTTGTCTAGGAGTATTATAGATTTGTATTGAGCGTTAGGATTCTTGTTAGAGTGAGAAAATTTTGTATAATCCCGTAAATTTTCTTCTTCCGCACTCTGATAATTCGTACGTTATTAGACTTATATAGGCTTCCGCTAGTATTATATTTTGTATATGTATGCAGGATTGTATGTCGTTTATCAGGTGCAGGTTGAACGCCTTGGAATGCTAACATAAACAGAGGAGACCATGCCGAAATTTCAAGGTGCTACATAATACCTCGAGATCTGACATGGGGATTTGTGTTAGCGTTTCAGCGGGGCGCCACATTAATTATCAAATTACACTTTTAAGTGCAATTGTATAATCTATGATTTCGATCATTATGAAAAAAAATAAAAAATAAGTAGTCGAACTAAATAAATCACCCACAATAACAAGTATGTATATGTAGGGGAATGCTAAAGCCTAAGACCTCATGGGGACGTTAGCATTGTCCAATAATTTTTTTTTTCAATAGTACCCCTCCTCATTTTATCTTTTAGTGAAAAAGACAAGTGTATGTTAGTCTTTTACATAATAAATGTTTATTTGCATATAAGTACTATGAGCATTTAAGTATTTTGAATTAAAAATCTTTGTAGTAGAAAATGTTTTGACAATCAATACTAACGTCCCCATAAGGTCTTGAACATTAGCATTGCCCATATATATATATATTTATAAGAGCGGTTCAACAGCCCTAAAGTTTGCCAAGTTTGGTGCCAAACATTTTTTGTTAATCACTTTTGATGGGGTTAGAAGTTTTGGAATAGGCTGATGTTTTGTGAGGATGATTTCTACGGTGAAGAGATCATCCTAACAAAAAATCAGCTCATTTTGAAACTTCTAACCCTAGTTTACATGTTGAAGAATCATGGACCGTCCAATTTTTGTAAATCACTTTTGATGGGGTTAGAAATTTTGGAAAAGGCTGATTTTTGGTGAGGATGATCTCCTCATCGTAAAGATCATCCTCACAAAAAATCAGCTCATTCTAAAACTTCTAACCTATATTTTGAAAAATGTTTGGCACCAAACTTGGCTAACTTTAGGGCTGCTGAACCGTCCCCTATATATATATATATATATATTATAAGGTAGAATGAAATATTCCAAGACACAAGACAATATTTATCTAGATAAAAAAGTAGTTAAATTGTTAAAAATATATATATAAGATTTAAATCCCATGTTTTCATTTTTAAAGGGGTAAGAAAGAAAAAAATAGTAAAGTTATAGTCGGTGAAGGGGCTTTCACAAAAATATAGCTAGATGAGACGGTTAAGAACATAAAGATGAAAAAATAAAGTTGGAAGAACATTATTAAAGAATTTTTTGATTAAATGAGATTAAAGATGAAAAACAATAAAATAGATTAAAAAAGATAAAAGAGAAAATATAATAAAATTAGATAAGTGAAAATAAAGTTGAAGGGATAAAGAGAAAAAAAACAATAAAATGCTTAACACAATTGTACCAACTCAGTTGTATTTTATTATCTAGATTAGCACAATATCTCTATGTTCAGGTCAATGGTCTGTTGTGACTTGGCATGTCATCCAATAGGGAGAGTCCATGTCTAAGTTAGTCCAGTTCTTTATATGAGACATTAAAGAGAAAGAAGTGACCTTCATTCTCTTCAAGCTCTTGTTTCAGGGATCCCCATCAAGTTAAATTTTGAAAAGAAAAACAAATTTCATGACATAAAATAGGTTTTACAAACTTACCTTCTTCAAATATACCCTTTCCTTTAAAATCAAACTCCCTCCCTCTTTATGTTCCAAGAATGTTTGTCAACAGTTAATAAATCAACGTTAGTGAAATATATCAAATTATGTTTACTCTTAGGCTAATCAAAGGTGGGAAAAGGAGTAAATAAAACCGAAGTTACCCATAAAAATAGACACTTTTAAACTTGACATATAAGGTGCAAACCAAGAGGATAAAATTCACCTGGGTCCTCTTAGGATACCTATTGCGTTAAAACTAAAAGTTAAAATGGTGGCCATGATGGATTTTTCAGACAATTAGAAGGTTATAATAGTCCAATGGTCTACATGGGACCCATCAAAATAATGGGTCTTAGGTTTCTGTATATGGGCACCTTAGATGTCTTCATAGGCGAAATTTTTTTCGCTCACAGAATTTGAGATCTATCAATCACATGAGTCCGCATGTATTGTATGGTATCCCTAATTTACAAATTTATCTTTGTCAGACTTGACGTGACACGCACTAGAGAGTCTGTGATGAAAAACTCTGTGAGCAAAAAATCACTCTTCATAGGATTTTACTAATTGTTTACCTTCTTCTTTCTTGACCTCTCGTTGGTTGTTTCACTTCCACCATCAACTTGAAAATACCATCACCATATTAAATAAATATGATAATTTAGTGAGCCAAAAGTAACTGAAACCTGAATAAAAGAAGGAAAAAAATAGAAAAAAAAATTTCTATATTATTTGCACAAATTAAACAATAATAATTAGTGAGGATAACACAATGTTTATACATTATTTTTAATAAAAATACATTTAGTTGGCACTGATCTAACTATGTTTTAAAACCTGCTATCTTATCTCAACTCACTCCCTATTGATATCAGGTTGTGGTTTGTTTGAGTCACCTCCATCTCATACGAATCAAACCATTTAAACTGGTTTAGATTATATATTGTGAGAGCAAAGGAGAATTATTCTACTAGGACCAAAAAAGAATTGCACCGAGTCTAGGATATGCATTGACCGATTGATTCTTGATAATAACAAAATTTTGATCGGTTGTGTAAGAGCCCAAGTCCTAGAGATAAAAGTTCAAAATCAAAATTAAAAACAAAATCTTGAGTGTAAACAGATGAGGAACATATCTTCCTAAGGAAGAGAGTCTGACATGCAGGATGATTACAAGCATGTCCTTTAAGTATGCATACAACTTGACATTGAGCAAATTGATCTGATTGTCATATTGATTAAGACATCAAACCAACATGTGATCTCCATGTAAGATAATTAGTACAAGAAATTCAAGGGATTTACAAATGATAATTTTTCTAAGACTACCACAATCATGATACCGTGCAATAAGGCCAAAGACTTAAAAATCTATAAATTAATAATTAGAGAAAGAAAAGGTATGCAATTTGTCAAATTTGAGATCAACTTAATTATCAAATTATACTCTTAAGTGCAATTGCATAACCTATGATTTCGATCGTTATGAAGGAAAATAAAAAAGAAGTAATCGAGCGAAATAAATTGCCCACAATAACAATTATATATATGTAAGGGAATGTTAAGGCTCAAGACCTCATGGGGACGTTAGCATTGTCCAATAATTTTTTTTCAATAGTATTCATCGTTTTATCTTTTAGTGAAAAAGACAAGTGTATGTTAGTCTTTTACATAATAAATGTTTATTTACATATAAGTGCTATGAGCATTTAAGTATTTTGAATTAAAAATCTTTGTAGTAGAAAATGCTTTGGCAATCAATACTAACGTCCCCATAAGGTCTTGAACGTTAGCATTGCATATATATATATTTACTATAAGGTAGAATGAAATATTCGAAAACACATGACAATATTTATCTAGATAAAAAAGTATTTAAATTGTTTATATATATATATATAAGATCTAAATCCCATGTTTTCATTTTTTAAATACAAGATGAGTCAACTGAACTAGACGAGCTTTAAAGCATGAATCTAGCGTCTTAGATGACAACTGAACGAATCCCAAGAGTTATGAGGTGTGTGGTGTCCCGCCAAACACTAACACAAATCCCCATGTTAGATCTCGAGATACTAGGTGACACTTCGAAATTTCGGCATGGTCTCATCTGTTTATGTTAGCATTCCAATGCGTCCAACCTGCACCTGATAAACGACATACAATCCTGCATATAAACAAATAAAATATAATACTAGCGGAAGCCTATATACGTCTAATAACGAACGATATATTAGAGTACGGAAGGATAACAAAACACAGAATTATACAAACATCCTCACCCTAACAGAAGTCCTAACACTTAAGAAAAAATTCATAATAATCCTGGACAAATTGACACCACTAGGGTGTATAACCCCAATACTCACTAAGTGACGGACTCTGGCTGTCTATCTGACCCACCAGATGATTCTCACTCGTTTTCTACACCTATTTTGCTAAGCTTCGGATCTGAAACTAAAAAAATAAAGAATGAAAGGGTGAGTAACAATGATTACCCAATAGGGAAGTAAATAAATTATGTCAATAACTTCTCCTAACATGAACGGATAAACATACTGAATCATTTTAAAATATATAAAATTTTACAGAAGAAACTACGATTAACTGGTACATATAGTCAAAGATGAGCAACTAAACATTTTGAAATTGATATTACATCAACTAACAGTACTCATTATATCATTTTCTTTTTATACAAATCTAATTGATCAAATAGAAACATTAAACTTGCATTTCATTTTATATATTAAAATAAGATAACATATACATAATACACATGATGGAGTAGTGGAATTAAAGAGTTGAGATTCACGACTGGATCGTTCCCAATTGGGACATGATGTTACAATTCTTTATTGACTTTTAGTTCTTGATTTTGTGGTTGGTCGCTGTATTTACCACGTTTGGTTGACCATTTATTCGGCTCAGGTTGGTCGTTTGACGTGACCGTAAGCAATGGGTCTCTTTTCGATGTGTTAAAACATTCAATTACTATAGATTGTTAGTGATAACTGACTAATCATCTTCGTCTATGCTTATCAGGGGTACATGTGATTCCTAAATATACAAACCATTTGTATACTACCACCTTTACATTACAAATTCACTTGTAAAGATAGAGAGGAATAAACCTAGATTCTAGTTGTGACTCCACTCTCATATGTTTCCCATACCACGTATGAGCTTGGTGGTCCCTACCGTACATCCAAGGATAATACACCACTCTGGATGATATGACGCACTATCCCTTCAAGCATTCATAGACTTTTTAACAACTCACAAAATAGTTACATATATATATATATATATTTTCATTTGAAAATAAAAGAAAAATTAACAATACAAGATTGAGAATAGATATCCAGTTTCCTACCATACAAGTGTGGCCAACCAGCCTAAAATAAATAACAGAATGAAAAAGTAAACAGCGCCTCGCACTAACAAAAAGTAAATAAACATGCAACCAGTAACATTATTCCTAGATATCCGTTCACCAACTTACACACAACACAACAATGTAAAATGCAGACATCACCCCTCGAGTGTGACTTTGAGATTTTACCATTTCATACCCTTTTTCCCTTTTTCTGATTTTTTTATCGTTTTCAATCTTTCAAACAAAATATCCACTTTCTGATATTCATCAACTCAATTTGAGTTTATTGAATACTAAATCATTTTTTTCAATTATGAAATTTATTTTCATCAATAATATTGAAAATGTACAATACTTAGATCAAAATGGGGTTCGAGTGGTGCACATGACCAAACTGATAGAAATAGCCCGTTAAAATATCCTATCCATATGTAATTTGTTATAAAATACAATTAAACATATCAAATATGCAAGTTCTAACGTGAATTTGAAATAATCAATTAAATTCTATATTTTTGAAAATTCACCACAAATTTTTAATAAAATTTTAAATACAATTTTCACAATCTACGATTACTAATAGAAATTGAGAGTTTCTTACAATCTCTGTGCGAAAGGATCGAAGCACGTACTTACAGGCTAAAGTATCTTTTTCGATCATTTTGAATCCAAAGGTGAGGTCAGATTCTATTAAAATGATCAGAAACATCCTAAAGTTTTACCCCTAAGTCCCACTTTCAAGATTTTTTTAAAATTCCACTATTTATTTTCCTCGAGATATGAATTGAAAACTTGGGATTTTACAGGGTGGGCCTTACCTAAGAGCTGTAAAGACATAACATTAGTGGATGGTTAAGATCATTTGATCGTGTTGACTTCAAAGACATACAAAGTGGGATAGTTTGCGTACATTGGTTTACTAGTTTCGGTCAAACCTAGTTTTCAAAACTTGAATTAGTCCTCCTCTTGGGAGAGATTATGAATTATGAAACCTTCTTATATATTAATTTATTTCTATAAGTTTTAGTGTACAATAAGTCGTAGTGTAACCACCGTGCTAGACTATCTAACTAACTCTTCATCCCCCTTTAATAATCATTCTAAATGTGAATCAACCCCTTTAATCCATCAAAACTACATCTTTCAACAATGGGTGTGTAACAACTATCTACTCAAATCACTTGAGAAACATCACTGCTCCTCGTGGTGGGCGTGTGACTTTCATGATAGAATAGTTTAAGATACAATGGTAGAAATTTACGCCTAAGAATTATAATAGAAAGTAAAAAAGAAGAAGAGAAACTCTTTCCTTACTAAGATAGTGAGGTAAAAATATTCTAAGGTGGATGAAGCTTAATAAGATCTTTTTCCTTGTCTATGTTGGTAAGTCAAGTTGGAATAAATTGAAGAATACGATTTCAGATCCTGCAGTTAGATAACTACAGTCCACCATAATTACATGGAATAATTTTTCCAATTAATGGTATAAAAAAGTCGGATTAGAATTCTCAACATCGGTTTAATTGGTGAGTCATCGATTTTTAATATAGATTTCCTATTTTTTAGTTAAATAATAAATGATGGTAATAAAGCCATTTAGGAATTGGTTTGTATGATTTTTTTCACTTGACAAAAACACCCTTAATTTTGAATAAATTTCGTTTGTATCCCAACAAAAGCCACTCTCACAGACTCTTCAATTACTTTAGAAAATCTATTCAATTTCTTTGGAAAATCTTCACCTCTTATCAACTTCATTTGAAACGACTTATCATATTCTATGTATATTCTTCAATTTTTTTGTAAAATATTCACCTCTGATCAACTTCATCTAAACTAACTTATCATTCTATGTATATTTTTCAACTTCATCTGTTCCCAGGATTTACATAAGCATCTTCAACTTCGTTTAATTACTTTGAAGAACCTATTCAACTTTTTTGTAAAATCTTCACCTCTCATCAACTTCATCTAAATTGACTTATCATTTTCCATTTATATTCTTCAGCTTTATCCATTTTTAGGGTTTATATAAGCATCTTCAACTTCGTTTAAGAAAATAAAGTGCCATAATTAAAAGCTACCATGAAACTTACAAACTTCTTGAATAATTATCTATACCGCGAGAGAAATAGGTGTAGGTCGTGATAACCCCATCAACGATATCTAATCAGGTTCTCTCTCCCTCTTTCTCTCTCCACACATAGATTTGCAATGAAACACATGTGCAGAATGATACATATCTGGGTATTTTGTGTATGTTAGGGGAGCAATCCAAGGTAAGTATAATTAATTGTATTTGATTTTCATAATTTTTTTATATTTGAATTTTGTGCATTTATGTAAAAAGTTTCTAAAGCAAAAGAGATTTTCTCGTAATAAGTTCAAACTAAGGAGATTTGTCGAAACAATTAGTTAACATTACAAACAAGCAAATAAAAATGAGCAATTTACTAACAAGGTGTGTATTTGTTTATTATTCTTTTTTTTTCGAACCTCATGGGTGTTTAGGTTTGGGGCCTTCATCTTATATTTCTGATTTTTCATTGTTTGGATTAGTAAAATTATTAGGTTTGTATTGACTTTTTTTTTCTCGGTATGGTTGTTTCAAATTATCTGGGTGTTCAGATTAATAGATTGCCTTCATTTTATATTTCATGCATTTTGTCATTTAACTTAGTTAATTTGTTGAGTATTTTTTAATTTTTTGTTTAAGTCTTCCAACCTTTTCAAGTGTTTGGATTAATGAAATTTCTTCATTTGGATTGCCTTCATCTTATGTTTTAGGTTTTATATCATTTCAATTAGTAGATTTGTTGGCTTTTCTTAAAAATTTTATTATGTTGTTTAATTTTCAGGCCATTATGTTAATAGGTTTTCATCATTTGCACCAATTTAACCTTATATTTCATAGTTTCAGATCATTTGAATGATTAATTTGTTGTTGTTTTTTTTAATTTAAAATTAATTTTTGTTTGTTATTTAGGTGATCCATCTATTGGGGTTCGTTGTACTTTGTTTCCAATTATATGAGTAAAATGTATATCTTGTTTGATGTGTAACACTTATTCAAAGGAAAATATATTTTTATTTCTTTCTCAATTTCTGATTTTCAGGACAACGAGATTTTTCGTATTTGTACTGTTTTTTTATGTCAAATTCGTTTATCTCCAATGTGTATACTATCGGTTCAAGAAATCGCAGACATGTCTTAGGCATCTTGGTTTGAGTTAAATGTATTTGTCCATTTAAAAAAAATGTAAATGACTTTTTTGGTGGTGAGAATTGAGTTCAATTATCAAAATCTATCTTCGTTAAGTGGGGGAATTTTCGGTATGCATAAGCAAAAGTTGGTCTCTCTCTCTCTCTACACGTCGACTGTTATTGGTTGTTGAAAAAGAGCAAAAGCAATAATCAAATGCTTTGAAATTGTTTTGCCCATGGAAATTGGGGCATTTCTTTTTTGAATTATACCAATTCAAACCTTTTGAAGCAAATGATGATGGAAAGATCAATTGAGAGGAACTAGAGTAACCTGGTTTGTCTTCATTATACCTATCTCTCTCTCTCTTTCTTTCTCTCAATATATATATACACACACATCCAAACTGTAATTTATTTTTTAAAATGAAGGATTTCACCTTGAAAGTAATTAATCCATTTTTTTTATCATCTTCATTTTCCCTGTCAGCCCTTATTTTAATAGGTAAAATAAATTACAAATGATCAGTTATTTTTGTAGTAGTTCCTCATTTTCTATGTGGGTTAGAGATGTTAAACTTCTGTGTTTTTCTTCCTAATGTATATGTGAATTTCTAAGGTTTTTTATTCTTAATTTAATGCCTAAGTTTCATTTAGCTTCATGATTAGTCGAAGGTGATTTGATTATGTGAGTTATCTTTTGAAGGTTTAGGTTTTGAATTTTTTCATTTCTTTTAGTTGAGGTATATTATTGTTTGGAATAATAGATTATTGTTTTGACTTGTAAGTATGACGATATTTTTTTATATGAATTTAATTATTCTTGATTTGTAATAGTGTTGATTGGGCAAGTTTTTGTTTTAATATTTTCTTTTTCAAATTGGGCTCAATTTTCATAAATATACTTGAAAATCAACATTACCCAACCCCCCCCCCCCCCCTTTTTTTTTTTGTAAAGTTCAATTAATGTATTTGAGGATTTTATTTTGAATTTTACTACTAGAAAATATTGTCTTATTGAAATAATGTCTTTATATTATACTTTTATTTATTTTTCAATTTTATGAATATATAAGTAGTAGTGAATGCTTGATTGGTGATACTATTAATATGATTATTATTTGTCATATCAGGTCCACTTGAATCAATTTTTAGAGTGAAGACTTGAAAATCAACAAGAAGGATGAAGTATGCATTATGCAATTGAATAATGCTGAAGTGACCTCAAGATTGGACCTCGTATTGTACATCCTGACATAAAAGTATATGGGAACCATAGATGTTTTTCCTCGAGATACAAATGAAAAATATCTATGACTCTTATCCACTTTCACGTTAAGAAGTGTGATATGAGGTCCAATCTTGAGGTCATTCCAACACAACTCTATGCAATTTCTTGTAACTAAAATGTTTAATTTATATATTGGAAAGTCAAAATTTGTTATCAGTTGTGTTAATATGTTTTGTGATGTTTGTCTTTATTATGCAGTTTCCTTTTTTAATTAAACCTCTCTTTGAACTTCAATTACCATTGGATTTAGAGCAGAGGAAATTATTTCTATTGTGCATTTGAGATATGAAAGAATAAAGTGGTTGTTGTGGGTTTTGGTATAATACATAATACAATAACTATTATGTTTAAGAGATACTTGGGTAGAGTAGGTGGATATAGGAAGACGGGTCATCCTCCATTTTTGCGTCGGGGTATTGTAATACAGATTACTACTAACTTATAATGGGTCATGTTATCCCTTTGGGTGTTCTTAACCATCCTAATTAGTTATATTGAAAGCTGACTAATGAGTAGAAGTAAATTATATAGGTTGGATGCCTAAAACCCCCTACATCAAATTAAGTATTAATTAAAAAACTATCATAGTTGATCCCTACCGAATGGATTGATATGCACCATGTATAACATGTTCGGCGTGATGCTCTTTCATTATTGTCTATATATATATATATGGGGTAGTTTATGGGATAACAATTGTGATAACATCTATGACAACTGTTTTTATTATACATGGGTAAGAAGTTTCAAAATGGTCTAATTTTTTATGAGGATGATCTCCTCATCAAAAAAATCATCATCACCAAAAATCAAATAAATAATACATAATACAATATTGAGGAGTTAAAGGGAAATATTCAAATACATGTCTTATTCTTTTCAATAATCTATATTTGCAACAATGAAATACTATTTTTCCTCCCCAATTTGATATATGATTGATTCTAAATATCTATGATCTAGCTTCTCTATCTTTATAAATGACTTGAAATACTTTGCTTACGTATTATTGGGAAGTGCATTAACATAAATACGACAGTAAGAAGAGGTAATACAAAAGTGTGTGAACTATAAAAACGAGCCATTATCACCCCTAAAGAAAAAGTTAAATTTGGTAGGCTCATTGGTTTGCCCCATCTTACAAGTCATTTTTCAGTGAATGCCTCACCACACTACCATATGATTTACAACAGAGTGAGATGCTTTAATCTATTTGTCCTTTGATCTATTGTTAATGTTTGCCAATCCTTTTTCTTGATTCTTGGTTACATCGTTTTGTAGGCCTTTACATTTATTGTAATAAAGAAAGTTGTAAGGGGTTGTAAATTGTCTAATTCGATTTCAATAATTTAAGCTTTTATATTTATAAGGTTTGTTCATACTTCTTAATTTGTTTGTATTGAGAATCATTAGAGTTTTATGTAGTAGATGTATCATTTGCTGCTTCAGGATATTCTTGATCTTCTTCTGTTTAATGTTCCAACTCGCACTCCCCCTCCCCAAATTTGTTTCTTTGGTTTGGAGTAGTTGTTTCGTTTTCAATTCATAAATATATTCCATCATTTTAATTTAGACAAAATGATGTGTCGTGGCACGTCATATATGTATTTTGTAATTAACAGAGCACAAAATACAAGAATGCAAATAAATATTACATACACAACCTGTAAAATCTTTACAGGTAAACAAATCTCTTAGATTTTCAGTTCTAAAATTTCTATACCATCATAAAAAGAATGAAAATTTGATTGGTAATTGTATTGAGGTTTTGTATGTAATTTTCCTAGGACAGATTTATAGTGGTGGCAATGTAATTGTATTGAGTCTTTGTATGTAATTTTCCTGGGGCGGATTTATAGTGGGGGCAATTACCCCCATAAGAATTTCTGAAACTTGAAGGAACTACTTAAAAATATTTTTTTAAACACTTTGCACCACAAAATTTTTTAAATATTGATGGAGTTATTCATAAATTAATTTTTTAAAGATCTTTAACGGACTTTGCCCCCACAAAATTTTGTAAACTTTGAAAGAGATACTTGTAAATGAAAAATATTTAAGATAATCAAGGAATTCATCCCATTACAAAATGTTTTTAAATTTTGAAGGAGTTTATAGTAATTCAAAAAAAATTATATCAACAATGTCCCACATTAGAATTTTGCCCCCACGAAAAAAAAATCCTGACTCCACCCATGGTTTTCATTGATGTGATTGCATGGTGAAGTAAGATGTGATTAATTAATTTACAATTACTATAAAGTAAATGAAATTAATTTATAGTAATTTATTTTGATGAAAAATAAATGTGTTTAATTTCTCATTTACATCTAAATTATTTATGAAGTATTTATAAATTATGATAATTGAATTTTTTTTTTTTTTTGTTATGTATGATAAGCTCCCTTGTGCAATGCATGTCCACTTTACTAGTACGAATAGAGATATGAATCCAGGTATAATTAATGTCAAATATGATGAGTGGAGGGTAGAGATTCAACTCTTTAATTAACTAAGCATAGTGATCCAAACTGAAGATTTTAATACAAATTGGAATTAAAGTCTATTATACATAAGTTGGAATTAAATAATTTGTATTTTAAACAAAAATTCCTTGGTTTTCTGCAATCTTGCTATATTTTGAATGTCCTAAATAAATTTGGCATTCCCATATTTAAGAATCCTAATATTATTTTAAAAGACAATTATGGGCATCAAAATTTTATAAAGGCCCTTACAAATTTATAAATTAAATAAACCCCTGGAAGCCATAAATGAGCCCATGCATCCAAGTAAAGTTCATTGATATTTGTCTTTTACAACTTAGATTTTGAGTTTCAAAGATAAAGCCCATGGTCTAACAAGTTCAAGTGATCCACATTAAATATTGGGCCCTACATCTAAATAAATGAGTTTGGCTCACCAACAATCCATAGAATCCTTAAAATGGGATTTTGACGAATTTAGTCTTTAGACGAACCAATCAAAGCTCCTTAAGTCAGGGCATAGTTGGAAAGTTAAATTATCCTAAGTCTATAAATACTAAAATCTTCCTCATTTGGAGGAGATCGAAATTACTTTTTCTCAAAAGATAGAAGCTCTCCCTCTAGAGAAGAAGAAACTCTCAAACCCTTATCTACAGACAAAGTAAAGTTATTTAAGAAATACTTGAATTTCAATTCAAGAGAAGATCAAGTATAAAAGCTTTAATCTAAAAGTAAAAGAATTTTTCTCAATTGATTAAGCACGAAGTCCAGAGATAAGAAAATCTACAACAAGCCTTCAAAGAATATCAAACATAAAAGTCATTTTCTAAAAGCCAAAAAATCATTCTCAGTCGATCAAGCATGAAACACGGAGGGAAAAAAAAAATCTACATCAAGTTAAAAGTTCTTATCTAGAAATCAAATAATCATTTTCAATCGATCAAGCGCGAAGTCTAGAGAGAAGAAAATCTATAGAAAATCTTCAAAGAAGATCAAGCCTAAAAGTCATTCTCTAGAAGCCAAAGTAACATTCTTAACTTATCAAACACAAATCCCGTAGAGAAGAAATTCACACAAAAATCTCTACAAAAGATTAAGCACAACAAAACCATAATCAAAATAACATTATCAGCCAATCAAACGTCAAGCTCGGAGAAAATAAAGCTATACACACGTCACTTTCTTTACTTTTGTACTTGATTGTTAATCAGAGGATAATACTGATATATGTATCTCTATTTTTATCAAAATCAATAAAAATTATTTATAGACTTATTTCACAAATCTCAAAGTAGATCTATGAAAATTATTGTCGACAACAATAAAGTTTGAATCCCTTGTGGGATTTCAAGGGAAAAAATCCACACTGAACGCGTTCTAATGATTCGCCAAGTAGGAAATGTCATAAAGATTACAGTTGGGTCAGTTACAACTAGGATAACTTTTACTGGACTAGATGTTATGCATGAGTTTAAAGTCATAAAAATTGCTTCGAAGATCTATGTACCAGAGGAATGACACTTTCTTTACATTGTATATTACTTTCTTGAATTTATTCCAAAGTGGAATCTAAATCCTACTCCAAAGCTATAACTCATACATCCCAATCATTATACCCAATAAGAAGGTGACACATGTAAATGCATATGTATCTGAAGGACTTATCTGTAATTGAGAATATTAATTAGAATGTGATTTTGAAGATTATATCGTAAAATGGATATTTTTGTAATTTCAAAAATTAGACAACGAGATTTTAGGAATGTGCGATTGCAATTTTATTGGTTATTTGACTAGAATGACACTAATTATATTAAATTTAAATGTTAAAGTGGGGGCATTTATGACCACTAAAATTTTGGTGTCAAACCACTTCAACTCCACCTCCTCTCATTATAAGAGCAAAGATATATATATAAAAAAAAGGAGCTACTATTGCCACACCAACTCCACCTTCTCTCATTTGGGGGTGAATCTCCATTTTGTGCGTTATATATGACGAAATTTCGAGTTCGATACACTATTCATTTTAATTCTCAAAACATGCATTCGTCATTTTTATAACCAATGAACTTGTGAGCTCGTCACTTTTAATATCTATGAATTCAGAGATATGCCAGATAATTCATTGATTATAAAAGTGATGAATTCACTCGAAATGCATGTTTTGGGAATTAAAATAAACAGTGTACCAAAATCGAAATTTGGACATAAATTGTGAATGTTTTGGGAAAAATTCCATTCTTTAGTAATTTACATAGAAATTTGTGTGGCATAAACAAAGCTGGTGTATCAATTGTAATTCTCTAAAAAATGCTCACAATTTTGGGATAAAAAATTGTATCATTCTAGTTTCTTAGTTTTGATCTCTGCTTCAAAAATCTCAAACATGGAAGTGACCCCCTTTGAGGTTAGAAGCATAACACAAAATATTATAAATTGCATTTTCAAAAAAAAAAAAAAAAGGGTACTTCAATTAGGACCAAGAGTGTAAGTTATTTAGCAAATGAAATATTATCATTGGCCCATTAATTCATTGACTTTTCTCATTGGTAAGGCAAACATGTTCTTAAATCACAGTTGACAATATTTCTAGATGCCTGATACATGTGATGTGAGCGCATTGCACGTGCCTCGGGACTAGTCCTTAGACAAGACCATGGTCTATGGACTGCAAAAAAGCCCATATACGAGCTAGGTCCGTTGTCTACAAGGATCCCTGATTATCAAAAAAAAAAAAAATTTAAATAAGAAGTATTATAATATGATGAATAGGATAGACCATATCATATTATCATTAAAATTTATTTGAGGTAAGGATTAGAATTGTGATTGATTAGTGATTATTATTTAGATTATGATTGATTGTTACGCTTCAATAGTTTCCCTCTATTTATATATTTCTTAGGGCCATCATAATTTATCAAACAATTAAATAATCATTCTTTTATCAATGTTGGGGTATTTCTCACTTTTTCTTTTCCCCTAACTATATGTACCTCTTAAGGAAGGTATATATTTTTTTAATTTATAATTATTTTGAACATTAATAACATGGAATATATATATATATTATTTATATGTTTATTAATTTTCAGACTATTGAAAATATAACATTAGCATTACATTTATGATAATAATATTACTGTGATATATCATATTGGTTACTAGAGTTCGCATGTGCCTATGACACATGCATTCTCTTTGCGGTTAAAAGGGTAAAAATAAAAAAATAATAAATTAGAGGGGTATAATTGAAAAAAAAAGGCTAACAAGGAAAGATAATTAAATTGGAGGGAAGGGTAAAGAGGAATGTTTGTCTCCACAACATTGTAGTGGAGAGAATGCTTGTATTCCACAAAACTATAGTAAAGGTGGGTCCTATAGTTGTATTTTGTTATATAGACCAGAGTTCGCTCATGCTTATGATACAAACATCCTCTTTGGGGCTTAAGGGGGTAAAAGAGAAAAATTAATAAAATTGAAAAAGTAATATTAAAAAAAATGAAGTTGAACGAGGGGGGGGGGGGGGGGGGGGGGGGGGAGGAGGGGAGGAAGTGCGCAATATGTGAATCGCCCAACGCAAGATCTTATTATTTGTAGTACTTTGTTGGACAACCACTATATCGATGTTGCCTTCGGTATTCGGTAGAAAGTACGTATCTACGTAATAACAGAACGACTTCCTCTTTGAACAATAAAGAGGGAAACAAATCAAAAAGGGGGTCGGTTGTTCCTCATTGTAATATTCATATATATAGAATTCTGATAAGAGCTAGTTCATCGAAATAGAATATTTCGGAAGAATTAGGTTGGAAAAAATTAAGATGACAGATAGTAAAGTTAAAAGGGTATTATTGAAAAAGGGAAAAGAGTGGGGGAGGAGGAGAGTAAAGATAATAAAATTAAAAGGGAGGAGAAAAATAATAGTGAAGTTACTGTAATTGGATGAGATGTTTATTCGACAAGTAGGCCCTACCATTAGAGGGGTATTGTTAAACAATCTTTGAGATTGAAGGGGTAAAAGAGGAAAGGTAGTAAAGTTAAATGGGTGTTATTGAAAAAATGAACGAATTGGGAAGGAAGAGAGTAGAGACAATAAATTTGAAGGTGGGGAGAGGAAGAAAAGTGGGGGCACTATGGCTGGATGGGACGTTTGTGGTTGGAGAATGTGGTCGGAGACTATTGGGGTTTGTAGATGAAAATATGAGAGTATTTTTCTTGGTGTCTTGGAAGAAAAGAGCTCTTCGACTTTATAGAGGGCGGATTTCAAAGTGATTTTAATTTGGTTTTGGAATGGAAGCTCTTCAAAGATTTGAGAAGGCTATGTGTCCTTTTGTGATTCGAATGATTTTTAACAGTACTTATACACGTGTCCTTATAATAGCGAACCGACATTTTGAATAGTACAACAATACGTGTTCTTATAATAATGGACTGACATTTTAAATAATATTTCAATATATTACAAACTTATTTTGACGGCTTTTGACGCCTTTGATGACTTTTGATGTCTTTGACGACTTTAACGACCTTAACGAACTTTTGGCGATTTTTGACATCTTTGACGAAGTTTTGACGAACCTTTGACAAACTTATAAACCAAAATCATCTTCATCGTTCTTAGGAAGAGAAGGTGAATAAGAATTTGAATGGATAGATGACCTTTGAATTGATATGGTTTGTTTGATGGCAATGATTTCTTGAGATAGTTTTTTGATTGCTAATAAGATCTGTGAAGTTTCTTCCGAATCTTTTGCTTTTGAGGAGGAGGGAACTAAGATTTCTTTGAAAGACTTTGAAGATGATTTAAGAAGAGCAGGTTGTGGTAGTGGAGGAAAAGCTTTAGGAATCTAAGCCTTTAGAAGGTCGAATTTATCCCACCATTTGGCATATACATATCTATACAAGGTAGGGGAAACAAAGAAAAAAAGGTGGTAGGTTGTTCATCATTGTAATATTCATATATATGGAATTTTAACAACAGCTAATTTATCGAAATAGAATATTTCGAAAGAATTAGGTTGGAAAAAATTAAGAGGATAGATAATCAAGTTATAGGGGTATTATTGAAAAATAGAAAAGGGTGGGGAAAGAAGAGAGTAACGATAATAAAATTGAAGGGGAGGAGAAAAGCAATAGTAAAATCATTATAGTTAGATGAGATGTTTATCCCACAAGTGGGCATTACCATTGGAGGGGTATTGTTAAACAATCTTTGAGATTGAAGGGGTAAAAGAGGAAAGGTAGTAAAGTTAGATGGGTGTTATTGAAAAAATGAATAGAGTGGGGAGGAGGAAAGTAGAAACAGTAAATTTGAAAGTGGAGGGGGAGGGGGGGGGGGAGGGGAGGAAGAAAAGTGGGGGCACTATGGTTAGACGGAACGTTTATCCCCACAAGTAGGTCCCATCACTATATTTATAGGCTGGAGTTCGTCCGCACCTACAACACAGGCATCCTTTTTGGTGTTAAGGGGGTAAATTGAAAGGGTATTATTAAAAAAAACTTTGGAGTTAAAGGGGCAAAAAAGGAAAATATCAAAGTTAGAGGAGTGTCATTGAAAAATGGAAGGGGTGGGTGAGGAGGATAGTAATGACAATAAAGTTGAAAGGGTAAGAGGAAAGTAATAAAGTAAAATCATTGTAATTACATGAGATGTTTATCCCCCACAAGTGGGTCCCATCATTGTGTTTTATTACATAGACTAGAGTTCGCTTGTGCCTACGCCATGGGCATCATCCTTAGGAGTTAAATAGGTAAAAAAGAAATAATAACAAAATTGAAGGGGTATTATTAAAAAAGTCTTTGGGGTTGAAAGGGTAAAAAATGATAAATAGTATAATTAGAGGGTTTATTGAAAAATAGTAACAGATGGGAGAGGAAGAGAGTAAAAACAATAAAGTTGAAAGATTAGGAGAAAAGTAATAAAGTAAGTCATAGTAGCTTGGATGAGATTTTTATCCTCCACAAGTGAGTCCTACCGTTGTGTCTTATCATTTAGATTTATGTACAATAATTGTTATATTTATCTAGGAAAATGTTGAAGTAATATTGAGATTGACATCATTTGGGACATTGCTTATGATGCTTTTCATCAAGATACGAGTGAGAAACTTCTATGATTCTGTACATACCAATGTCCCAAACGATGTCAATTTCAATGTTAATTGAACACGAATCATTTATTTATTCAAATATCTATAAAATTATAAAGAGTCTAATTTACTTTGGGTAAATACTAAGAACCCTTTTCCTTCACCCTTCAAACCAAACTACTCCTGTGTGCATAATCCATGAGAGGGGTGGAAGCACTTAAATAAGTATTTCTATAATCTAGATAATTTCTCAAATAGGGCTACAAATGGGTTGATCTGACCCAAAATCCAATCTGTGCTGATATCATCGGATATTATCTAGAAAAGAATACGGCATTTAAATATAATTTAGATTAATCTAGTCGAGACACCAATCCAATTGTCATCGAAGCAAATATTGGAACCCATTAAAGATTTGCATCCGATCTAATAAACTTTTGGATCATATCTAACTCTGATCGGATTGATTCAGATCAACCCAATCTGATCAGAATTTAATCCCTTTACAACCCTAGGACCAAGATCATGTTGAATATCGCTTGCTCATTTGCCTAATGCAGATTGTAGCATTGTTCCAAAATCCAAACAGCGCCTAAGACTTGAGGGTATTTTTGGTTGCAAGGATACTGGTGCAGAGATCTCTCTCCCTCGTTAATTCCAATTCCCTCTGTATCCAAATATTTCTAAGATGTTATTCTCAACCAGAACAGATCCGGTACTGCATACAAACACCCCTTTTTGTAGCAATTATTCTGCACCTTTACTTTAGGATAAACACATAAAGGTTAATGGCGGCTGATATGGTTCTACCTAACCACTAAACTCTAAATATAGTTTTGACTTTTTATTTATTTTTACTTTTTTTATAATGAATTTCATCCTATTTTTTATTATAAAAAAAAAAAAAAAAAAAAAGAAGGTAATTAGACCCACTCCTTATTTTGTCTATATTTGAGATAACTCAGCCCTTTCATATGACAACATATTCTTTGACTGGTCTTCTATTATAGGTTAATATAAAATGATCAAAATACCCTCATTTATTAACTTTCATAAAATTCTCTATTCCCTCTTTATGCTTTTCTATCCTGAAAATTGCAAACTTAGAAGAAAAGGGTATTTTGATCATTTCACTGATATTCACTTAAGACTATAGTCAAGAGAGAAAATTGTGAAATATTTGATCTTGCTCATTAACATTTGTCTCGTGTTAGTCATGCCAAATGACGTCATGTGACATGTTCTTCGTGTCATTCTAAGTTTCTAATTATCCTAATGTTTTTGCATGTTAATTGATCGGTTGTATTGATTCTAAATTATTATTGATTCTATAGATAATATATTGGACCTGGACCCTATTTAAATCTGTCATATTAAGGTCTAGATCTGATCTGGATATAAATTATTTTTTATTGTTTCCTATTTTATTCAAATCCATTCAAAAAATCAATATTTTTAATCAAATATAATAATTTTATATAATATACATTATGAATTTCAATAACATTTACATGTTTACCAGCACATTAGTGGATCGGCTCCCTTCTAGTCCCTAGTATATCGAGACTTGATTCATCAGATATTGGTCCGGGCTCGATCCAGAGTCCAAACCAGGACTTACTGAATTGGAACAAATCGAGTTTTTGATCCGATCCATTGACCGCTCCAGTTTTAACGCAAGATTGCTTCTTTTTTTTTGCCATCGAACGGTTAGGACGCATCCGTTAGTTTGACTCCCAATCCCTTACCACGTGGTGTTATTTAACATGACTATAACACTGTTCAGAAATTAATGATCAACATTGAAGTTCTCTGTTGCAGTTCATTTTAAGCCAATTCTAGAGTGGAGTACTAAAATACGCCTGATGCGGAAAGAATGTGAAAAATCTTACTTAGTCATCATTTCCTTTTCATGTCCCAACTACTCTCCCAGCCGAACTAACAAATAACACAGAAGACGACTTTCTCTGAAATCTGTAAGAGAGAGAGATGGGTTGTGAGGGTTTCTTCTACAGTCTTCTAATAACCTTCTCAGTAGCTCTAATAACTTACAACATAATCATCTCTGCAAATGCTCCTCTCAAACAAGACTTCCCTGGCCCTGCAAACCCATCATTATCTAAATCATCATCCAATCATCTCTTTAAGGTGGACCCAATCATCAAGATGCCACATGATCGATCTAAAGCTGCTTCAAAGAAGAAACTCTTTCACACAGCTGTAACGGCTTCAGATTCGGTTTACAACACGTGGCAGTGTAGGATCATGTATTACTGGTTCAAGAAGTTCAAAGATGGACCCAATTCTGATATGGGTGGGTTCACTAGGATTTTGCATTCTGGGAAGGATGATAAGTTCATGGATGAGATCCCCACTTTTGTTGCTCAGCCCCTCCCTTCAGGAATGGATCAGGTATTGATGGGTTTCCTTTGACTATTATTATTATTATTTTTCTTTATTTGTGTTTTGTTATTGATTCTGAATTTTGAGGAAATTGGGTTCTGAGTCTTACTGTTTTTTTTTTTTTTTTGGGGGGGTGGAAATTATTATTTTTTATGATTTGAGTTATGGGTTTTCTTTCCTTTGTGTTTCTGCTTCTTTAATTGGGTTTTCTGATTGATTGTGAATTTTGAGAATTGGGTTCTGGGTTTTACATATATTTCTTTTTGGGTAGAAAATATTATTTTTATTTTTAATGATTTGCGTTATGGGTCTTCCTACCCTTTTTATTTTTGGAATTTTTTTCCTGGGAGTTACGCATTTTTTATTTATTTAAATGAACTAAGAAATTTTTAGGACTTGGGTTTTCTTTTTTTGAGACTTTTGTTGGGTGCTATGATTTTTATTTATTTATATTGGGAATTATGATTTGTTTTGAAGAAAATATGAAACTTCAACGACTTTTTAGTTGGTTATCAGCACTTGCAATTCCTGAGGAAGTACATCATGAATCTTTTTATTTTCGATTCTGTTTTTGATGTATCTAGAGTTGAAGTTGTGGATTTTGGACTTTCATCAATTTTATCTTTGTTTACTAAGAATTGAAAAGGGACCTTTTTATAGGTTTGTGAGACCTCCATAATCAAACAAAAAATGGAAAATGATTGGTCAAACAAACTGACCAAAAGAAGCTCTGCTGGAAATTTCAAAAGAATGAGCTGCATCTTTCACAGCTTGAGCTCTTCAATACTTCATTCAAAAGTTCAATTTGATTAGTAGCTAGAGAACTTGAAGAGGGAGAAGACTACAGATTCAATTCAATGGCCAAAGATAGTGTAAAAGCGGTATACTTGATAAGTTGGAAGTTAAACACATTTAAGGGATAATTGGTTTAAACAAGGCTTACAAACCCATAGAAATGTATTGTTTCCCTATTGAGGTTAATTAAGTGGAAATGATTTTTCTATTAATTGTATTTCTCATCTTTCAATGTCAGGGGTATATAGTCCTCAACAGACCTTGGGCATTTGTTCAGTGGCTTCAGAAAGCAAACATTAAGGAAGAGTATGAAATATTTGATCCTTTAGTTTAAATGGAATACTGGTTTTTATTCCGTTTGATTATTTAGTTAGAGGATGCCTTACTAAAGCTCTTGATTTCCTTACTGACTTTGTATGCAGTTATATACTAATGGCGGAGCCAGACCATATTATTGTCAAGCCCATACCAAATTTATCAAGAGACGGTCTCGGAGCCGCTTTCCCTTTCTTTTATATTGAACCTAAGAAGTATGAATCCACTCTCCGAAAATTCTTTCCAGAGGATAAGGGGCCTATAACCAACATCGACCCCATAGGAAATTCCCCCGTCATTGTCGGAAAGGTGTGTAATTCTTCTACATGGTTCACTAAGAGGAGTAATTGCTTTTGAATTTCATTGCCTTGACTTTGTGTCGAATGGCTTTAGGCTTCTCTTAAGAAGATTGCTCCCACATGGATGAATGTTTCTTTGGCAATGAAGAAGGATCCAGAAGCAGATAAAGCGTTTGGTTGGGTGCTTGAGATGTAAGGATTTCTCCCTATTAAATTTGTGTTTATCTCACGACAGCTCTTGACTTGCTTTATGTTCTTGTTTTCTATGCAGGTATGCTTATGCTGTTGCATCTGCTTTTCATGGTGTGGGCAACATCTTGTACAAGGATTTCATGATTCAGGTATGATGAGTTTGTACCACAAGTTGATAATTATCTGATCTTCTTCAACTTGCTAGAGAATAAGATTCAGCTAATAAAGATGCTTGAGATACGTATCTAATTCTTTAGTGTATCTTACCACAAATGACAGGTTGTGATGTAGAAGTATATATTTAATATATATCAATTAGTATCTTCTAGATTAGGAAGTATTGGTAATTAGAATATTTAAATTTAAATAGTAGAAGTGAATTACGTTAATTAGGATCTTATATTGGGCTTACTTTCCATATCTTGGTTGATATAATTTCTATAAAAACCAAATCAAGGTTCATGTTATAATTCTTTGATGTTAGGCACCAAGCTTTAGAAATGCTTTGAATTTCACCTGTGCAAAATACATATCTCGAGGTTGTCATATTAACACCAGGAGATGTTCAATATCCTCCCCCCCCCCCCCCAAAAAAAAAAAAAAAAAAAAAAAAAAAAGAAATGATAAAAACAACAGATGTGTTAATGGTGACAGATGACGATGATGATGAATCTTACTTGTGCAAAATACTCAAGATTGGTAGTGTTAGCTTCTTTTAGAATATGTTTGTATGATAAGAATTTGCCTACGATCCTACTTGTTTCATCTTTCTGACTCTTAAGTAACTGCTATTTGCATGTTTTTGTGATATATAAAGCCTCCATGGGACAAAGAAGTCGGCAAGAAGTTCATAATTCATTATACTTACGGATGTGACTATGACATGAAGGTAAACATAGTGGCAGCCTCTCACATATTGTGTTCTATGTGCAAAGTTCTTGCGATGCATATTTACATTATGGAACAAACAATTTTCCATCTTGAACACATTATGGACAACTATGTAACCTGCCTACTTGAATACTCAGCAAGTATGCTTTTTTTTTTTTCAGGGTCAGTTGATGTATGGAAAGATTGGAGAATGGAGGTTCGACAAAAGATCGTACGACCACACAATACCTCCAAAAACCTTCCATTGCCTCCTCCTGGTGTTCCAGAAAGTGTGGTATGGTTCTAGCTTTGTTGCATTTAGATGAAACCAAGAACATAGCATAATTAAAAGATGGAAGTTTTTCTTGTGCATAGAGTATGCCCTTGTCAACCTTTTTAGTTGTGTATTTATCCATTTTAGAATTTTAGATTTTAAGTGGTTTGGAAGTGTTCATCATGGGCCCAAAAGCTCATTCCCATCCTAAATTTGACATGAACCATGAATCTGGCAATAATACACTTCTGTGTGTCTGATTTTGGTTCGTAGGCCTCTCATGGGCCAGAGGAACATGTGTGACTTTGCGACCATCCCGTACATGTGGCCCACAATCAAGGAGGGAGAAGGGGGGGGGGGGTGTCTGTCTACAGTATGACGTGGTGAGTGTATATTTTCCTCCACTTTTTGGTTGTGTCATATTCTAGTTAAGCCTTGTGACCCTCTTATATTCATAGTTCTCCCCCCTCGCCTACAAATTGGTCTTTTGGAGTAGTTGGTTGGTTAACATGGTATCATAGCACTAGGTTCATATAGGTCACGGGTTTGATTCTTTCCACCCTTATGGGTGAGGGGGAGTGTTGAGTGTATATTTTCCTCCACTCTCGGGTATGTCATACCCCAGTTAAGCCCCGTGACCCTCTTGTATTCAGTTCTTGCCCTCTTCAACAAATCGGTCTTTTGGAGTAGTTGGTTAGTTTACATGGTATCAGAGTGCTGGGTTTGTATAGGTCACGGTTCGATTCTTTTTTGATAAGTAAATTTAGACTTTTTAAAGTGAAGATGTAGGGTATCGAACCCTGTACCTCTCGATTCTTTTCACCCTTTATGAGTGAGGAGGAGTGTTGAGTGTATATTTTCCTCCACTCTCTCGGGTGTGTCATACCCCAGTTAAGCCCTGTGACCCTCTTATATTCATAGTTCTCGCCCTCTCCAACAAATCGGTCTTTTGGAGTAGTTGGTTGGTTAACATGATGTGCTGCAATGAAGATTTCTGTGTCAAAATTTTACCAATTAGGTCATTATGAACAGCCAACCTTCACATTCTTTTGAACAGAAGTAGGGTGCATGGATCGGTAGTCCATAGAAAACAGATGGATATGGTTGCCCCAAATCTTTGCTAGGAGATTAATTTGGACCCATTCCATTGTGAATGCCAGCCTATACATTTTGGTTTAGGTTTTTAGTTTTATTTTTGACCAGAACTGTGTGTTAATCATAGGGTTTCCTATCAGTAATCGTTTAGTCACCGTAAGTAGGATGATTCTACATCAGCATAAATTTCCTCCTTTTTTATTCTCATCTTATTGAGATTATAAGCAATCTAAATCTGACAGGTCACTCTTGTAAAAATGGTGAATGAGGCAACTGCAAATATTCCTAACTGGGGGTCATAGATGGAGCTAGTGGAATTAGAGCTGTCATTAGTGGAAGGCAAAGGTCTACCTGTTCCATATTCCAGCAGGTAATTCATAATTTTTGTTGACATAAATGTGAATTCCATGCTCAGAAACTGCAAAGCCCAGTGTGACGTGTTGGGAAATCCGGATTCCGAAAATGTGTTATACCTCGATCAACTTGAATTCGGATTCATGTATCTTTGTTTGTTGCTCTTCTTTGACACGTCATGTGTTCAATTCTTGTCTTATCCAGTCCATCATAGAAAAGAAGGGAAAATGACATAAATAAGGGTGTGTGCGTGTTTTCTTTTGTAATCATTTTGGTTTGAAATATGAGGATCCTTTGTGTTAATTGACCAGTTGTAGTCTTTTGAAATTTCGTTTGTGTTCTTGTGGCCAACATAAATATGCTATCTAACCTAGACAAGGATGATGGTATCAAAAAGATACATCGATAGAGAATCATTATCAATATATTTGAATGGATTACATGGTTTTGCATATATTATATTCAAATATGAGCTAGTTGGCATCATCAACGCATTTTAGATGTTCAGATCAAGCAATAGTTGACTTTATTGTTGAAGTGCCAACTTAGCCAAATTGGCAAGACGTGTTGATTGTCCTAGCTTCAAACCCTCTAGAACCCTACTTCACCTTGCTAACCACTAACCCTTTGACCAATCAGAAAAAAAGTTTGACTTCATTGTTGGAGAATCATTATAAACTACAAGCGTCAAATCCTTATCCAACTGTTGAACAATGGAGAACTTGGATTCAAATTGTAGTTCTAGATTAAAGCAAAAGATGAAAGAGGCTTGGTAAGAGATGAAAAGACCGATGGGTTATGTTCTACCAAAGAGACTTAGGGCTAACAAAAGAAGTGTGGAAGATCTAAGAGCACAAATACCTCCACAGAATTAGGGTTTCATAAGTGAACAACTCTAGTGAAGATGGAAACGTGTAGGATTTTGAGATTAGATGATATTCCGATGTAAGTATGAAAATACATGGGAAGGTTTGGTTTGTCAGGACTAATTAAGCTATTTAAGAATATATTCTAAAGACCAAAAAGATGCTAGATGAATGGAGAAAGTGCATTGTAGTACCTATATATAAGAACTAAGGATTCATAAAGAGTTGTACCAACTATTGAGGTATTAAACTTATGAGTCATACTATTGAACTATAGGTTGATCAAGGATAGATTAATATATCTAGGAACCAAGTTGGTATTATGCCAAGTTGATCAATCACCGGGACAATCTTTCTATTTGGACAAATGAAAGAAAATTATAGAGAAAAGATGAAGAATTTCCATATGATTTTTATAAACTTAGAGAAAATGCATGACGAAGTATGTAGAGATCTGATTTGGTGGATATTGGCGAGTAAAGGAGTTCTGAATGGATGTATTGACATAACTAAAGACATGAATGAGAGTTGAGATTAGTGTGAGAGAAAATGTAGGGGTGACAGATGAGTTCCTAGTTACTATTGGTTTATATCAATGATTGGTTTTGAATTCATATTTATTTGCACCAGTTATAGAAAAAGTAACTTTTCAAATTGAAAAGCATCTACCTTGCTGTATATTATTTGTAGATGATGTAGTATTAATTTTGGAGGGTAAAGAAGAAGTCAACACAAAGCTAAAGTGATAGAGAGAGAAGTATTGGAGTCCATGGGCTTGAAAATAAGTAAGACCAAGACAATGTACATGGAGCGTCAATTTAGTACCAGCTATATGCTTCATGGAATTGAATGTTGGGTGGTTAAGGAGCATCATGTTAATAAATTAATTGTAGCTTGATGGGGATGTTGACAAGGATAAGTGGAACGACTAGGAAAGATAAATTAGAAATTAACGTTTTAGAGAAAAATGTAGGAGTATCTCTAAAGGACACAAACACACACACACATTCATTTTAGGGAATGAGATTGTGATGCAAGAGAGGGAAGAAGATGAAATAAAGGTGGGTTTGTGGAATCTTCTTTGGGGTGAAGTGATAGAGAATAGGGTAGATTTGAAGAAGAGATTAATGGAACAAGGGTTAAAGAAAATGATAAAGAATTAAGGGTAGAATAAAATGAGTTTCAAGAATTCAAGATTCAAGACTTTAAGAATTCAAAAATCAAGAATCAAGAATCAAGAATCAAGAAAATCAAGAACAAGGATTAAAAGAAAATAGATATAAGATTAAAAGAAAAAGAGAAGGGATAGAAAGATAGAACCTTGGAATAACATCAAGAATGATGGAAAACTCAATTTGAAAAAAAAAAAAAACATTATTTATTCATAAACTCTCTTTATTAAAAAAAATTCCAATACAATCAATTAAAACTAAAATACCAAATAAATAATCTAATTTTTGTAACTTTCTCTCTCCTAAATTTCATCTCTTCTAAACTTAAATAAAAGACAAACTAAATTTACCAAACTACCTACAAATATTATATTAAGATCATGGGGCTAATAAAATATGAAAGCCCAAAAAACATAAAAATAAAGTCCTAAAACAGAAAATCAAATAAAAATAAAATCTACTCTTCAAACTTTGATGTGCCCATTATATCAACTCTTTTTTCTCTGGGTTAGGATCAGTTACTCCTAAAGTGGTTGGGATTGGTTCGAAAGGAAAGAAAGCTAATCCATCGGTTGAACTGGTCAGTTTTTCCATGTACTTCAATAGTTGGAGAGTAACTGGGTTCTGGTAGGAATGAAGGAGAAGAAGGTGAATCTTAATTACATCGACCCTCGTTTAGAGGTGAAGGAGATGCAAGAGGTTCTAATATGGTATATATGAGGCAATGGATAGAGCTCTGATCGTAGATCACTGTTGCATATTAGCGCAATTGTTTCTTATTGGAGATGAAAAAGAGGAAGTTGAAAGATTGGGAAAATAAGATTTTATCTTATTGAGAAAAATATTTAAAATGTAGTGTAATTTTGATTGTTAGAAGTGGAAAGATTGGAAAAATTACAGTTGTTGAAGGACGATAGACTGGAGAGACTGAGATTGTGGAAGACAGGTTTTAATCCAAAAGATGAAAAGTGGTGATTACCTAGGTTGGGTTGATTGACCAAAGTCATTGGGGGTAGTGGATGTAAAACTGGAAAAATTACTTAATGAATACTGATTGAAAGGGTTTCTTTCTAAACACCACTTAACTTTTTTGTGTTAGCTTGATAGTCCAATTAGTAAACTTTTTCTTTCTAAATGCCCTTTGCCATCTTTCAATTGTTGAGGTTGATGATTCAAATTGTTGAGATCGACAATCAAATCATTGAGATCAATTATTCAAATTGTCAACATCAACCAAACAAATTGTCAAGATGAATGATATGAATTGTTGATCTTGATCTCGATGATTCGAGTTTAACATTTTACAGGGTTGAAGGGGAATTAAGAAAGATTTTTTACTAATTGAGTTAAGATATTGCCCAAAAGCTCGGGGTGCATTTGGAAACACGCCCCTACCACAAGATCTATTAAGTAATTTTCCCTAAACATAGGGAATGTGGCAACAAAGAGTAGTGACATTTGTTAAGATTTTTCATCAAGGGAGGAAGATTCAGAGAATATGGGTTCAAAGATAAATGTGTATATATATATATATACACGTACTAGAGTTTGCCCCTATGGCACGGGCATCCTTTTTGGGGTTGAAGAGGTGAAAGAGGAAAGATAATAAAATTAGAGGGGTATTATTGAAAAATGGGGAAGAGAGGAAAATATAATAAAGTTGAAGGGGTATTGTTGAAAGTGGGGATAAAGTTGAAGGATTTTCTTAAAAAAAGTAGGGGAGAAGAGGAAAGACAATAAAATGGGGTTGTGTGGATCCCACTACTTTATCTCAATATTTATACCCACAAAACTATAACTGTAGAGGGGTACAAGTAGTAGGGTTCACACAACACCACTTTATTGCCTTTCATCTTTTTCCCATTTTTCAAGAAAATCCTTCATCCTTGTCCCTCTTTCCAAGAAAACACTTAAACTTTATTGTCGTTCCTCTCCTCCTCCCTCTTTCAATGATATATATATATATATATATATATATATATATATATATACTTATGATATTAATATTCTTGAATTCATTAAGAAATTTGTGATTTTAATTTGTCACTTGTGACAAAATAATACACTTGGTAAGGAGAACTTTGTTGCTCATAGGAAAGTCAATACGAGATTTCACAGAATTTCAATTGACCAATCGTAACACATCTAACGTTAGGAGTTCTGTAAATTGGAAACACCCTCAATGCATGTGGATTTGTGTGATTAATTGATATGGGATTCTATGAAATCCTAGATTGACTTTCCTATGAGCAAGAATTTTCCAGTGACTTGTCGGATCAATTATGGGACATTTAGTTCAAAAAAAAAAAAAAAGGAACTCTTATCACCTAGATCCTTAGTACTCAGATTGGATCAATCCAAGTTCAGACAAATCAAAATGAGACAGAATTTTTAATGCTTTATCAAACTTGTAATGAAAACTATAGCCATTGTTTTCATACCCACTAAAATCGATCCACACTGATGTGCTACACTGCCTGAATTAATGTTTTCAAATCTAGATGATCCATAGAACTAAAAGGGGCTTAGTCCGCTTGTTCATCTTTTCAATGGTATGAAAGGTGGATCACAGCTCATCTGCATTTTTTTTTTTTTTACTTCTATTAAGAATGAAAAATTATACATGAATTTGATTCGATGTTTAGGACCTTTTGATCACTTACATTATGAAAGCAGTGGTCCTTGTTCAGGCTGAAATGTACATGAACCCACCATGAGCAGAAAAAGCATATGGAGCCAAAACAACTACTTGAAAGACATAATAAGTCTTAAGTAGCGTTTGCTCTTGATAGAAGAGAGAGTGTAACCAAACACTAGGAGCTTCTTTTCCTGTTATTAGTCCTTGTGGTGGCACGTTTAGTATTATTTTTCGAAGATGATTCAATTGGTTTTGGCAAGACCGTGCCGTCCTTAATCTCACTTGATGATGGAAGCTGTTCCACAGCCTTCTCTGTTTCGATGTAGACCATCAAATCTCTAATCTGCCATAAAAAGTTTTGAGGGAACGGATGCAACCATGAGAACCATCAGAAAAAACCTACTCTTAAAGCAAACTGGAGCTATTCAACGTGGCTTTTTTTTTTTAACCTGATCCTCCAATTCTTGTATTTTTTCATCCTTTGATCTCAAAGCCAGCCTCTCCCTGGGGAAAAAAGAAGAGAAACTTAGCTTATCTACAACTTTACTGCTGCTTTATGCAAGATTTGACAATATAGCTTATAGTCGATAGTCTGTTAAAATTTTCAATAAAGAAGACAATCCAAGCTTACAACCAAAAATCTATTCAATCTCTCTCTCTCTCAATGAAAATTTTCCATACCTTTCAACAGAGAAGACAATGCAGCCGGACCAATTGATTGGTTTCCTTAATATCCTTAATTTTATTTCTCAAATGCTCAACAGTTACAATTTTATATAATGGCTATTTTATAAATAAAGGCAATTCTTATGAAATGGGGTTGGGAGATTTCCAAACTCTTAGTTGGTATTCGAGAAAGATGTAAAAAGACATGAATTTTTTCAGTTGAAAAAAAAAATGTAAAAAGACTAACAACATCTCAGTAGAGGACCATTTCCACTATCTTCTTCTATGCCTCTCCATCGGGATCATCTTTCATCCTTCCCAAAGTTTTTTAGGGAGTGGCAAGGGAATCAATCTTCCAGTCATTTAGGTTCAGACTAGGCTCCAAATTCTCTGAAAAATTCCCATATTTTAATATTCACTGATATGGCATCTTTATTTCCAAGATCTCATGGGACTATCTTTCAGTACCCCCACCAAAAAAAAAAAAAAAAAACAAAAGTAAGGGTATTTTGGTACTTGTTGAGTGGTATTTTTGTCATTCTTTGTACAATAAATGTTTTTTCAAGAATGCCACTAAGATTTGTGTTATTTACAAAAGTGTACCATTCCACAAATACCAAAAAGCTATTGATAATATATTTTTTCCACAATGCTAGTCACTTGCTTATTCTCTCTACCCATAGATCTTAGATTGCTTTCTCCCAATGGAAGTCCTACATAATTGTAATTCGGATGGAAACCTGCCAACCTCAAATGTCATTTCTCGCAAATAACTTTGGAATGTGGAAAGTGAAATTATAAATTGTTATTATTTTTTCTTCTTAATATTTTCTCTTTTTGAATTTTCTAACTTATATATTTTAAATTAATTATTCATTTATTTAAAAATTGTAAGCATGAGAGGATTATGCCTTAACATCTAGAAATACTTATTAAAAGTAAACTAGTTTTCCTCGGTTGGCTCACAAGTGGAATTGGAGTGGAAATCTAGATATAACAATTTTTGATGTTTTACTACAAAGTTATAATGACAAGGAATAAACAAATATAAGGAACACAGACATACCTTTCTTCAATTTCCAGAATCTTTGCCTTCCATATCTCCTGGTTTTTCATAAGATTCTCATTCATCTACAAACATAAACAAGAATACAGTGATCTTTTTAAGAAGACAAGGCAACTAACTCAATAAGAATACTTGAAGAACTCTAAATACTACATGATTGATCTCATTGGTTTATCTTAGTAAGCACAATATGCTAATCTGAAAATAAGTAGAGGATGCTACTTACATCATCAAGAAATTTCTTTTCTTCAACATATTTATCCAACTTGGCTTGTATCTTATGCAGTTTAAAACTCACGGCCTTCTGAACAGCTTCAGAAATTTCTTTTTCAGTTTCCTCCTTGATTTCTAGCAGTATAGACTCGAAATACTACGATGAAGACAGAGGTAGGGATTAATCCAAAAAATAATATATACAAGTTCTAGAATCAGATTTTATAGGTCAAATTAAATGCAAACTCAAGCCTACTATAAAGGAAAGAAAGGGCATCTAAGACAGTTTAGTTAACTTAGAGTTAGGGATGCACTTACTGTTCTCTGGTTCTCAAGTTGGGATGTAAGAAGGTCATTGTACTCACTAACAACCTGCACAAAAAAAGAAGAAAACAAATGCAATGGATAAAAAGGAGTTAATTACCACTGGAAAAAAGAAGCTCTTAGTTTTGCAAAAAGGATTGATATTGTATTCAGCTGAAAGCAATCCATGAAGCTCTTAGATTTTGCAAAGCTTAATGAATCAGCTGCCTTGTTATCTCAGCAGACTCATCTGTGATTTTGGATGCATTTGAGATGATTTTGAGGTTGGTTGATTTTGCAAAGCTTAATGGATCAGCTGCCTTCTTATCTCAGCAGACTCATCTGTGATATTGGATGCATTTGAGGTTGGTTGGAAGTACATCCAGATAGTCAGAGAAATAAAATCATTGAGCCACGCATTTATCCACTGTGATTTTGAATTTTATTGGTGCGAAGAATGGAGCTATTTTTGAGAAATTTACATTAATTATTGAAGAGCAAAATGTGCCTCTGAAGTTGGCTGGCTTATATTCATGCCAATGATCTCACGTGCAACAATGAGCGTTTGCAATGCTTGCTTTTTTTTTTTTGTTGAGGGGGAGGGGAGAGAGTCCCTTTAAACCCCAGCTTAGCGATATAAAAAGGGTATTTTAGAAATACCCTCCTGTTAAATTGGTGCTATTAGGTTTACTTTACGCAAATGCAAGATTAGGTTTACCCCCTTTGACTGTAAGTCAACATCGCATTTTCTTGCTGATTTAACGGTGAAAATTTTGATTTTTTTTCAACATGCTCTTCAAATGACTAAATCAAGATTTGGAAAGAAACCAAAATTTCAATATTAAATCATCATGAAAAAGCAATGTTGACTTACGGTCAAGGGGGGTAAACCTAATATTTCCAATTTAACAGGGTGTTTCTAAATAACTATAAAAAATACTGGGAAAAGAAGTATAGAAAAAAAGATATATTACAGCTTCAACTTTACTGTTGAGGAGAGCCTCACTGATTCCAGAATCTGTACTGCATTCACAACTTCCACAATTGTCATCAGCATGCACACAATGGAAATTTAATTCAACCAACTTCCCATCAGTTTTGGATTGGATCAGTCGGTGAACGTAATTGTCTCCAACATAATCCCAAACACGTTGGGTTTCCAATTCAAGAGAGTAGCAGTGCTGTGTTTCTTTCCAATGTCTTATAGCATGACCTTCTTTATACCTAAACCAAAAATTTCCAAAATAAGGAACTGACACTAATGGAAGCACGGTAAGAGTGTTATACATCACAAACAAATAACTCTTAGTTGGGAGGGAATAACATGTTAGTTACCTCCCACAACCAACGAAACCACAGATTACACAAATCCAGAGATTCTCATAAGTTTCACAGACAGAACACGTTGATTTTTCAGGTTGTTGCTGGCAATATCGACAGACCTGAAATGAAATGCAGAAGTAAAGTCAATCCTAAATATCTCCTCAACAGACTCTCATTTGAACTTAACCAATAATGTATATTTCAATTGGCACCGGCACCTCACTGCAAACCCACTACAGATGAGCAAGAAAAGTAAATGAAGTCACAGTACAAGAAAAAGAAAATGTATTTTTAGCTTTAAGCCATTTGTATTGTAGCCATCTTTTTCCATAGTAGGCCTTTTTGACCTAGTACTTGTATTTTCTCTTTTATTTGAAAGAATTATACTTATATGTACATACACATTTGAAATAAGCTCAATGACATCCCGGATCTTAGCAGATACCGAATCTTGGAGTATGAAAGAAAGTACATTATCTGGAACTACAGTTTTAGGGATCAATAGCCACACCATAAATTCTTTCAAAATCTCATTGCGTCTCCCATCCTACCTTGAAACATATATGGTTCTATAAAGTATATACATTTCCATACCTCCAAAGTCAGCTGCTAAGTAAGGGGTTAATAACGATTATCATTTATTGTAGATTATCGAGTCCCATTTTTTTATATTGAAATTATCTAAAATGCAAATATAACATTAAATATCTCTTGTCTACAAGGATATGTATGATATCTCATCATATAATCCACTATTATCCTTAATTGTTTAAATACAATGCTGAGTACACAGAGTATACTTTTTGGCATTTGTCGAATCCCACACTTACTACTCTAGCAATTGTACCCATGCAACATATATACCCAAATTTCAGTAGTCTTTGTGGTACCCTCCTTTTTGGGTTTTTCATTATGGAATAAGAAAAATCACACACGACTCCAAATATGAGTAAACAATAAATTCACTTTTGGATGGTGCTTGGAAATTTTGTGAAGAGTCGTGCTGGAGTGAAAAAGCATCTATGGTTCCTAACCACTTTCATGTCAAGAAGTGCGATATGAGGTTCCAGCCTGAGGTCACTTCAGCATTATTCTTTTGTGAATCATCTGATATGGCTTAATTCTTCTGCTCAAACTCCCCCATAAGTCTTTATTTTTTGATGAGCGAACTCCCCCGTAAATCTTAAGACATTGTGATTGTGGAAGGAGGAAATGCTCTAAACGTCCAAGTCAATACACATGATGACATGGTAAGTGGATATACTTGATAATGAATTTTGACTCAAGTCACTTCTGCCAACTCCAAGCGATATCTATGGGGCCTTTAGGTTGTATTTGCCTTTTTTCCTTTAGCTGTTTTGCAAGAAGAGGTGGCTTGTGGTAGAAAACTCAAGACCCAAGTCTCAGCTTCACAGAGACATTGTGCCTTACTTCTGAACTATGTTAAGAAAAATACTGTGTACTTCAAAATACAATAAAATCAATAGTGACAGGGAAATGACAAAGAGTTAAATCATACTATTTTTCAGGTATAACAATAAAAGTAAGCACCATCATTACTGAAATTACTTACCGGACAAGAAGAATCTGTCCATTTTGAAATACAAGAAATATGGAAAGAATGATTGCAGATAGTTGTGAGAATTCCACCCATGTCTTGGTCTAATCTCTCTGCAAAAAGTGTGAAAGAAAATCGAAGGAATTTAAGCACAAAATTATAGGAAAGTTCAATTTTAATCTTGGATAAGTATTTTCTTCACTTTCCATTGGAATATATTTACATATACTGACTGAAGAAAAGGTGGATTGGCAGAAGTGGAACTAAAGAGCTTGATTATATGGCCTGAAGCAAATCCCATAAGACTATACAAGTAAGATCTTAAATTAAGTACAAAATTTTATTTTAGCTAACCCATCTTATTCTGTGAAGATGCTTTACTGGCATCCTGCTAACTTCAATTTGTACAAATTAATACATGAAACCAACCCCTAGTGAGATATTGCTGATTGTCGGGGAAGGGAAATAGTTTCTAGTCCGTTCTCCCAATGGAATCAAGGTAACCTTCTCAAGTTGTGAGGCCAAATGAGGCATATTCTATTTCAACACATAGGGTGCATATGTAACATCAATTATGATGGCTTAGTTGGCCTCAGTATGGAACCACTCTTGACAAATTGTTTTAAGTTTCAATACGCTAAAAGTCATTTTGAAGAATGTTCCCAGTGTTCTGAATTGATGAGTGATCTTCCATATCGAGGAAAAACAGACGCCACTATACTCCACTTAGTGAACAATAATTTCATTTTTCTTTTCCTGTAAGTGTGAAATTTCTGTTCTCCAAGCACCCAACTGCTATAGAATGAAACACTAATATTACAACAGAGTTTCTTATGCTATGTTACTATTCGAAAAACATAAGGATTCAATTTCTGACTCAATAGCTTACCAAGGCAGACTGGGCATGCAGGCTGTTCTGTTGAGCTAGCAGGGGAAGTTTGTGCATGTTCTATTGATCCCGTGTACTGTACATCTATGGTAAAGAGGACTCGGCAAACCTCTACCTGGATGTAAAACAAAAAAGAAATAAACTATAAAATCTTAACGAGGGAAAAACAAAAAAATCTTTCGGCAGATTAAATTTACCTATTATGCATTAACCTTCCTCCCCAAATCAAGGAACCACTTAAGCAATTGAAGTTGCAAAAAAAAAAGTTATTACAAGGAGAGTCAAACCTCTAGTGATGAGAAATGCCTTCCATTGAAGTGCTGGTAGAAATTATCTGTGGAATTCTGATTATCAAACCTTATCAGGATACTATAACGATCCTCCACTCCATTGTTCCTGAATTTTCAAACAAGGTGAAAGCAATTAACAAAACAACTAGAAACTTGAATTCTATATATTTTTTTAAAACAATGAAAAAGAAAAAGAGAGTGGGTGGTCAAATTTAACCTGACAATTCGCATCTCTAATATATGCTGAATGAATGAGCCGCAGAACTGGCAAAAATCTGCATAAGTCATGTGATTTGGTACCGCAAACACACATACAAGCGGTTTCCTACCAACCTGTACAGAGTTCATGTAAATCAACTGTGAGTTTCAGAAACCTTAACTCCTAACCGTCCAATTGTTAATGGACACATTTTTAGCTGGCATGAATGCAAATTAAAGTCTCTGACTTTTTTCCAAAAATTAACCAAATAGAGACCAAGTAATTATTTATCGATTAATGGCCAAATAATGCAACATTTTGACCCTTCAACCACAAAATTTTACCTTCTACCTTCAAATCATTTTGGGAAGAAACCCAGAAACATCATTTGTAATCCCAAAATTTTCTTGAAACTTTCTCAAATTTATCCGAATTAAACACAACTGACCCCACTAATTGCCGAATCCGAACTTGATTACAATGCCCCCACCCCCGTCCCTAAATAGCACCAACAACAATCCAAACAATCACCTCCCAGAAACAGTCTAGGAAAATCCAAAAACAGTACCAGCTGAGCATTGCGGTCTACTGATATGAGCACTCCTTTCGCCTATGATTTCAGAAATTACAAATCAAAGAAACATTTGGTTCACTTCGAGGGAAACCAGCTTCCCCAATACTCTTCACAAAGTTAATAATATTCTTGATAACTTTCATTAGATGTTCCAGCTGGAAATTTAAATACATCTTCCACGGTAGTACCCTACAAAGTACTAATATGACTCAACCACTTACAACTCAACAACTAAAACACACCACTTACAGGATTCTAACTCTTAACTAGTAGCAACTCAGCAACCCACATCTCCTAACATAGCAACTTACCCCCATGTTTCCTAACAAAGTTAGATAACCCCTAGAATTAATCAAATACATCAGATGCATCCAACTATACTACTCACATTCCCATATAATTTGTGTCCGTGTCAAACCACCCCTCTAGGATGAACTTTTTCCTCGAGGGTAACATTTGGGTATTGCTCCATAATTGATCCTTCAATTGCAGCAACTGGTTGTGTTCATCACTTTCCACTGTTCACCACCTTGATCAAAATCAAGGTTTTAGTTTTACACCAGTAGCTGGGATGAAACCTTCCATCGAAATTGTAGCAGAGTCCCTCATTCTCTCCTTTCTTTGGCTTCCGTTGGGTTTAACCTTTTGATAGGTGAGGTTGATGCCTTGGTGGTGTTAATACTAGCAAAGAATGTACCTTGATTCATTTCAATAAGAGCTTATCTTTGGTTGCTCCAACTAGCAAGAATGCCTGGCCTCCTGTATAATCCTTAAACTCAGTTAGCCCAAATTGAGTATAGACAGCATCTACAAATTCTAAACAGCTAGGATTACCTAGAGATTTCTCCAACCAACAACACCTTGGAAGTGCCTCCTCTTCTGTTGGTGAGTCTCTAATCTGTAGTAGTCTAATGATAGTATGAGAACTGCCCGGCCTGATAAACCCATCCAGAAGGATTTCCACCGTCAAATTGAGGAAAGTCTAACTTGATAGTGCAACTCTGAATTGTTCCAAAGGTCCCAGCATTGGAAGAAATAGAATCTCCTTCTCCTCTCATAGGACGAGTTGGAGAAGCTTTGGACCACTGATTGACCATCATTTGATCGTATTTGACATTGAAGGTTGCTAATTGTTGTAGAATCTATCTCATAGTCTAACTTTGCTCGGTTGCAACAAACTTCAAGGTTTCTATCTCAGCCTCATGTTATGACTTTTGGATAGTCCATGGTCCTAGATGGCTTTGATACCAATTTGATAGGGCCTTCCATACACCTATGATTTCGGATGTTACAATTCAAAGAAAACATTTGGTTCAGTTCGAGGGGAACCAAATCCTCCAATACTCCACACAAAGATAGATAATATTCTTTGATAACTTTCATTAATATTCTAGCTGGAAATTTGAAAACATCTTCCAGGGCATCACCCTAAAGCTACTCCTACATGACCCAACCACTTACACTTCAACAACTAACACCACTTACATGATTCTAGCTTTAACTTACCACAACTCTGCAACCCAAGTCCCCTAACATAGAAACATACCCTCACGTTTCCTAACAAAGCTATCAGGATCTTTATTTAGTTAGTTTCCTATTAATGTTAGTTTTCTAATCTGATTTTACCATTATTTTCTAAGTTAATAAAGAGTCTAATTAGATTTTAGAGTTGAATTGGGATTATAGCTAAAATGGCAAGTGTCCTGGACCATTATGTATATGTGGGCAGATCTTGTTATAAGGAAAGCAATAATAATAAATTTATCTTCCTCTTTTTACAAAATATGATTCTTTTTATTAATCTCCTATTCTCTTCATATTTTTCTTCTTTTTGAACTAAGAAACCCTAACATATGATAGCAGAGCATCTTTCCTAATCTTCACTACGACAGTTAAAGAGCTAGAAGTTCAAGTTTCATCTCTTACCTAATGAATTGAAAATATCTCCAAGACACTGAACCAGAGTTGAATTAATGAGTTGCAGGGGATTTTGGAACGGATATGGGAACGCTTGGAGCATTTGACACTAATAGCACTAGGCCACGACCGAAGATAGACAATCGCCTAAATCAAGGCGGGACTATAATTCAAGACCGCACTATTCATATTGATTTTCCGTTGTTTAATGGAGATGATTTCTCTGGTTGGATTTTTCATTACGAAGTAATATAAAAAAAAATCACCAATATCACGGATGAATAGATGGTGACTTTGACATTAACTCATCTTATCAGAGATGCAATTTTATGGTACCAATGGTTGGAATACACCTTAAGCGGATTGAATTGGGTACAATTTGCACGAGCATTGTGTATACGATTTGGCATAATAGGTCATAATGATCCCGATGGAACTCTTTTCAAGTTGTGCAAACAAGAGCAATTAGTAACTATTAATTGTAGTTCAAACAGTTGACAAATAATGTGAGAGGATTACCATAAGACTTCTTGAATAGTTTTGTTTTAGGTTAGCATAAAGAATTACAGGTAGGAGTTCAAATGTGAAAACATATTACGTTTATACAAACTTTTAAAATTTGCGAAATTTTAAGATGTCATAATTATGACGACAATAAATTCGAACTCTTACGTAAATTCTAATTATCCAACTCTTTTTCATGCTCTTACTGGACCAATACCTATTGAGTCTACACCATCAATACTTGATTCAATTATTCCCAGGCTTCCTATTATTAAATTACTTTCATTGATAGAACAAGTATAATGACAGTCTAAGGGTCTTTGTTTCAATTGTGATGAACAATTTAAATCGTGTCACAGTTGCAAAAAACCCCAAATACTCCTTTTGGAGGCCGATATTCCTTCAATTGAGAATCATATAGACACATTTAAGGAAAAGGTTGCTATCAAGATTTTTCCGAATTAAGGACAAGTTGTTTTGAAGGGGGGTGGAGATGTTAGGATCTTTATTTGGTTAGTTTCTTATTTTTGTTTGTTTTCTTAGATCAAGTAGAAAAATAAGAAATCAAGAAGAAAAAGAGTTTCTGAAAAGAGGAAAATAAATCTATTATCAGTGCTTGCATTATAATAAGATTTGTCTCCATATATAAAATAGTCCAACACAATTACTTATAACCTTTGTCTACAACTCTAAAATAGGGTAATTTTAACATAACTCCAATACCTAATTAGGCTTTTACTAAAATCCTAATTAACTTGAATAACAATAAATCAAATTAAAATTTTAACATAAATAGGAAACTAATTAAAAAAATATCGTAACATCCTTAAAACAAACTTATCCTAAAATCCAAAAAATACCGATAGAAACCTCATCCTTAAGTCTGTATGTACGATTCTCAATGGAAGGAATATTGACTTTCGAAAAGAGTAATTGAGATTTCTTCTAACAGTGGTCCATTTTGAATTGTTCGTTACAATTCAAACAAAGACCCTTGTCTCATCAGTTTGCTTGCTCTGTTAGGGAAAGTCATTAAATATGAGGAAATCTAAGGGATCTTGTTCAAGTAATGATGTTGTAGGCTCAAGAGGTGATGGTCTAGTAGGAACAGGAAAAAAGGTTGGACGGTTGAAGTTTACTTGAGAAGCCAATTTTACCGTCATCATACTTACGACTTCTTCTAAAATTTTACAAGTTCAAAAGCTGATTTAAGTGTAATAGGTTTTAACATATGAACTTCTATCCGTAATTCTTCAAGCAAACCTAATACATAACAACTAATCAGGAAGTCTTCTGATAATTTTATCTTTTGATTGACCAACTGTTTTTTACGCAACTTGAAAAGAGTTCCACCAAAATCGTTATAACCTATTGTGCCAAATCATGTACACAATCCTCGCGCAAATTATGCCAAATTCAATCCGTATAAGGTGCATTCCAACCATTAGTACCATAAAATTGCATCTCCGATAAGATGTACCAATGTCAAAGTCATTATTTGTTCATTCATGATATTGCTTATCTTTCGATATTGCTCCGCACAAAAAAAAAAAAAAAAAAATACAATTAAATGGATCATCTCCATTAAATAATGTAAAATCAATATGAATGGTGCGGCCTTAAATTATAACTCCACCTTGATTTAGATGATTGTTTATCTTCAGTTGCAGCCTAAATGCTATTGATGTCAGTTGTTCCTAGCGTTTTCATATTCACTCTAACATCCCGGCAATTCATTAACTCGATTTCGATTCAATGTCTTGGAAATATCTTTAATTTGTTGGGTGAGAAATGAAACTTGAACTTCTAACTTTTTAATTGTCATAATGAAGACCAAGAAAGACGCTCTAATACCAGATATTAGGATCCTTAGATGTAGAAGAAGAAAAATATAAAGAGAATAAAAGATTAATAAAAAGAAACATATATTCTGAATAAAGGAAGATAAATTTATTATTATTGCCTGCTTTATAACAAGATATGTCCACTTATATACAATTGTCTAGCACACTAACTTGTCAACTTTGACTACAAATATAAAATAGAATAATCTTAATTTAACTTTAAAAACTTTCACTAAACTCCTGACAAACTTAGAATAACGAGACTATAAAATAATAGTAAATCCAATTAGAAAACTAACATAAATAGGAAAATAATTAAATAAAGTTATGAACATCCCCTCCCTTCAAAACTACTTATTCTTCAGTAAAAAAAAACTTGATAACAACCTCGTCCTTAAGTGTGTCTGAAAAATTCCTAGTGGAAGGAAATTGACCTCCAAAAGGAGGAGTTGGGGTTTCTTGCAATAGTGGCACGGTAAAATTGTTTGTCACAACTGAAACAAAGACTTTTGGCTCGTCGATCAGCTTGCTCTGTCGAGGAAAGTCATTGAATAAGAGGAAGCCAGGGAATGCTGGCCTAGGTTGTAGGCTCAAGAGGTGTTGGTCCAATAGGTGCGGGAAAAATGGATGGGCGGTTGGAGTTCAGGCCAACTCTATCTTCTTCATAGTTATGGCTTCTTGAAATTATTTGGGCCATTATGAATTCTAAATAACTCCTAGAATTGATCAAATACATCATATGCACCCAACTATATTTCTCACATCCCCATACAATTTATGTAAGTATCATCTACCCAAACGCGACCTAAAATTTCCCAAAACACAACGTTGTCAGTTTTTCCATTAAAAGACACGAAGGAAACATTAAATTCTTGTCTATTGAAATTCAAATATCAAGAACATGAAATTTTATATGAACAAAAATCTAAGAAAAATGGATTCAATATGAGAAATTCGATCGAATTGAGGTTTACCGGGAGATCAAAAGTAGAGTTGGACACATCGTAGAGATGTATAGTTCCTCTGGTTTCTTCGATTCTAGGGTTTCCAGAAGAGAAATGTAAGGCCTGGGTGAAGCCAGAGCCTGACGACTCCATCAGATCGCCGGAATTCATGGATAGAGATTGTCGGAATACATCAACGGCGGCGGTATCGGCAGCGGTGGCACTGCAACTGGTGGAGGTGGCTGACATGGCGGAGGAGGAGAGGAAGAAGAACTTCGCTCGAGACGAAATATTTTATTGTTTATGGATCGTCACCAAATCAGGTCAAATGACCAAAATATCCCCACCTGAAAAGCCTTTTTAAAAAGAGATTCTATTGCCACACTAATTTTTACTAAGAGCACTCCAAGATGTGTACTAATTCTTCCTTGGCATCATATGAATTGGAATGCTCTTAGTAAAATTTACTGTGGCTATAGAAACTCTCTTTTTAATTTACCAAAACCGGTGGATACTTCCGGACCGGACCGGTTTTTTCAAGTGGCTTATCTCGAAAGATCGAAAAGTATAAATGGGCCTTTAAATATGTCAAAAAAAGGGCCAATTTCACGAGCCCAATTACTCTCTCAAGGATTTTTGGGTTTCGATTCCGTCCATAGCAAATAATTTTGTTATCATTTAAAAAACTGTTCTATGCCAATTTCAGTTTTGTAGAGGTAAAATCTTTATATGACATCAATTCATAAAGATTTACCCCCCAAAATCAATTTTGGATTATCTCAATTCATACATACGATCGAAATCAAACATAAAACTCACCAAGAATAATAAGAAATAGAGAGAGAAGATAATGCACACGATTTGTTCATGGGGTTTGTTACAAATCCAGATTATGCTCTCCAGACTCCGAAAAATCATTCCACTATTCTTGAACTTCTTACAAGATTTGCTCTATCATCCATCTCCTTTGATCTTCCCTTCCTATTTATTTAGTAGCTCTTTTCTTAAATAGATACAAAGAGTAAACCCTAAAAAGAAATACAATCAAACAGTAAATCTTTCATTATTGAGAAATAGAGAGTCCCTAATCAATTGGGAGGCTTTCTATTTAGATAAAATTTCATACTTATTTCAATATCAAGAAATACAATCAAACATTATGTAGACGCGGGATTTCGCCATTACGATGACCACATCTACAATGGTTTAGAGTCGCCACCATTCATTTTGTAAGTGGGTGTGAATGGTCACCCGATGTGCATTTTTTTAGAAAATGTGACATTTTGGCGTTTAGTGACTCATGATGGATAAAGGGGTAGTCAAACCTCGAGATTTGGGTAAGCGGCTCGGTTGAAGAAAAGGGAAGGTGTTAGGCACCCTTTCCTCCTCGCCACGTGGCGGTAACCTCAAATAATTCGATCATTTTGTTTTTTAAAAGAAGGTGAAAAATGTGTCACGTGGGTGCATTTGTTCCCTAAGTAGGGATTCATTTTCGGCTTGATCATAGGGTCATTTCATTAATGAAAATGACCCATATGAACCTTAGCCTTGGGGCCCAACCATCAAAAGGGGTAAAATAAAATAGAAGAAGGGGGTGTTAAAGAGGGAAATAGTAGAAGGTTAGAGAAAGAGAGGGGGGTGTGCTTCAAACCCACCTTGTATCTTGTTTCTTCTTTTCTTCTTCTTGCTTGAGTCTTCTTGAGTCCTTAGTATAATATGAGAGTATGAGAATGGGAAGAGGTGATTAGAGAGAGTAGGGATTTCTTTTGTTTTAGTGAGACTTGTAGAGGATTTGTGAGAGAGAGTTGGTAAACTTGGTGAGAATTGGTGATGGTTGTTAGTAGAGAGAGTGTTGGGGAGAAATTTTGTAATGAGAAGTTGGGGGTCATTTTTGGGAAGAGGATGAGGGTATTTATAGATGTTTAGGAGTTATTTTAGGGATATAATGGGGTGAAGTGAAGAAAATGGGTAGAATGGTTATGAGTTTGAGAGAGAAGTGGGTGTAATTTAGAGGAGATTGGAGGGTATTTAGGGAAGGGGGGCTAAATGGGTGAGTTTTGACCCAAATGGTTTGGATTCTACCCAACCCATTTGGGTGGAGTGTTTGGTGAGGTAAGTTTAAGATGGTGGTTGAGATTAAATGGTGTTTGGTTTAAGAGAATGGAGGATTTAAAGAGGTGGTTGATGATATTTTGGGAGGATGAAGGAGATGATGCCATGTGTTAAAGTGGGTGAAAATGAAGGGTTGGGATAGGTTGATGGGAGAGGTTGAGTGTTTGACTTGAGAGGATGGTGTAGGTTTAGGTTGTAGATGTAGGTTTTGTAGGGAATGATGAGGGTAGATTAGGGGAGGTATAGGTTAGGGGTGTGGGTAGATGTGTTTGATTTGAGAGAAAAGGTGATGGGTTGATGTGTGGGTAGATGGGATTTAAAGCAAATTAATGGGGTAGGTAGTTGGGTGAAGGAGGTGAGATGGGATGATGACATGTGTCATCTTTTGATGATAAAAGAGTGATTGGTTGATGTGGGTTGTGGTTTATGGGTTAGGGTTGTGGGTTGGATAATGAATTGGATATGGTTAATGATTTGTGGGCTTTGTAGTGTTGGGCTTGGGTTTTAGAAATGATTTTTACGAATACGGAGGCGGAGCGGTGATAGTAGAAGAGGGGTAGGCATCTCAAGTCTCACCTTTTTAATTTTAAAATTTTTTTAGATTTTTGCAATCATTAATTTGATCAAAAATGCCACGTGTTGGCGAATCGGGCTTTTTAGGCCCGTTGGTGAAATTTATCGAAAATTTGACGTTTTTTATTTTGGAAGCGGAGCGGTGAATGTTGGGAAGTCGTAAGGTAGGCCGAGTCCTTTGGGTGGCCTCCTAAACCATTGAGAGGTCTTAGGGGCCTCGGTTTGGTAAAAATGTCCATTTTCAATGAGTTGGGCCCTTAAGGCCCGTTGGCCCATTTATTTGGAAAATCGATATTTTTGGGCCCTTTCGAGAAGTGGCCCGTTCAAATTGAGGTGTCTACACATTAAATCTTTCATTATTGAGGAATAAAGAATCCTTGATCAATTGGGAGACTTTCTATTTGGATAAGATTTCATACTTATTTCAATATCAAGAAATACAATCAAACATTAAATCTTTCATTATTGAGAAATAGAGAGTCTCTGGTCAATTGGGAGACTTCTTATTTAGATAAGATTACATATTTATTTAAATATCTTTTAAAATATACCGACGATGCCTCGAGACATGCATCGAATCTGCTACATGATAGATCATTGTGACTTGCGTTATTCATGCCATGTGTCAAATACCATTTTTTTACCTACACAACTAAATCCCTCTCATAGGTGGAGATTGGTTGAGCCAAAATCCGCTTATAAGAATATTACATTACTCTCGTATTTCCTCTTTACTTTATGACAATCTTATCCCCTTCTTGTCTTTAGTAGAGATGAGGGTCATTCAGGATCCAATGGTCACTTAGGACCGAGCTGTCACTTAGGACCTTGGTCACTCAGGGCAAAGCAATCACTTGGGATTGTGTTGCACTTGGGCAAAAACTATTGACCTAAGGTCCCTTATACTCATCTTGGGCATAACTCAATCACTCAACACCCTTCTTGGGCAAAGCTTTGGCCTATTTGGAACCTTGTGGGGTTGAACTTTGGCTGCTCTGCCATTCAAGACATATTGATTATGTAGGACTGTGTTCCTCGGGACCATTACAAAATTATATTCACAATCTTCACTAACACATGTTCCACAACCTTGAAACTCATACCCTTGGCGTTATTTTGCCCAATCTCCGTTGGCTTGCAATATACAAACGGGGCAATAATCTTCTTAATTGCAACTTGCAACAAATTACAAGGCATGCGTTAAAACTAAATTATCTAAGATGCTTAAACTTTACTTCTTCATTGTGATAATGCCATTACACTTCTTTATATGTGCATTTATCTTCTTAAATTATATGTTAGCCATATACATCAAATGTGAAGTACAAGCACATATCCAAGCAAGTACAAGCACATATCCAAGCAACTCAAAACACTAAGCTTGTCGTTCTAGAGACAATACCTCAAACATAGTGTCAATGGATAATCAAAATTTGAATTTGATTCAAATTCAAATTCAAAAAAATCTGATATTATCCAAAAATTTCGGATATTGGATTGGAATTCGGATAGTTTTATATATCATTTTTTATGCATCATACTTTGACGTAAATTAATTACAAAAATAAAGTAACTTAGGCTTCATACCTTATTGCAGCCTCAAAATAAAGAGTTTTTGTTGCACCGAACTCTTTCCCACAAATTGTCTTAAATTCGGTTGCAAATGTCCTTGGACAAGTCAATTTGGCTCTACATCTCTACATGAAGTTGAGCCCGATTTGCAACAACAACAATAATGTAACTAAGCCCCATTCCCTTTGATTTTGATGGTTGAAGATGTTAGAATTTAGAGGGTTGAATTTGAAAACCCTTTAATATTCAATAGGTTTTAATCATTTGGTAAATCAATCCCAAATTTGGTTTATGCTTATGCTTTTTACTTTATTGTTTTAAGCTTTAGTTGATAATTTTGTTTTTCGCCTTGAGTAATTTTAGTCCCACATCAACTAGGAGAAGAATTGATTTGCAATTCTTAAATAGTTTGCAATACTTAAATAGTTGTATATCTAATAGCTTTAAAGTTTATAGAAGTAGTGGGCAGGCTCACGCGCACACACGGGGCCCAAGAGAAAAATCGAAGGTTCCAATTGGGATTTGGATCCACCGGTCCAAAAATCTTAGTACGTGAGGGTGGGGAGGGTGCAAAATCTCGGATTTATACCTCACATAGGTGGTGCAAAGGCCCATTTTTATTTAAAAATTTTAGATGTTTTAATTTTGTTTTGAACTAGTATATTCTAAACTAGCACATTCAAAGAGGTTTGTGACTGTTCTAAACAGTCACTTTCTTTTTATTTATTTCCAAGGTTTAGTCGATTTAAAATACTTGATCTCTGATTTTTTTTTTTACTTTTATTTGACTATCAGTACACTTTTATTCTTCATTGTGAGAGTATACAACATCATCGAGTTTGAAGTTATGTTTCCAATTTAGAGTGCCTTTTTGGAAACGTGGATTGTTGTATCTTGGAGAATGATCCCCTACAGACTATGGTACCGTAGTAGGGGCAAATTTTATTTTAGGACAGTGCTTTGTGCATACCTCAACCATTTTATTTAGGTAATGTTTTTCTATTACATTCGATTTGAAAATCAAGATTATTTCAAACTTCTTCTCTCTCTTTCCATAAGAAATCAGTACTCAAAAGATAACAGAAGATATGGAAGCAACCACCATTTTTCTTTTATTCCTCAGTCCAATTACTTATCTTCAAAAGTATTAAAGTAACACATCCTCTTAGAAACGGTTCCAATTGAAGGTAAAATCTCGTATGCCATTAATTCCTTGAGATTTACCTTGAAAAACCAATCTTTGTTTATCTTGATTCATACATGATATCGAAATCAAACATAAAACTCTCCAAGAAAAATAAGAAAGGGAGAAAAGATAATACACACAGTTTGTTCATAGTATTCGTCACAATTCAAAATTACGTTCTCGATCTCATAAAAGCCGTTATACTATTCTTAAAGTTCTTACAAGCTTTTTGCTATTATCATTCTCTTCCTAATCTTCCTCTCCTTTGTACATAGTAGCTCTCTTCTTAAATAGATACAAAGACTAAACATTAAAAAGAAATACACTCAAATAAGGATTCTTTACTAAATCTATCATTATCCCTAAATAGAAAATCCCTAATAGTCAGGAAACTTCTTATTTTGGTAAGATTACGCACTTATTTCAATATCTTTTAGAATATATTGATGATAATTCAAGATACACATTGAATCTACTATACGACTAATTATCATGATTTGTTTTGTTCATACCATGTGTCAAATACCATTTTTTAGCCACACAAGTTTGACTCGGCTGAGTCAAAATAGGATTAATAGTATAATAACCAAGATTGGATTCAATATGAAAAACTAGCTTGTTTTATGGAATTGAATGTTGAGTAGTCAAGAAACATCATATTAATAAATTGAACATAGTGGCGATGAGGTTATTGATATGGATGAATAGAATGATTAGGTCGCATGAGGAAGACCCAAAAGAAGGTGGATCTTTGCTATAGGGAGAAGCCCAAGCGGCTACCATGTGGTTCATTAACTGGACTGAAAGCGCCCTCGATCCGCGGGGTGCGCGGATCCGCTTTTGACCCTTAAGGTTTGGGAGTCGCCACCTAGTTATTACGGTCTAGGAACCGATCAATGACTCTAAACGGATAAAAAAAACTAATCTAGAACCAACAAAGCTGAATTCGGGGATCATGTTACGGGGTTGGAAGGTGTTAGGCACCAACCCCGCCCGACCAAAGTCGGTCTCTACTAACTTCCCAAATATATCACATTGCTAAAAACCTAGATAAAAAAAATAAAAATTTCATACCTTTCCGATAGCAAGGATTTTGCTCCCTCAGATCTGACAAAAAGAGCTCCTTGTACTGTACTCCCTTGTTTCATTCTGTTTCTGGATTTGACTTCGAATCTCCTAGATCAAGGTATCTCCTTGTTTCTGAATCTGAACTCTTCAAGTTTGTTGCGGATTTTGGGATGTTTTTGGAAGACTTTTAGGCGTTCTCTAGGCTAAAATCAAAGGAAGGATGTTAGGTAAGGAGTTGGGGCTCCAAAACTAGGGTTTATGGGAGGTTAGGGGGACTTCTAGACCTACTTCTCTTAGGGTTTATGATTTGATACGAAAATAGGGTGTGAGCACCTCTATTTATAGAATTTTTTTAAGGTTGATTTGGATAGAGTTAGTGTTTAATTAGAGATCTTTTCATTAGAGTTGTGTTTTAGTTAAAATTGTTTTAGGTAGAATTGTGTTTTAATTAGAATTGTTTTAGGTAGAATTGTTTTTAAGTTAGAACTCTATTAGATAGAGTTATTATTTAATTAGAATTCTATTATGACTTTTGGTCTTATTTGATTGACTTTTAATGTTTTGACTTTAGTCTTAATTGATTGACTTTTAATATTTTGACTTCAGTCTTGCATAATTGACTTTAATTTTGACTTTAGTCTCACTTGATTGACTTTAATACTTTGACTACAGTCTTGCTTGATTGACTTTAAATTTTTGGAGAATCCCCTTCCATTATTTCTTTAATTCTTTGGACCCCCAAATGGAGGGGTCTTTAAAGAAATATCCCACGAACCCTCAACAATTTTACCCGAAAGTCCGATTGATCGATTTTTTAGGTTCAAAATTTTAAATTAATTTCATCAATGTTTCACTTTAATTATTTAATATTTTATTTATTAATTTCGAATTTTTTAATTATGAAAATTGTGAAATTATCGTTTTGCCCCCGGAGAGGACTTTTCACGTTTCAAGTCGGTTTTTAATGTTCTAGGATGTTTTAGAATCGATTTTTCGTAAGGAATTCAATGAGAATGTTGGTTTGTGTCATTTATGAAAATTTTTATGTGAAATGATTGTGAACTTTATGAGGGGCATTTTCGTAATTTTGTCAAATTCTGTTAAAATTGGTGAAATGATTTATTTGGTTCCGATTTGTTATTTTATGTGTTCGAGAGAGTTTTCCTAAGCGTAACGTAGGCTCTAGGGTTGTTTTGAGGTTAGGGGTATTTTGGTAATTTGGTAATTTTTTAGTGATTTTTATCGTGAAGTTTCTTTTTGGTTTGCAAGATGATGATTTCTATGTTTCTGGGGTCGTATTTTCCTAGTGTAGCGTGGTTTCTAAGGTTTTGTCAATTCGAGATACTTCATCCGGATTTCTGAAACACATCTGGTAACAAAATAAAGCAATGGAATACACATCCATCATTGGGAATCATTGCAATCGGATTGACGAGTTGATTAATCAGGCGAGTGCAAAAATGGGGTGTCTACACCACATGGTTCATTTACTAATAGGAAAAAAGAAAACTCATGTAATACTAATTTTTGATGCTCACAAACCTTTAGAATCACCAAAGATTGAAATAACACACGTTGTATCCTGGGCACAAGCGCACATACACGTACTTCAGGCACAAAACAATATGGTGGTTCATGTGCCTTGTTATACCTCCAAACCCCAATCGCTTAAGTTGAGCGATATCTTCCCCTAACCCTTCTAAAACACCCATATGACCTACATATGACGCATCCTATATAGATAAACTTTGGCCACAAAACTAAGGTCTAGAAAACCTTCAAAAAAATTAGATTGTCCAAATGAACCAGATTCACTTCAAACTCTCATCAGTGGTCTATAAACACCCCTAATTCTTTTTTTTTTTCTTTTTTTGTTTAATAAATTTTATTGAAGAGCAGAACAAGATGTCCTTGAAGAAACGATACTACTAATCTGTCCCACTACAAACAAGATCCCGTCTACAAAAAAAGTCCTCAAAGAAGAAGCCTCTAAAATCAATAAATTGTTTACACAAAAAAAAAATCAAGAATTTTAGTAATTAGATCCTGATTGGAGCTCCTTTCCTTCAAAAGAATGTCTATCCCTTTCTTTCCATAAAGTCCAATAAATAACAAAAGGAAAGAAGTTTGACAAAATTCTTGCTCTCCCAGACAAGGTTGAAGTCTTCCAATACCCCTAATCAACGGTTCATATCTCTTCTAAGACCACTTGGATAAACTCTGAATTAAATCCAATATGGAACTCAAAATGAGGGCCTAAATCAACTGTGAGCCTTTCCAAAATCTACCAAATACCCCCACCCCCCTCTACATCCACACTTGCATGGAGATCAGTTCCAGGTACTAGAGCACACCTAGAACCTCTCAGAGGTATCCTAGAAATTTTGATTCCTAAAAAACAAAACCTTATAATACATTTAGAAAATCTAGCTTCTTCTTAAAATCACGGATTTTTATTTTACAAATCATTTAAAATTTTGGGAATTCTTAGAGAATGAGGTGTGGAGCTTCAATGCATTGTAAAAGGAGCAAGAGTCCAAAAAGGTATGGTTTATTGTGTTATTTTCATTTGGAATTGATTTACTATCTAGGAATATAAAAACTCAAAAACCAATTAAAAGATAATTAATTTGAAAAAGAATTCAACCAAAGCACAAAAAATATAGTTTCTTGTTTTTAGTTGTTGGCTTAGGTAGATGGACCAGACCACATGATCCATCCTATGCCCTAGGCCAAAATCACTCTTTCCCTTTTCAACCATAATTTCAAGTACATGTTGTTTTTTGTGTTTGTGTGTGGGTGGGTGGGGATGTAAGGGTCTATTTTATTGCATGGAAAATCATTTTCTATGACGAAATATAATGAAAAATGGATATTGTAAATATGTGAGGTTCAATGAGTTTAGACCTCATCTATTTGGATTTGGGAGTCGTCACCATTCAAAGAGTTTAAGGTGTGAATGGGCACTATAGAAAATAATTTTGAAATTCATTTTTCACGGAGTTGTGATTCAAATATGATCTTAACCTAGAGGTTTAGGGAAATAATGTTTGATTGTAAGGCAAAGAAAGTGTTAGTCGTCTCATTTCACCCACGAAGTTGGTGCTTACCATGTATTGATTAAGGGTGAATTATAAAAATAATTTTTAGAGAATTCTTGAGTTAAGATGCTAATAAGTATGCAAGAATGTATATGTATGTCTTCTGATATGCATGCGAGTGCAAATCTATTATATTACCTATATAAAAAGAGAATTCGTATTACAATTTTTTTTCTTGACAAAACTATCCTCCCTTAGAAAGAAATTCTTTTATATCCTAAATTATCTTTATCGTGAGAAGAATCAGAAGATGAAAACTCTTTTTGTCTTTGTTACTATTCATCTCTTCAAATTCATCCAAACTGAGTCATTAGTATTCACATTTTCTCTGACAGTCTAGCTTCTTTCGTTTCTATAGTTTATATATCTTCATCGTTTCTTCAACTTCGTTTTGAAAAAAATAACTATTTCCAGTCCTAAAATCAAGCTTGCCAAGGAGACTAAATCACTCTCGACGAACCTTTCTGGCCATCGCAAGACCTACAACTCTTCTTAAAAAAATTCTCTATACTGCGAGAGAAACAGGTGCAGGTCATGACCCCCTCAATGATATGTAATCAGTGTCTCTCTCTCTCTCTCTCCCCCTCCCCCATCTCTGTTCAGGGAGCAAGCCAAGGTAAGCAGAATCAATGGTGTTTGATTTTCGAAGTACTTTTATTCTTATATTTGTATTTGAATTTGAATTTTATGCATTTATGAAGAAAGTTGCTCACACAAAAGAGATTTTGTCAAAACAAGTTGTTGAAACGAAGGAGATTTGTCGAAATAAATTGTTAAAATAACAAGACAAGTAGAAAAACACAAGCGATTTATAAACAAGGAATTTATTTGTTAATTTTTTCCCCTAAAACAAATAGTGTTTAGTATGAGGGATTTTCTCTTTTGGGTTTGGGTTGCCTTCATCTTATATTTCTGATTTTTTATTATTTGGCTTAGAAAGTGTTTGGTAATACTTCTGAAGTCTGAATGGTGGTGGTCCATCATTAAAATTCAGACTTCAAATGTTTCATAGCTGTTTGTTTACTTTCAAATTTCAGAATAAGAAGACAATTTCAGCTGAATAAAATCAGTGATAGAAAGTCGCTGGAGGAAAGTTCTTAAATCTTAAAAAAATAATTTATTCCTAAAATACCCTTCTCAAAATAAATATTTCTCACTTATCCCTTCCTTCTAAAAATCCTTAAACCCTTACCACTCATTTCTCTTTTACATCTCTTTCATTTCCAACTCGACTATCAAGATCTACGTAGGTATGCCCATCTACTACTCTATTGTTCTTCTTTGATTGATTAACAACATGTGAATCTAGTATTAAGAAAATCCTAAAATCAAAACTCTAACAAACAACAAAATCAAAAATCAAAACTTCAACAAAAATCCCAAAATAAATTTGAAATAAACAACCAAATCAAAAATTAAAATTTCAACAAAAATCCCAAAATAAATCTGAAATAAACAACTAAATCAAAAATCAAAATTTCAACAAAAATCCCAAAATTGCCAACAACCAATCGAACCCATTATGGAGAAATCGAATAAAAAGTAAAAATTGAACTTTTTTCAATGTATTTACTTCTTTCTTTCTCCATCTTCTCTCTATCTTTTCTTTTTTTTTAATTATTTTTCTTCTTGCATAAAGTTGGGTTATTAGATGAATAGAGAGAAAGAGAGAAAAAAAATAAGAAAAGAAATGGATAGGTTTTATTGGTGTATGAGTTGTTCATTGGTTATTGGGTGGACTCTTTGAGGATATATGAATTGTTTTCTTGGTTCTTGGGCGAACTCTTTAGGGTGTATGAATTGTTTTATTGGTTATTGGGTGGATTCTTTGAGGGTATATGAGTTGTTTCCTTGGTTATTTGGGTAAATTCTTTAGGGTGTATGAATTGTTTCATTGATTGTTTGATTGACTCTTTGAGGGTATATGAATTATTTTCTTGATTCTTAGGTAGACTTTTTAAGGTGTATGAATTGTTTTATTGGTTATTTGGGTAGACTCTTTAGGGTGTATGAATTATTTTATTGGTTATTGGGTAAACTCTTTGAAGGTATATGAATCGTTTTCTTGGTTCTTGGGTGGACTTTTTAAGGTGTATGAATTGTTTCATTGGTTATTGGGTGGATTCTTTGAGGGTATATGAGTTATTTCCTTGGTTTTTAGGTAGACTCTTTAAGGTGTGTGAATTGTTTCATTGGTTATTAGGTAGACTCTTTGAGGGTATATAAGTTGTTTCATTGGTTATTGTGTTTTACTTGATTTTGATGAATTGGAGAGAGAGATGGAGAATAAGGTGTGAATGTGAATGAGAGAGAAGAAAAAATAAGAAAATTGGAAAAAAATTTATATTATTTTATATATTAATGATTTATTTTTATACTTTGAATGAGACTTTTTTGTCTCATGTCTTTAATGGTGAAGGAGATTGGAACTTTTTAAATATTATATTATATATAAATTAGACTAAAGTTGTACCTTGAATGAGACTTTTTTGTCTTATGTCTTTGATGGTGGTGGAGATTAGAATTTTTTTATATTATTTTATTATATTATGGAATATATGAATTTTTTAATATTATTTTATATATAAGATTGAAATTATTAATATACCCTTTTAAATCATGTGTCATTAATTTTAATTTATTATTTTATTGGGTTAAAATAAAAATTTAGGTTTGAAGCTAATAGCAAATTGTCAACCCACTCTAGTATGTCACTTTATTTCATTTTAATTCATTGTAACAAAGAAGACATCCATATAAGTTGATTAATTAATTGTTGGATGTGATTTATCTCCAAATTTATATATTAAGAGTTTGAGATCTTAAATTTTAATTGATAAGCATATGATGGATCTAGAGGTATCAATTCATTTGATATGTATTAATACATTAGCTCTAGGGGGTATCAATGTAACAAAAAAATAACAATATAAAATGGTGGTATGGTTTTGATTTGGTTAATATTCCCATATTGTTGGAGGTCATGAACAATCCTACTTTGAGGTTTTAAATATGTTGTTGTGGTATCGGCTCTATCTGATTAATATTTTCATTTCATTGTTATTCATAGATATGACTCCTAAGAATAAAGATAAAGAAAAAAGTGTTGATAGAGCAGACTTTTCTACAGATCATTTGAAAATGAAATACTTTCTTAAGTTGTGTTTAAATGAGGTGAACAAGTAAGGGTATAGAGGAGTATTTCTTACTAGTGTTTCATAGAAAAGATTAGAATCTAAATTCAATAAGGCGTGGGGAGTGAATTTTAGTCATAAGATGTTTAAAAATCAATATGATTACTTGAGGGCTGATTACAACATATGACGAAAATTTGTTGGATTATCCAGTCATGGGCTTAGTACGGATATCAATACTATATATTGGCCTCCGCAGAAGTGGGATGATGTCTTAGAGGCAAATCTCTAACCTTATGTACATATTTTTAATTTGATTAACTAGACTTATTTTAATTATTTTTATATTATTGTTAAAAATAGAGAATTCCTAAAGCTAAGAAGTTTAGGAACAAACCTTTCGTAGATGTTGAATTGATGATGGGTATTTTTAAAAATACTATTTCAAATGTCAATAAAGCATGGAGCCCCTTCTCATTGATCCCACACTCCACTGTTGATAAAGATGTGAATGGTCCTGAACCTAAGGAGTACACAAATTTGGATGATGAAGATATTTATGGTGGCTTATTTTTAGAGGAAGGGATACATACTTTCAAGGTGTAAGTATGGAAAACACCCATAATACCCCAACAATGAATAATGACATTGGTCTCACTTGAAAAAAACACATCACAAGGTCCGATGAAGAAGAAGTGTAGGAATTCGAATAGTGATGACACTATTGAAATTTTTTTGGAGAGGCTTATTAATATCATCGAAAAATAAATTAATAAAGAAGAGGATAGCAAAGGACCTTGTTTTAAAGATGTGAATTGAGTTATGAAGGATTTGAAAAACTTAAGGGTGATAAGCATTCATACTTATCATGTTGCTATATTAAAATTTGCACAATTACCAAAATTGGAATGCACATTTAAGGACTTGGATAATGAAGTAGAGATGGTTCAATTTTTGGAGTTTATTGTAAACAATTTGATATATTGGTTATTTTGATATTTTAATATTTTTGGATAGTTACTATAGATGATTATTTTTTATATTTTGATATTTTTGGATACTTAATATGGATGATTTTTTTGGAGTTGTTATCATTGATGATATTATGAAAATTTTGATTATTTAATTGGAATTATTATCTTATTACTTAATTAAATATACATGTTTTAACTTACTAGATAAATTGCATGTTTGAAAAATCATTTTGTATAACTTTAATTAGTACTAACTTTTTTACTTTTTCATTGTGTTTTAGTGATAATGACACCAAAACAATGGTTATTAATGAGATTGGTAACATTATTTTTTATGCTTAAACTTAAAAATCGTATGAATGTTCGATAAAGGTTGTGCACATCATCACTTTTTGGCAAGGCATATGTGCGAGAACTTTTGGAAGGATCTTCAACACAAATGTACGGGACCTTTAGGGTGGATAAGAATGCTTTTGTACAATTATGTTAATATTTTTTAGATAAAAATTGATTAAGTGATAGTAGATATATAGACGTAGAAGAGAAAATGACGATGTTTTTTATGACGATATGTCATAATTGTCAGAATCAATTAGTAAAATATCGATTTCAACATTCTGGAGAAACTATAAGTATGTATTTTCATGAAGTGTTGGATGTAATGATACAGTTTGCATGAGAGATAATAGTCCCCCCGACATTTGACAAGTCAATAGGAGAAATTCGATCTCATGGATATTTGAGAGAATGACTGTTTAAGGGTGTTGTCGGTGCATTAGAAGGTACACTAATTGATGCGCACATTCCGCTTGATCAATAAGTCCCATTTAGAGGAAAGGGATAGGGAAAATATTTTTAAAATGTAATGGTTGTGTATAATTTTGATATGAAATTCATATATGTGATGGTTAGATGGGAAGGAATTGCACATGACCCGAGGGTATTAAATGAGACACTGCGTAACCTGGTTAACAATTTTCCAATACCTCCTTCAAATATGTATTTTCAAATTATATTTTTGAAATTTATCTTACAATCAATAGCATAAATTTTACATATTTTTATATTTGTTACATATATGTATTATTTATGCGACACTAGATACACACATACTAGAGTTATATGACTTCATATCACAACACACGGTATTGACTAAAAACATATCGATAAACGCATGCAATGAGTAGAAATGAGAAATTTAATCATGCAAACACTCGATTAAGGAATGTCATTGAGAGGACCTTTGGTGTATGAAAAAAAAGATTCTCAATTTTGAATAGAATGCATTCATATGATTATCACACCCAACGGGACATTGTTATTGCATGCATGACAATACACAATTTATTACGTCATATTTCTCTTCATGATGAGTTGTTTCGACAATATGAAGCTGATGTCCACTAAGAGAGTAATTCTTTAGTAGACTCTGAACTGTTACAAGATCCACCATCTTATAATGACATATTCTCATCACAAGCATAAGTTGATATGATCACTTTACATGATTAAATTGTAATTCAACTAGAAATTGAATGATTATTTATTGTTTGAGTATTATTTTGTTGGAATATAATTTCTCAAGTATGAATTCAATTTGAAACAATACTTTTGGATTGTTTGATTTATTAGGTATTGAAATTAAATATGTGGATGGTTTCATTATGCATAATATGTTATATTTTTTGGTTAATAATTTATTAGAATTACAAGAGGGTAATATTGTCAAAATAACCATTATGTTTTAAAATTCTATTTGTAATCAAAAGTTTTTAAAAATTATAAACAAACAAATCTTTCAAAATAAGATTTCAGATTCCAAATTTCAAACTTCAGACTTCAGACTTCAGACTTCAAATTTTAGACTTCAGACTTCAGAAGTGTTACTAAACATACTTTTAGTTAAAATTGTTAGCTTTTTTAAAAATGTTATTTTGTTTTTTGTTTTAATTTTTTTTCTTTCTTTCTTTGGTTCAAGTGTTTTGAATCATCTGGGTGTTTAGATTAATGGATTTTCTTCAGTTGGTTGTCCTCATTTTTTTATAGGTATTTTGTCCTTTGGGTTAGTTAATTTGTTGGGTATTTTTGAAATTTTGAATTTTTTATTTACGTCTTTCAACCTTTTTGAATGTTCGATTGCTTTCATTTCATATTTCATGTTGTATATCATTTGGATTAGTAGATTTGTTGGGTTATTATTATTATTTTTTTATTAGGTTGTTTCATTTTATGGGAATTGTTAATGGATTTTCTTCATTTGAACTTATATTTCATGGTTTCTTTTATCATTAGAGTGATTAAATTTTTTTTTTTAATTTTTTTAATTAATTTTTATTTGTTATTTAGGTGACCCTTCTACTGGGGGTTTTTGGGATCATTGCTTTTTGCTTTTTGTTGGGATCATATGATTATTATATGATGGAAGTCCTTAATGATAATGGTTGGATGACAAAAGTGGTGGTTTTGCGATAGATGGATGGTTATGTGTAAATTTTTGGTGCTTATGAGATGATTTTGGCTCATCAATGAGAGATGCAGCAATCTGAGATGCCGTTGGGAACTAAATCCTATGGCGATGCCTACGATTATGTTGTTATTGGTGTCATATGTTCAATGTTTCTCAAAATGTATTAATATAAATGTTTTTTTTTTGTGTTTGTTCGAATCAAGTTCTTCTCTTGGACCCTTAACCATGTATGCAATAGTTTGAAGGTATCGATTAATTACAATGGTTTGGGTCCCATTTCATGGTGAGTTTAGAGAATCATCTTCAAAACATCCAATATGGGTGTTGCAGGAGAAATGTATCCGATTTCTTTTTTGGGGTTTTAAATAGTTTAGGCTTTGAGGTAATTTCTTAGTAAGAAGTATGAGAACAAATATAAACAATGAACAACTTTTGATTGAAAATGGAATTGATTTAGTTTCCTGATGTCCCTTATTGTCAGTCAACATTTTTATTGCATAATGTTGCTGTTAGTTTGATATTAAGATATGTTACCTTACTATGGCCACCATGTAGCCACATTCTTGTTTCTAGTTATCCAAAAGAGTAGAACACGCTTGATTATTACTTGAGTTTGAAATATGAACCTAGAATTGGAAAATTTGATCGAGTCTATTCGGGTGGGGAGGAATGAATAGAAAACTAGCATACCAAATAGGGATGTGAAGCAGTTGGTTCTAGTTCAAGTATCAATGTACCCAAAATCGACCCTACTATATACAAGGGTTTCCAGTTTCTCATCTTCTCCTATTCCAATATTGAAATAGATATATTTGAAACCTAAATTACAATTCTTGTTCTTTTGATGTCATTGGGTAAAAAAATGCATTTGATTTTCCTTCCTTTTTTGGATCCTACAAGTCCAACCTTGTTGCTTGGAATCAAATTAAAAGTGCTAGTGGGCCAACATTTTAGGCATCTCAAACAAGGTGAAGGTCTATTTTCTCTCGTCTATATGCATATGTTTTACAAAATTTACAACATTTTGTTTGAAAGTTATAATATAGCCCTGACTTCCATTTTGATATTAAAAATTAAATACTAATGGATTGACTATAATCCTAAGGTTTGACGCCTTTTTCTTTGAAGGCACGACACAATCTGCAAGCAATTTCACAAGGCCAGGTGACCCTGAATGTTCTTTACTGTCAAAGAAGGTGAACTTCAGTAAGTTTACTTACGTAATCCCTTATTAAAGTTTTTCCTATTTTAAAGGATTTGTTTCAGAGTTCTGCAATTCCAAGCTTTATTTGTTCTTAATCTCTTCTGAATTGGTATCACTTGGTGGTGGAAGTCACAATTGTTGTTGTTGTTATTTTAATTAGAAAATCAAATATATAGGGATAATTGGGCAAAGGAGAAACAGAGCTAGTTCGATTGTTTTACGTCTCACATTTAAAGAGTAGTGATGTGTTATTAAGAAGAAAGGGTATTAAGCTATTAAATCAATAGAAAAAAGTGCCCCTTGTAAAAGTAGAACAACATACGTTTAACTCTTAGTGTTGAATTTTCAAAATATAAAAAATAAAGAAATAATTCATAGGAACTAATTTTCCAAGTGGAAATCTTTTTATCGAATTTTTTTTCTTACATATTTAAAAAATTATTTGTTTTCTATTTCTTTTCCTACCTCCTTTGATGAGCAAATTGTGGTATTGAGAAACTGGATCACACTCCATTGAACATGAAAAGTGATAAGCAAGAAATAGCAAGATTGGGAATCTATTTTTGGTTGCATGTTCTTGAATTGGTTTGATTGTAATGTTAGTTATTCTATTTGATTCCTCTGAATATTTTTATTATTTATTTTTAACCTATTTTAATTTGGTTCTTCATCAATATCTACAAATCTTGTTGTGTATGTTGGATTTGGGTTGCAATGCTACTCCTTGAAATTGGGTTAGTTTGTTGTTGATTTAAAAAAAAAAAAAAGCTTTTGTGGTTTTAAACTCTATGCTTTGAATTATCTATTTTGAGTTTTTTTGTTGTTGGATTTTCGTGTTGTCTTGGTTGGTTTCTTTAAATGATTCAGTACACTTTCTTTTATAAGCATCATTGATAAATATCATTATCCCTTTATTGGATATTTTGTCTGCATGGAATCCCTCTTAAATTCTTGTTGCACTTGATTTTTTTTTCTTTCTTTGATTAACAAATCATGCTATCAAGGAACTGATTACACTCCATAAAACAATGAAGTGATAAGAAAGAAAAACTATTTTCTATTTATGCGAGCAAATGTTGTATCATCAGTGTGAGGAAAGGAATAAGAAAAACATCCAAAAATATAAGGTAGTTACCACCATATGTCTCTTGTATTTGTACTTACAATCCCTTTTTTGTAGTTTCTTAAGTTTACACACTGTTCAATGTAGTTTCAAATGTATATGTGATGTGAAGAACATCAATGATTATGTTGATGATAACAAGTTGTGATCACACTTCAGCCAATTTGTGGTTCTATTACTTCTATTTAGAAAATGCAAGATGATAAATGAATAAATAAAGGGTTTGGGCTTGTGTGATTCTCCACTCCTAAGGAAGCAAACAAAGATGTTAATACTCTACATAATAAGTCAGTATTTTCTTTTATGGATAATTGAAATAACTTTGACAATGAAATGTGAACCATTTCAGACATGAATATGAAGTTTCATGTACATTGATCTCTAGGAATCCATCACATGAACACCTTCCTCCTGTTTAGTAGAAATTAAAAATATTAGCTCACATAGTATAATTTAATAAACTTACTAGTAGATAAATATATGTTCAATGGGAATAATTAATCTTAAGGCAGATGATGGGTAGAAGTTGTCTATTTTCAAAAGAGGGGTAGGGCACCATTTGATGGTGTTCATCTATGGTGGTGGTGTTTTTGTGTGTGTGTTAAGTGAGCAAACTTGTAATTGATATGGTAAATGTAGATACGTGGATTTCGTCGTTACGACGACCACATTTAAGATGGTTTGGAGTCGCCACCATTCAAATTGTAAGTGGGTGTGAATGGTCACCTGGTGCACATTTTTTGAAAAATTGTCATTTTGGCGTTAGTGACTCGCAACGGATAGGGAACTAATCAAACCTAGAGATTCGGACAAGTGACTCGATTGGAGAAAAGGGAAGGGATTAGGCACCCTTTCCTCCCCGCCAAGTGGCGGTAACCTCAACATAATTTGGTCATTTTGATTTTAAAGAACATTGGTAAATAAAGTGCTACGTGGAAGTGTTTGTACCCTCAATAGGGATTCATTTTCGACTTGATCATAAGGTCATTTCATTGATGGAAATGACCCTTATGAACCTTTAGCCTTGGGGTCCACTTATTTAAAAAATAAAAATAAAAGAGTAGAAATGGGGTATTAGAAAAGGGAGAAGGAGATGATAGAGAGAGAGATGGGGGTGCTTTGAACCCACTTTGAAGATTCAAGTTCACCCTTCTTTCTTCATTTCTTCTTGTATGCTTCTTAGATCCTTATTGAAGTATGAGAGTGAAGTTACTTTTTTTTTAGAAGGTGGTATGAGAGAGTAATAGAGCAGAAGAGGGGTGAGTAGATTTTTTCTTGATGAGACTTGGTAACCGTTTTTGGAAGGAGGGGAGGGGTATTTATAGTGTTTGGGGGATGGTTTGAAGGGTATAATGGGGTTGAAGGTTTGGAGAATGGGTAATGACATTGTTTTTAGAAGATGGGGGTATGAAATTTAGAATGAAAGTGAGGGTATTTGTGTAATGAGGGAAATGGGTTGTGTTTTAACCCAAATGGTTTGGATCCTACCCAAATCCATTTGGGTAGAGTGTTTGGTAGGATGAGATGAGTGATGGTTGATGGGGGGAGTTGGGTGTAAGAGGGTTATTTGGAGAAGAAGTGTTAGGTTGGTTGAAGAGGTGGGGTGTTTAGATTTAGGAGAATGGGTTGTGTAAGAGGTTGGTAAATTGGTTTTTGGGAGGATTAATAGGATGAAGACATGTGACAATCATGGTGAGAGGATGAGGTGATGAGATTGGTTGATGGTGGTGGTTTGATTAGAGAGAGAGGTATGGGTTAGTTGGTTGATGATGAGGGAAGTATGAGTTGAGGTGATTTTGTTGGAGTGTTTTAAGGAAAATGATGGGTGGAGATATGGGTTGTGATATGGGTGATTGATGATGTTAGAGAATAGTGATGGATTAGGGTATGGGTTGAGGTGTGGGTTGTTGATAATGGGGATAGGTTAAGTTAGGATAGGGTATGGGTTGAGGTGATTTTGGAGAGAGGTGATGTGTTTGATTGATTTTTTAGAGAATGATGATGGAGGTAGGTGATTAGATGAGGAAGGTGAAGGGTGGTGATGACATGTGTCATCTTTTGATGTTGAGAAGGTGATTGGTTGATGTGGGTAATGGGTAATGGGTAATGGGTTAAGGTTGTGGGTTAGGTAATGAGTTGGATATGGGTAATAGTTAGTGGACTTTTAGTATATTGGGCTTGGGTTTAGGAGAGTTGTGGGTTATTTTGGTTTGGACAAGGTTTGTTTGTGGGTTGGATTTTTTGAGGGTGGATTCATTTTTAGAGTTTAGGTGGTGTGGAATTGATTTTGGGTTGAGGGTAAGGTTATAAATTATTTTTGGGATATGAGTAAGGTTTGTGGGCCTCGAAGGGGCTTAGGGTGTATGCGGATCTCGAGATGGAGCGGTGGAGGGTGGATGATGGGTTGGCATCCCAAGTCTCCTATTTTTTTATATTTAAATTTATTGATTTTTTTGAGATTTTTGTAGTTGTCGATTTGATAAAAAATGCCCCGTGTTTGGCAATTTGGGCCTTTTGGGCCCGTTGGAGAATTTTATCGATTTTTTGGATGTGGAGCGGTGAAGGTTGGGACGATGTGGGATGAGTCCGGTCCCTTTGATGGATCCCTTAGGTCATTGGGTGGTCTTGGGGCATCGACTCAATCAAAATTGCCATTTTTTAATGTTTTGGGCCTTAGAGGCCCGTTGGCCTATTTTGTTAGAAAACCGACATTTTTCATGGAGTAGAATAGATGTGAGCTTGCCGGGTCCCTTTGGTGGACCTACTAACCCATTGAGAGGTGTTAGAGACTTGGATTTTGGCTAAACTGTCATATTTTAATGCTTCGGACCTTCGGGACCCGTTGGCCAAATTTATCGGAAAATCACTGTTTTTGGGTCCTTTCAAGTGAGAGCCCATTCAAATTGGGGTGTCTACAGTAAAAATGTACAAAGGGGGAGCGGGTAATGTCATCCCAATTGGATGAACTTTGTAAACCAAATAGGTTTATCAAGTCAGTTTGACATGCATGCTGACGTATCTATTTTAGAAATACTATGAAATAGGGTGTCTTTGTTAGCTTAAAAGTTGTCCTATTGTTTTCCCCTTATGTTTGGAAATGTTAATATTTTGAACTATGTGATAATATTTTGATTTATCTTTGTGTAGTGTGCTTTTTTGGGTTTTAATTGGTGGAAAAACATGTCTTGCACACAAGCTTGCCAAGGATGAAAAACTATCAGCAAACTTCATATTTTGAGAAACAATATGTGAATTAAAAATCCACTTGTATGAGAACCAACAATTTCCTTACTTATAAATTCCCATTTTTTATTAGTCTTTGAGATCTTAGGACAAAAGATACGTTACTTGTGATCATCTCTTTTTTAATAACCAAGGCATAGTTACAAATTAGGAAAGGAATTAAAATATATTGTAACTTTTTTTAGATTCTTTTATTTGAAGAGGGATTGAATGACAAAAACAGGAAAAAAAAAAATCAAAAACAAAAACAAAAACAAAAAACAAGAATAAAAATGATAACTTAGTTGCCCACTTTGCTAAGTTATTGGCAGCCAAGTGGTGGTATATATGAACCCACTCATATGCTATCTCTTGAAAGAGTCCGGCATATCTATTTTAGCATAGTGTCATGAGTTCATCTGATTAAACCTTTATTTTATCTTCTAAAAATTTATGATTTCTTGAGCATCCACTTCAAAAATCCCCCATGATTAATCTAATGGTAGTAACTCACCACAAGTCCATATTATGATTGAAAATATTGACTCCAATAGGTTTTAGGACTTGAAAGAATCATAGTGCATTTATACGAATAAGGTTTGCTTAAAAGCCTCAAGAATTAAATAAATTTGTTATCACAAGAAAAAAGTATCACTTATCTGCAAAAGATGGGAATTTGCATCGTTAAGTTATGTTACTAAATGGAATATCTTAACAATGGGGATATTCCTTCTTTAAATACAATCACATTCCCACACCATTGATCTCTTAACTTGAAGTTAGGAGGGTTCTTTATTAGAATTTAAAAAAATATTTTTTTTAAATAATAAATTATCATTTCATCTAAAATATTATAGTTTTCTGTTAAACAAGCATACATTCACATGCACTTCATATTGAGATTGTGCTCAATAGGGAGTTTATTTTTGTTGGTGAAGTGCTAAGAATACTTCCATGAGTTAGATGTATCTTTTGGACTTTCACCTTATGCATGAGTGAGTATGTGCAAATGTGTATGTATGAAAATATTCCATAAGGAACTTATTATGGACTTAAATAATGGAAGATCACCTCACATGGAAGAATTAATCTTTTCCTCTTTAACCATGAAAAACAAACTACACTACTTGCTTGAATTTAAAAGAATTAAAAAGTAACTAATTGAAAACTTATTACAAGGAAGTTAAACATTCCCTAAGGAATTTATTATGGATTTAGAAATGAGAAGTTCAACTCGCAATGAGGGATTACTCTCTTCCATCTTAAGTCATTTAAGGTAAAAGTAAAATTACACTACATTGCTTGAAGTTGCTTGAAAAAAAAAAAAAGGAGAGAGATACACGTGGAACTCAGGGGGATATAATTAATAAAACAAATAATTAAAGTTTCATCCCACTTCGATCTTATTTCTTTATTTTTTTTTTTTCCTTCTTTTTCTTCTTCTTGTTCTAGGCCTTCTAAGAGCCTAGTTAGATATTTTGACAAAATTTGGGGATTTTAGAAGAAGGCAGGAAGAAAAGTGGGAAGGTAGACTTCTTCTCCTCTTTGCCTTGAAAGGCTATTCTATTTATAGGCCTTTGAGAAATCCTTGGGGATATAAAGATTCAAGTCCCACAAGTTCAACTTATTCTCAAAAAACTCTTAATAAATTACCTTTGTTTTCCTCAATTAAAGTGTCATTAATGATCATTTTCACTTCTTTGAGTCTTGCTAATCATGATAATCAAATAATAAAAATGTAAAAGCTCAAAAGGTTCTAGAGATTTCTTTGGAAGGGACAAAAATATCCTAACCCATTGAAAAATAACAAATTGGATAGAAATTAGTCATAATGACATATAAATAGCATCCTAAAGGGTCCAAGGATCAATTAACCTCTCATTAAGAAGGTTATTTTTAAGGTTCTAGATAATTCTCTTTGAAGGGTAAAAATGTCATGCTCCTTTGAATTTAATCAAACTCTAAAGTAATTAAGAGTACTGACAAATAATAAATATAAGAGAGTTAAGGTTCTTTAGTCAATTACTTTGGATGGACACTTGACAACTTGAGGGTAAAAAAGTAGTTACTCTTGAGATTCTTCTTGAGGGACAAAATGGTCATGGGCCCTTGAATTTAGTAGAATTGCATAGAACTTTAGTGGAATGACCTTGAATTAAGAATAAGAGGAGTGTCCTTAATGGTAAATTACCTTGGAATGAATCTCAATAAACTAGGGCGATGAGGGAAATTACCATTTTGTAGGGACCAAGAGTCAAGATTGAGATAAATGCACAATTACATTTAAACCAAAGGTAAAGTACTAAACAAGAATTAAAGTAAGATTAAAGATGTGAACTCACATTATGGTCCCAAAGAAAATGGATGATTAAAGAGGTTTTAGAGGTAAATTCTCTTTAAACACTCAAGTGCACAAATCTCAATCAAAACAGGATAATCATCTGTCGTTGGGTGATCTTAAGACAAGGCAAACCTGTGCCTATTCGTAGGTAAGGTGCAGAGAGGGTAAAAATAACTTTGTCCATGGGTTAGGCAAGGACATGAAATTTTTTGAATTTTCCTTGGGTGACCCATGGACATTCTTAAATTAAGCCAAATTGAAAGGCCCATATGGCCTTAAACCTTCTTCTAACTAGTCTTTGAGCCCTTTTTAAAAAGATTTCGGACCAAGCCCTATTTTGCAAAATTTTCGGAGCTCCCGAGTTCGATCCAGGTAAAGTGGGGTGTCTACAAGTAGGATGGAAAAAAAATCAAATTTCATTGTTTGATTGCATATAGAAAATATCAAGTAAAAATAAAAATCGAATGAGAGAGAGAGAGAGAGAGGTGGCAATGACAAAGACAGAGGTAGAAGGAGGAGAACGAAGAAGAAGAGAAAAGAAATGAAGATGAGGAGGAGGAGCGGCGATGATGGCAATCGACAATCTTTATGATGGGAAAAAAGAAGATGAAAAAAGTTAGGATTTTGATTTTAAGTGAATTTCATTTTCTTATGGGAATAGGTGGAAAAATAAAATCTACACTTTACTGAATTTCCATTTTTCATGAAAAAAGATCAATCCAATAATGAAAAATGAAAATTCCACCCATTTTCCATGGATAACACCCTAAATGTTTGCCATAATCAAGCATGTAGAAACATGCTTAGGGTTAATTTCATATCAACATGCCTAGCATGCTCTTTTTATCTTGTTGGAAACCTGGAATTGGACATGCATTTTCATATCATAGGTCCAAGCTGGACCAGGCCCATTCATTAAGATGGTAGAGTTTAGCTTTAGCAATCGATCCTCAGGCCGACATAGGCTAAATGTATTCAATATAAAATTTTAGAAGGGGTCATTGTCAATGGACTATTGCAAATGCAACTTAATGGATACAAATGGTAAATATGTGTTTTCCCCAACACACACAACCTGGTTCTAATGCAAGTTTCACTTCTTTTTTCTATTTCTTTTCTTTCTCTTCGCCTGACCAACCCACAAATGGTGAAAGGATGTAAGTTCATTAGGCCCAATTAAAAATTAGTTCATTTAAGACCAAATCAAGTTCGATCCATGTTTTTCATTAATACCCTTACATGTGTGGATCCCATCATATCATAGAAGAGACATAATAAAATTATGAGTAGTTAATTTTTTTTATGGCGAAACTGCGCAAACTTGAAAAATGTACCTTTCAAAATTGCCAAATTCATGAGCTTCCAAGATCATTCTACCACTGGTTCTTCAAATTCTACAGAGGAAATTCAATCGGGCTATCGATCTTTTGACCAAGTTGGGCATCGATTCCCTCAATCGAACCGTTTTATTAGATCATTTTTACATATCCCTTCAGAGTTGTTTACCATTCTAATGAAAGGATCTTATTCGTTACCACACATAATAACTCATTTTAGTTTAGATAAAGGTTGGTTGGGATCCTATTTGATTCCAACTTACTAATAAAAATTAAATTAATCTCATAAAAGTTATTTTCTTAGTTAGGTTGCTCCAAAGTTATTACAAAATCAATTCTCATTAAAGTTTTTTTTTTTTTCAAAAAATTACTCAAAAGTTACAAAAGTATACCAAACCCAACCTAAATCATGAAACATTTTGGAATGTAGTCATCAAGGACTCTTGATTTCCAGCACTTGGACCCCAATATTCATAGATAAATGGGTCCCTCAATATATTCTTGTGTGATATGTGGATCAAATTTCTTTGAAGGTTTTTGCGCATTATTTATGGTAAAGAACGTATTACAAAGCACAAGCAGACCATGATCATAACCTCAACAACCATACGGACCCATACAGTGAATCTAAACACAGATTGGTCTTTCATCTACAGTAGCCCTTGTAGTGACAGCACATCCATCCATCGTCCATGGACCCTTTTCACTCTCTCTATCTCATCAGAGACCATGGCACGTGTGGAACAGACAGCCACCCCATGTGAACCCACACCCAAAAGTGACCACTCAACCCTGCATTTAATGATGGAAACATTATACACAACCATTGGACCCACCTCCAAATCATTTCACCAATCACCACATTCATTTAACATATCTCCCTAGTTTCAAAATTTTGCATTTACCTCCCTTGACCATTGACTTGAATAAAGTCTAATTATGCTGGATCAAATATGTTGAAGTCGACTGAACGAATCATGTTCATCCATTCAACTCTATTTAGCATCCTCCTATGAATTGAATGGATTATATGATTAGGATTAATGTTAGGAGATGACAAAAATGCTAGACTTGTGTGGTGGATTGCTGTAGTAATTCTCCCCGAGATTAGTCATGATGGCCTGGACACTCAATTAGCAAAAAAAAAAAAATGCTAGACTTGTCGATTTAGATGAGTCATTTTATCATTATATTAAAAAAAATTTAAATGATTGGTCGAGGGAAGAAAGTTATACTTGTTGGCCTACTAATACTAGAAAAAAAATTGGACCAATGATGGGAGCGATTAATTTTTTTTTTTTTTTTGTGCAATTGGAATGAACATGGTTCGATCGATTTTGTTAATTGGACCGATTTGTATTAACCCACTTGAATAAAACAATTTTCATATAAACCAATAAATGGTAGATAAAGTTGTAAATGAGCAACCACTCAAACAATAGGATGGAGCAAGTACTCTCATTCAAAAGAAGGTAGAGTTTTGCCCATTGTTTTAATAGAGAAGCAAATTAGAGGGGCCTCCCTAAATAAGGGAAATAAAGGACAAAAATGTCAATAAAGCCTCCAAACACAATGAGGATGGTGTGAAAGAGCTTAACCAAGGCTGTCTTTCAAGTTCTAGTCTCCATTCAATGAAAATAATCAAAGCAACATTTCTAACCACTGTAGCATATTCTCTGATTTTATTAATGGATTTGTTAAAGTGTGCCCTAAGGGCACACTTTGAAGTGCAATAAGTACACTTTTTGGAAATTGGAATGTAAGGGCATTTTGGTAAAAAGAAAAAAAAAATTAAAGACATTTTCGATACAAAATCCAATTTCCAAAGTGTATTATTTATCGCACTTTAACGTGTGCCGTATATTAATATAATGAACCGGTGGTTCACATGATTGAATGTTTGATTTGTCGGTTCTACACAATTTGTTGGTTCTTGATGATAATTAAAGAGAGTTACTATTGCCACACCAATTCCTATATAAATCATCAAATAATTGTACTGGTGTGGCATTAGTAAAAGTTGGTGTGGCAATAGCAACTCTCTAATTAAACTAAACCGATAGGCACCATAGAATCTTGGGTCCTGTCCAATTTTTAAAACCCCTATAATAAACAATAAAACTATATATGACAGAAGTTTCTCCTCTCTCCACACACATATGGTCCACATATTGCAAAAGCATTAAACTCATGTTAGTTATTTTTGTTAATTTCTCTCATAAAACATACAAGTTACATGGCCTAGGGAAGCCCCAAAGCAACCATATACACAATCATCAAATAAAATTAATATAAGAATATCTTAGAGTCCTAAAAAACTGCACCATTTTCAGTAATGCTGTCCAACTTATATACCTTTTTTTTATAATTCATTTTGTTAAGTTTTCCACAACATACTCAGTTGTGTATAGGAGTTTTCCTCTTTGTAGTAGAATAGTCCATTCCTACTATGTCTATAATGTCTGGATACAACTTTGAGCCTACATCCCCGGGATGCCCAATACTCCGCAATGATTTATTGTATAAATTGTCTTTCGATTGATTGATTCGCTTATCATTGCATAAATTGTCTTTCGATTGATCGATTCGCTTCGACGTGGGGTCGACTCCGTTCATTCTACTTTGTAACTGAAATATAAAATCATAAAATAAATTAAAAAAGATAAAGATAAAGATGAAGAAGTGGGGTCTTTACACATGAACTACTACTTATTCAAAGTTTGAAACTTAAATTTTGGTCTAATATCTAAACACACCAACCTTGGAAGTAGTAGTAACAGTGGAGGTTGCCTTGGTCAAACATTTTCTTATATCACTACCTGCACCAATAGAAATATTTTTTAACTTTCATTATAGAAAACATGCGTTGTATGTAATTTTTTCAAGAATTCTAAGCTGACTAACTTAGGAAAATATACCCTTACTAACGATCCAACGAGGTGTTATTGGGTCCTAGATATATCCACTTCGGCCATCAATGTACCTTGCTGGGTCCGAGATGTACTGTGTTGGATTATTAGTAAGGGTGGGGGGATTACTAATATAGTCAGGCTAGCTAATCTCTTGGATGTTGGATGTTGGTTTGTAATAATTTCTGAGATTACAAAAACTTTTCTACTAAGTATTGCTCATTTACACACTTGTGGAGTAATTTTGTTGATAATAGTGAGACAAGATTGGAGACAAAATTGCTTTGTAGAGTACTAACATGGTCATGGGTTTCTCATCAAATTCAATGTACACTAACTGCCAAAACTATAGAAGAAAAAAAAAAAGAATAAGGATCAATGGTGCTTAGGTTTGTGATTTCTAACTCCAAAGTAATCTTCATGAATCTCTGGAAGTCTGTGGTGGGCTTCCTTAGATATCCTAGATAATCTTCTCTTGTTGGTACCTGAACAGTGCCCACCTCTGCATATAACAACCTCTCCACCACCATCACCATTTGCACCAACTTCAATCAACCTATTCTTCTTCTCTTCCTGGATTAAACCACCATTAAAATTAGAACAAAAATGAAGAATACCCAATTCAAAATTTTTAAATAATCTGAAAATAAACCATTTAAAGATGAAAATTTCAATACTCACATGGATTCTTTGATGACCAACAAACATTAACCCTTTCTCCAAGCGAATCCCTTAACAAAGAAAACCAACACCAATTAGATTTAATCTTTTAATTAAAAAAAATTTCATGATCAATAGCTATATTTGACATACCTTGAGCCTCAACAAAGAGGTATAACAGAACAAGAGAGACAAGTAAAGCAGGCCTCATATGGAGAAACTTGTATAGTGAACAGAAAATAATGGAAAAGTACAATAGATTTGGAAACTTTGAAACAAAAACTGTTGTTTCTTTGTTTGGTTTTCCCCAAGAGCTTAGAGAAGCATGTGAGGAATGTGAGTAGATTTACAAGGCATGGCAACTGCTTTATATACATAGACTTCACAACCCTCTTTAGGTACTCCAAGAGAGAGAGAGAGAGAGAGAGAGAGAGAGAGAGATGGATTTGTGTGTGTGAGGTGTGAGGAATATAGCAAATTATAGGTAATTTTAATTTACCACTCTGGGTTTGGTGAAATTACAGATATCCCCTGATTTTCAATTGATGATGACATACCCCTTTCCTGTGGTCTTCCGTGGAAGAATCACAAAATATCCATAATGGGGTCATCTTCAACCTCTTGCTAAGAACCCTTGATACTTTTTCTCTCTCCCAAAAATCCTTGTTTTCAATCTCTTTAAGTTGATAAGTAAATAAAGGGACTGGCTAGTTGCACACCACCCATTAGCAATTGTACTCAATCACTTAAATTCTCCTTTGCACTCTAATTGGATGATTACACACCAAAAATAATTTTAAAAAATGTTGTACCCCTTTTTTGTTTTTGTTTTTTTGTTCTTCCTAGACTATGTCCACATAAATTATTGTTGGTTTAATAATTTTTACAAGAAATATTTTGTTGTTTCGAAAAACATGTTTACAAAGTTACATTCCCTTGAAATACACTAGTTCATATTTATTATTAACAGAAATTAAAAAAATCGTTACTTTAATTAAGTAGGAGTCTAAGATAATACAAGCAAAATCAATCACAAAACACGAGCAGTGTAGACCATGAGCATAGAATACAAGTTACAAGTAAAAATAAAAGTTAAACCTTAAAATATTATATATTGGAGTGCAAACAATAGGTTAAAATAAAGACTATAAGAAAATAAAATGTTGATGTGCAATCAACAATAAGTGGTGTGGAACTAGTCAGTCCCTAAATAAATTACCATCTTTTGCGGCCCCAAGTTTTTTTTTTTTTTTTTTTCTCATTCCTCCATTAAAGCTCAAAAACAAGATTACATTGGGGAAGATTGACGACAATGGATTTCTACTAGAAAGAAAAATAAGTGTTTTTAGCAAGAGGCTAAAGACAAAAGCATTTTGATTATTTTTGAAAAAAAATCTTGGATAATGTTGAGTTAACGTTAAAATGTACATCGATTGTACATTTTGATGTGGTGGTGCACACAAAACCATAGATGTTTTTCATCAAGATAAAAGTGAAAAGCATCTTTGATTATGTGTACACCACCACATCAGAATGTCAAAATCGATGTACATTTCAATGTTACTCTAACACGACTAAAAAATCTTTTACGAAACTAGCCTAATATTTTGTAAAATTACTGGTTCAATCAATTTTTTTATATATAATATTTATGATTATAATCATATATCCAATTTCTTATTTTTATTTATTTTTAATTTTTTTGAACAATTATGGATTATATATTCACATTTCTAGTTTACTTATTTACCTTTCCCATAAACCTAAATACACTTAACTCAAGGGCAAGGTAAATTCTTCACAAAATAAGTAACTACATGTATTACTAAAATTTAAGATTTATGCATGATTAATATGTAATTTTATATTCTAAAGTTCTTTTTGTAATTAAAATGTTAACCAAGTCAATTTTGATGATAACATAATAAAAGATTATTTTTATAATTTTTGAACATTAACTGGATTAGGGCTTAGACCCGTAGGCCAATTGGTTTAAAATATTGCAAAATAATTTTGAGGTCATCGTTTCAAGTCTAGTTTACTCATAAAAAGAAAAATAGAAAAAAAAAAAAAAAAAACCCTAACTAACTGGATTATATGTTCGTACTCGAATGGTCAAGATAACGAAAGAGTATGGATGCATTTTTAAAAGAATAATGATGATTGCATGCGGTTGGGTATGTAGCTATATAATGATGAATAGTCAAGATTATTATTTACATTTAGATATATAATCTATACTATATTTTTACTATATCTTATTATTTAGTCTGGTTTGGTCAGGATATAGTAAATTTTTTATTGGATAGCTCAATTCTAATTTGACACCAATCATGTCTATATCTATCACATTGAGAATAGGGCGTCAATGCGTACCTATCAAAGTGGAATCAAATCGAAATTCCTAATTCTAGATCCCTTTTATTAGAATAAGTCATACTCCAGTTTTGTAGAATCAAATCAATTAAGAATTGGAGTCGTCAATAAGAACCAAGGATCAGAATCGTTAAAAGAGAAATTTTTTTTGACAACTCTAATTCTAATTTCATTAATTTGAGAATTGGAATGGGAAATAGAATCAGAATCAAAAATCGAAAAAAAAATAATCAAAACCAATAGAATTAAATGATTGAGGTTCTAGGGACAAACCAGAACCATCCCATTTACACCCAAAATTGGTGGTCGTAATCGCATGTTTGGCAAGGTTGATGAGCTTGGACTTGGGGATATTTGTTAAATAAATCTATTTTGCCCTATATGAAATCTTAGAAAAAATTTCACATTTTTTTTTTCATTTTTTTAATAATTACTGAAAAGATGTTTCCTTAACTCTGTTTTTCTGGGTTGGTAATTGAGTTAACTAGCCTTACTAATTTAGTAAGAATTTCACCCTCACTAAAGGTCCTTAAGTTCATCTTGTGGCATCTAAAAACATGATTTGATGTTTCAAGTTGTAAACGACAAAATCCTATGAACTTTGAAAAAAAAAATTCTAAAAAAAAATTTATTTTCACCATTGAATTTTTATTTTTAAGTTTGAGAGTTATATAGAAGTTCAGTAACCATTCATTTTCAAAAACTTTGGATCACACTGTGGTGTTTGATTGTTGATGTGGTAATCCATTTGAGCAAAACGGACCTTTAGTAAGGTTTAAAATCTTACCGAGTTAGTAATGCAATTTTTTCTCTTTGTAATTTTATTAAATCAATTTTTAGAAGAGTCATGCTAGCCTAACTAGCTTAGTTAAATCTTACTAAGAGCCATGATCTCACATTGTGGCATCCAAAAACATGATCTGGTGACACATAGATGTAGAGGACAAAATTTTATGGACTTTGGGGGAAAATTTTCAAAGAAAATATATTTTTCACTGTTGAATTTTAATTTTAAATTTGACAGTTTGATAACTGTCCATTTTTAAAACTATCGATGAAGCACAAAATATATATTTTTTTTAAATATAGAAGGTTGTGGTGATGTATTGCTAACGTATGTAATCCATGTGAACCCAACAACCCTCAGTAAGATTTGCTAAGTTAGTATGGAAAGTATTTTTTTTTTTTTTTTTTTAGAATAATAGAAATGCCCTTTTAAAAGTATATTTATGTTAAATAGAGAAAAAAATTTCTTACTAATTTAACGAGATTTTAAGCCTTACTAAGGATCCTTCTGCCCTAATGGATTATCACAGTAGCAATCTAACATCACATTCCTCTAGATTTTTTCGAAAAACTTAGATTTAAAATTTTAAAATAATAATTTCTTTTAAACTTGATCCAGGATTTTTAAAATTGATGATTATTGAACTTCGTCTAACCCCAAAATTTAATAAGGAAAATAAATAATTTTTTCTATTTTATTTTCAAGATTCACATAATTTTATCCTCACGACCCCCTCCCAAAAAATAGGATCATGTTTTTGGATGTCACAAGGTGAATCCAAAGTCCCTTCACCCTTACTAAGGGAGACAAAGAAGCATGCCACGTCATCACATGATAAAACCAGTTCCATTCATCCTACGTGTCACAATGGACAAATGGAGTTAATGTGACGAGGACAGCCTGATCGTTATCTGACGTGTGCAAATTGTCCTTATTGACTTAATGGCTAACACCACGTGGACGTCAAATTCTCTCTATGTAAAACGATCTGACGTGGCAAGAAGTTGCAAGTATTCTGCACCATCGGTTCACGCAGTGTGTCTGTGCTTCGTTAAGCAAGAAAACATTGGAGTGGCGATTTTGTCGGAGCTTAGAACGATATCAAAGATGTTGGATCTGCTTCGTGTCCCGCATTGTTACATAATATCAATCATTGGAGAGCGTAGTCCTCAGGAGGACTCCGACACTGGTCTGCTTAAAATTACTAAAATATTAAAACAGGTCTCCACCATGGTTGGCAATCTAGAGGTCGATTATTAGAAAATTCAAATAAAAATTCAACGGTAGGGGGGACCTTTGATATGAAGAACTAAAAGATGAATGGATTTGGGGACAAAATTCAAGTTTATTTATTTATTTATTTTATATTAAAGGTTAAAGAAAAGGGCATGTAAGTCACTTATCATTAGTCTACGAGAGAAGAACCAAGTATCCAAGTAAATGGATAATTTATCAGTTTAAAAATACAAACATCTCAATTATTCATTAAATGTCCGCATACTATGTTGACCTTGGTTTTCTCTAATAGATCAATGTAAAATGACCTTAATATCTTTGTCTTCTTAAAATCAGTCACACTCAACCCCTCAAGTAAAAGTTTTTGGGACAATGATGTAAAGACCAATTATTTGAAAATATGTACATAAAGGTCTTTTCTAAAAAATTATGGATTCTTTAGTACCCATTTTATCAAGTATTACTCTGAAAAGGACTTTTGAAGCGAAAATGCCATAATTACCCTTTCAACAATTTTTGAGGTCTGAGGAAAGCTATTTATTTGAGAATATTTGAGGTACTCCTATGTTTTAAGATTAATGACATGCTCCTTGACTACAGTCATTTATCATAGAATAATGAAAAAAATGATTTAAATGAAAAAAAAAAAAAATTATTATTTTCTTATACTAAAATTAGTAATCTTTAACTCACATAGATGATGATGATGATGATGATGTTGATGGAGATGAGTATGACCATCATCATCATCATCATCAAATTGATTTAATCGATGCATATTAAATTTATTAAAAGATATAAATAATTAAAATATAATTTTAAAACTCAACTTGAATGTTCATCAAATTGATTCAACTCAAAATTTAGCAAGTCGACTTAAATGAGTTAAATAAAATTATATTGAATTTATGAATAATTTTAAACAACTAAAAATATTTATTTTTTATTTTTCACATAAAAATAAAGGTCAAGTTGAAGGAGTTTTTATTGAGAATATGTACCAAATAAATTAGTTAAGCTTTTTATTTGACTTGTTATATTTTAAAATCAAACCACTTTGTCAAGTTGAGGGTATTTCAGGTATTTTCTTTTAAACAAATCTTCTAAAGATCCTTAATAGGTTACTATTTTATTAAGTGGGACTTAAATGATACATATTTTTTACTAGGAAATTATTTGGTACATATTCTCAATAAAAACTCCTTCACAGTCATTGTCCCAAAGTTTTTAACAATCTATTTTAACCTTTAAATCTTAATAATAAGATACGATCATCAAAGTAGAAGAGAATGAGATTTTTAATAGAAAATTTTAGGATTTCCTACAAGTGATTAAGGAAATTTTCAAAATGGTGGATTGAAGATGAGGTTAAATAGATTTAAAATTAATTAATTGTAGATGTTGATGAGCTTGAAAATATCCTGTTTTAGGAAAAAGATTTCAGGGTTCATGATTACATATTGAAAATGTGGGTATTTAAGTAATTTTTGTTAGTCTATAAACTAAGAACATGTTGAAAGGGTGTCTACTTATTTGAAAACACAAAGGTTTCTCAAGTATTCACTATTGGCAAGCCGAACCTTGATAAGCTCCTTAGGAAGGGTAGGTCAAGTATTCAAAACCACACGAAACAATGAATTCCTCAGGGCCACCTTCTAGGGTCTGTTTGACCCTCACCCAACCAATTGCACATAGAACTTTATGAGGGAGCGGTGCGTGTGACCGTGGGATTAGTATTACTTGAACATAAAAAAGTTCTAGGAACCATAAAAAATTAATCAAGTTAAGATCATAATCATGTAAAAGTCTATTTAAGATCAATAATTTCTCAAAATTCATTTGGCAATCTCCCATTCTATTCCACCTCAAATGAGTAATGGGATTAACTTATAACGACACTAGAGTTGTGCCAGTTGCCTCGCCTCTTCTAGTCGGGCCTATGGGTCCAAACATAACCATGTTTTAAAAATAAAATAAAATTAAAGAAGAGAGATTTTATTGTCACAACAAATTTTGTTAATGCCACCCTAATTCATATGTAAATCACCGAAGATTTAGCACACATTTTGGGGTGGCATTAGCAAAAGTTGGGGTGGCAATAAAATCTCACTAAAATGAATTATTACATAAATTTGAAGGACTGATAGGCTGACCAGTACATGGTCTCATCGACATTCTCTAGTGATGTGGATGGTAGATAATCCTAAGTACACTGTAATAGGGAGAAATATACAAAGTGCAAACTTGTTGTTTGACATGCTCTTTCTTTAGAGGTTTGGTCAAACAGCTTGGCTACCTTGGCTCTCCAAGTAGCAATAAATGTAGAGAGTTACTATTGGAACTCCAATTTTTATTTATTACACCCCAATAAAAATTAAAACACACCATTTAAACTAGGGGTGCAATTTGGTCCAGTTCAAATCGAGAACTGGGTTGGTTTGATTCGATTTGGAACAAGTTGCGATTCGGTTCTGGGTTAAGAAAATGGAAAACTGATCAATTTGGTTCAGTTCTCAGTTCAAGGCTTGTATAGAACTGAACCCTTATATAAATCATTATGAATTATTTTAGGATTAGGACATAGATTAAGGATTTATTTACGGATAAATTAATGATTTTCTTATAAATAGATTAATGATTTACTATATGAAATGTTATGTTATTATTTATTTATTTTCATTAAAAATATGTTATTTGCTATTAGGTTTATAGGATATTGGCAATCAATAAAACCGAATCAAACCAAACCGATCTTAATATGGTTTTGGTTGGTTCGATTCTATTGATATTGTGGTTCAATTCTGGATCTTATTTTGTGAAACCGACCTATAACGGTTTGGTTCCAATTTAGACAATCCGAACCAAGTCGCACCCCTAATTCAAACTTTACAAAAGTTCAAATTATTACTTCAACATTTCAAAGCATTATAACACATTCAGAACAACTTCAACAGTTTTTTACAAATTAGGATTAGGCCCATATAAATTTCTAAATCTAACAAATAGAAATCTAAAAAATAGAAAAAGAGAGAGAGTTTCTATTGGCACCCCAACATTTACTTATTCTCAACCATTTATTTATTTTCTTTATTTTTAATTGTGGTGTAAAAAGTAAAATTTGAGATGCCAATAGTAGCTCTCTAAATATAATGCCTCATTTACATCCAACTTAGTTGCTTTTGACGTCTCTCTTAGAGAGTTTGATCCATTTTTTGTAAGAATATTTCTTGAGCGCCTTAAACATGTACATCACTCCATGTCTCGATATGTGATTAATCTAAAGATATAAGCCAACACAAAACTAGGCCAAATAGCTTCCTTGGAAAATTTCATGAAAATTTTCACTTATGTGACCCAATGAGCCAGAATTGGGTCCATGGGAAGTTGGTCTTCTTCAACAAATTAAGGTCTAGGATCTCATGTGGACTTTGTTGGATGGCTAATTTTTTCTGATCTTTCCAAACATCAAACTGGGCTTCAATCGAGTACACAAACTGGTGAAATTCAATGGGATCAATTTCAGTCACCAGGGTGATGATGGTGAACTTATCAAACAGGCTAAGTGGTGAACATGTACGAGACACAAGCGGCGATTTTGATCTTTTTGAAGTAATCATAATCTAGGAACAAAGAGGGGTTAGATTTTAGAATTTTATGAATCTATCCTCCCTTTTATTGTAGAATGATCAAGTACTCATCATTAGGGTCCCATGAATTTAGCAGAATTTCAACCTTTTATTATAGAATGATCATGGGCTCAACGTTAGGGTCTGATAAATTTCAACGTATTATTGTTTATTAGTACTATTGATGGTTCTGTTTTTCTCGACTCCAATCTTGTTTCTTGGATTCCTTACAAAAAATCAATGGTTTCACTATCAAATGCAAAGGTGGAATAAAAGTATGTTGATCTTATGAAAAGCAAGCTCTTCGTATATTTGGGATCAATCCAATTCTTCGTTATAGAACAGAATATGTCAAAAATTGATTACAACTTTTGTCAATGATTTAATGCCAATTCTTCTTTATTATGTATTGTTCACTCTGTTGTGCTAGGCGCGGCAATTATGATGAATAGTACGGAAAAGAGAAAACAAGAAAAGAAAAAAAGAACCACATAAATTTAACGTGGTTCGACAGTGTGCCTACATCCACAAGAGCGAGGGATTGAATTTTCATTATTTGTCAAATTAGGGTTACATCATATAAATTTATAGTAAACCCTAGCCGTACAAGAGGTATTAAAAAATTTCAATAATACCCTTGTACCGTACCGCAGGAGCGTTGCCCCCGCACCCCAAACCTATTAATCATCTTTGGCAATAAAATAGTAAATTACATCCCAAAAAGGCAGATGCCGTCATTCCCCTTCGCTTCACTCTTGACATTAGCTTGTTTTCTCTATATACGTGTTCCACTTAATATGAACCACATACTACAACACATTTTATTTTCTTTCTTATCTATTTTTGGAAGTAAAGTTGGATCGAATTTGTGACATCATGGTTATAATGCAGAATGATACTAATTGAACTATCAACTTGAGCCCATTAATTAAGTAAGCTACCTAGTAACTTTGTATGTCTGAAGATTACCAGATGAAATAAGTTGGTTTCTTGATATTGGATGATGGAAGATCGATTTGTGTAAATTAAACCCTTACAGTCGTTACATGTTCATCTCACATCAAGAGCTTAACTAATTTTTTTGATCATTTGTACTCTCTTGTCCATATTGAAAAAAAAATGATTTTAACTTCTCTCTTCATTGCTTCCATTTCTTCTGTGTGGTATATTATGCATTTTGACTCAAATCGATATTCCTTATTCATGATGGAATAAGAGGGTGTGCATCAATCAAGTCAAATAGTTCATCTCCGATACCAAATCCTAGCATCTTAGCCATGTCACTTGTCTTCAACTTAGGCTTCGGAATTTTGTGATACTTCAACCAAGCGTACACAATAAAAACTTTCTTCATGACAAACAATTCCAAGGCCTCTGGATTGAAAACGACACCCATCCTCATGCTCATCTACAAACATAAAATTCGATAAGTTAGAATCCTTTGTCATCTGCTCTCTTTCTCTAGTGACAAAAAGCAGGGTTTTATTGTTTTGTAGGATTACATTTTAATTAATCTTATGATACCTCAAAAAATTATTTATGAAAATGGCTTCATATAATGACAGAAAGTCCCTTATCTTTTACCACTAGCTAGGAAAAATAAAATCGCCCTATAATATGCCCATCACATATTTTTTTTAATAATACCTTTATTCATTTTATCTTTTAGTGAAAAAGATGGAAGTATGTTAGTCTTTTACTTAATAAATTTTTATTTGCATTGATTACTAAAGTATTTATTACAAACAAGATATTTAAATGTAAAAGACTAATTGCCCCTAACATTTATTATGTAAAAAAACCAACATACTTTTTGTCTTTTTCATTAAAAGACAAAATAGATAAGGTTATTGAAAAAAAAATATGAGAAAGAATGCTAATGTCCTCATGAGGTCTTGAACGTTAGAATGTGTGTGTGTGTGTGTGTGGTGTGTGTGTGTGTATGTGTATGTGCTATGGATTACCTGGTGAGGAATCAACATAGATGCATATCGAGCAAGCTCCCCAGCACGCCAATCCAACACAACGGGCAACCACGGATAAGATGCATCAAGTCTCACAAACCATAGTCTTATATCGGGGAATTCTGATAGTTCGCGGGGATCAAATTGATCTTCTTTTATATAGTTTATGGTAAAACCGATCGTTCTTTCTAAAAGCTCTTTTGGATCAACTGTGACAGCATATGCGGGCATTAGTTTGGGATATTTTGGTACATTCCCATTCCAAATTGTCAAATATCAGAATTGGTTATTAAGTAAGGAATTCAATTAATGAGTTTAGTTTCTCTATTAGATGGCAAAGGAAGGGTAACTTACCTTCTGAAAGTGGGTTAATTCCAGTCTCATTGAGAAATGGTGTTAGGTCAAGACTTCGAATCACATCATTGTTGATAACTATCTCGATCCGTCCTTCTGTTGGTGGCATTGGGGGTGCAACTTTGGGTGTCTCTGCCAATCAAACTCCATTAAATTAAGTCCAATAAATATCAGTGATCTAATTTTGAGTGTAAATGTGAGCATGAAACCATATAAGATCACGAAAGCAATAAAGATAAAAGAACACGCAGAAAAATGCAAGATTTCATGTGGTTTGGCAATGCCTGTGTTCACAATAGAGATGATAGAGCGATTGACAAATAAGCCTGAATGCCATTGTTATGGGGGCAAATGCCTTGAATGCAATTTTATTGTTATTGATGGCATTTTACATGAAGAGGATACAAATCCATTCAGCCATCTCAAGAAGGGAACATCAAAGATGACCCAAAAACCAATAAAAAATCCCAATGCGAAAGCCTATTAACATGGGCGTACAAGGACATGTGTATGTACAAGGATACATGGTACATGACGCTCCGACAAGGAACCTAGACACATGTACACGATGTTATGTACACAACTGTAACATTGAGAAAGAAATTACTGCCCAGCATTTCTTTCAATGTCTCCCTCAAAATCCTGAAATCACTATGTGAAAAAAAGGGTAAATTCAACATGAATTTACACTATTTGATTGCACTCTCCTGTAACTCTAAAAGGAGTTACATTACATATAAATAAGCCCAAAACTCATAATAGTGAAATTTCCCGAGACCATCCAATTTGGGTATATTCGATACATAGTTGACAATAGTATTGACTCATAAGTCCAAGAATTTGTTAGTACCTAATTAGCCAAAAAAAACATTTTTTTCATTAATGTTTCAATCGTTCATGGAGACTTGCCTATACAAAATTTCAGAATAATTTGCAATGGGTTCACTGATTACCTCAGTTGGGTACTTCAAGATAGAGCTAAAACTAAATTAAATTGAAAATTATCCTTCAGAAGGTAAGTTTAAAATGGGATTGAAACAAAACTACATGAATCATGAATGAAAGGAAATCTTTACCGTTTTCATCATCATGTAGAGAGAGGTCGAAATTCCCCGATGGATTGAACGCTACAGAGACCCTGACTTCTTGCCTTGGATATGATTGAGATATGGAGAGTAGTGGGATCGAAACTGAATTGGGTTTGCATGAAAAACAGGGATTAATGGAGGAAATGGGCTGTTTCAGTGAAGGAAGAAGAGGAGAGTAGGTGGTGGTGGTCGTGGTAGTGGCAGCCATTTGTGTGTGGTTCTAAGACAATCATGTTAGTTTTTTCAGTTTATCTCCTTTATAAGTTCTTTTGTGTCCTTGTGCTCAAATTTTCCTATCCGTTTTTATCTTTTCAATCACCCAATTGACCAAAATGCCCAATATTTACTTTTTAAGGTATTATTATTATTTATTTGATAGACCTCATATCCATCATCTTCAATGAAAAACCATAAGATCAGGTGCAAGTATGTGTGAGGCAAGATAGAAATCTTTCATTATATGGTCCCGTTCAGCACCAAACATTTTAGCCAACCATTTTTGTCCTACAAGTTGAAAAATCGTGGACCGTCCATTTTTTATAAATCATTTTTTATGGGGTTAGAAGTTTTGGAATGGGCTGATCTTTGATGATGATGATCTCTACAATTTTTGTCCTACAAGTTGAAAAATTGTGGACCATCCAATTTTTGTAAACCATTTTTTATGGGGTTAGAAGTTTTGGAATGGGCTGATTTTTGGTGATGATGATCTCTACGTAGAGATCATCATCACCAAAAATCAGCCCATTCCAAAACTTCTAACCCATGTTTTGAAAAATGTTTTGTAGAGATCATCATCACCAAAAATCAGCTCATTCCAAAACTTCTAACCCATGTTTTGAAAAATGTTTTGCCAAAATGTTTGTTGTTGAACATTTCCCTTCATATATATATATATATATATATAGGATGGCGTTATTACGACCCCCATTACGACTCACCGTTTGTCTTATATGGGCAAAAAATGTTTGGAATGGGCTGATTTTTTGTGAGGATGATCTCTGTGATGAGGGGATCATCCTGGCAAAAAATCATCCCATTCCAAAACTTCTAACCCCATCAAAATTGATTTACAAAAATTGGACGGTCTAAAAATTTTCAACTTGTAAACATGGGGCTAGAAATTTCATAATGAGCTGATTTTTGACAAGGATGATCTCCTCACCATAGAGATCATCCTCACAAAAAATCAGCCCATTCCAAACATTTTTGCCCATATAAGACAAAATGGTGTGTCGCAAAGGGGGTCGTAATGGGGGTCTACGGAACCCGACCCATATATATATATATATATATATATATATGATTCCATTCAGTACTAAACATTTTGGCCAACATTTTAGCCAACCATTTTTGTCCTACATGGGTTAGAAATTTTGGAATGGGCTGATTTTTGGTGATGATGATCTATACGGTGAGGAGATCATCCTCACCAAAAATCAGCCCATTCCAAAACTTCTAGTCCCATGTTTAGAAGTTGAAAAATTGTGGACCGTCCATTTTTTGTAAACCATTTTTTATGGGGTTAGAAGTTTTGGAATAGGCTGATTTTTTATGATGATGATCTCCTCACCGTAGGGATCATCCTCACAAAAAATCAGCCCATTCCAAAACTTCTAACCCGTGTTTTGAAAAATGTTTTGCCAAAATGTTTGATGATGAACATTTCTCATATATATATATATATATGGTTCCTGTTCGGCACCAAACATTTTGGCCAACATTTTAGCCAATCATTTTTGTCCTACATGGGTTAGAAGTTTTGGATTAAGCTGATTTTTGGTGAGGATGATTTCTACGGTGAGGAGATTATCCTCACCAAAAATCAGCCCATTCCAAAACTTCTAGCCCCATGTTTACAAGTTGAAAAATCGTGGACCATCGATTTTTTGTAAACCATGTTTTATGGGGTTAGAAGTTTTGGAATGGGCTGATTTTTGGTGATGATGATCTCCTTACCGTAGAGATCATCCTCACCAAAAATCAGCCCATTCCAAAACTTATAACCCATGTGTTTGAAAAATGTTTTGCCAAAATGTTTGGTGCTGAACATTTCCCTATATATATATGTGGGTCCCGTTCCCCACCTTAAGCTTTACCCTACACTTTAACAAACGTATTTTATCCTACATGGGTTAGAAGTTTTGGCATGGGCTGATTTTTGTTGAGGATGATCTCTATGGTGAGGAGATCATCCTCACCAAAAATCAGCTCATTCCAAAACTTCTAACCCCATCAAAAATGGTTTACAAAAGATGGACGGTCCACGATTTTTCAACTTGTAAACATGAGGCTAAAAATTTCGTAATGGACTGATTTTTGGTGAGGATGATCTCTATGATTAGAGATCATCTTCACCAAAAATCAGCCCATTCCAAAACTTCTAACCCATGTAGGACAAAACACGTTTGTTAAAATGTAGGGTAAAGCTTAGGGTGTTGAACGTTTCCCTATATATATATATATATATATATGGAAATGTTCAACACCCTACACTTTACCCTATGCTTTACCAAACATGTTTTGTCCTACATGGGTTAGAAGTTTTGGAATGAGCTGATTTTTGGTGAGGATGATCTCTTCGATTAGAAGATCCTCCTCACCAAAAATCAGCCCATTCCAAAACTTCTAACCCCATAAAAAATGGTTTACAAAAAATGGACGGTCCACGATTTTTCAACTTGTAAACATGGGGCTAGAAATTTTGGAATGGTCTGATTTTTGGTGAGAAGAATCTTCTAGTCGAAGAGATCATCCTCACCAAAAATCAGCCCATTCTAAAACATGTTTGATAAAGCGTAGGGTAAAGTGTAGGGTGTTGAACATTTTCCATATATATATATATATATATATGGGAAATGTTTAGCATCAAACCATTTGCCTAACATGTTTTGTCCTACATGGGTCAGAAGTTTTGGAATTGGCTGATTTTTGGTGAGGATGATCTCTAACCGGTAGAGATCATCCTTACCAAAAATCAGCCTATTCTAAAACTTCTAACCCCATCTTCATAAGTTAAAAAATCATGGACCATCTATTTTTTGTAAACCATTTGTGATGGGGTTAGAACCTTTTGGCCCGATTGATTCAGTTTCTTGAATCTGCTGTCAGCTTCTGCTGTCAGAATCTGCTGTCAAAATCTGAAACACTGAAAAGCTTGTTTGATAGAGCTTTTTAAAAGTGTTGTGTTGTCAGAATCTGCTGTCAGAATCTAGTAATTACTGTTTGATACAGCTTCAAGAATCTGCTGTATTAGGGTAAAATGACCAGAATACCCTTAAAGTTGATAATGCACCCGGAATGCATTAAAAATTATCAGAATACCCCTATAAATATATAATTACATTAAATATATATATATATATAATATATATATATATATATAAATATAATAAAATTATATAAAAATTAAAAAATTATTATTATGTATTTTTTAAAATATTTATAATTATTAAAAAAATTATAGAAAAATTTATAATTCTATAGAAATTTCGGCAGTATCTCCTCTTAAAAATGGACATATGAAATTTTCCTGATAAACAAAATACCTGCATAGTACATGAGAAATCGGAATCCGATATCCCTATCTTTCGATAAACAAAATTCACATCCATATTACATCATATATATAACATATCCACATAACATGGATATATATAACACAATCTAACAATTTTCTTCTTTCAAAAGCAAGGTTCAATGGATAAAAGTCAAAGTCAAGAAATAAGAAATTTTTTACTCCCACCAGTGCAACCTACAGGAATATCATTCTATATGATCAAAACATAATGATCATCACATTTTCAATCGTTGTTTTCTAAGCAAATAAATTTTGGATGATGAGCTCACTACAAACAAAGACCCTAAAAACAAGTGACCATGAGCAGAATTTATAGATTGCCATGAGTTAGCTCTGCTAGTTGGATTCAATCCAATATGTTAAGTGGCTCATGAAACCTAAGTAGTTTTAAGTATAAAATCAAATTATTGATCAATCAACTAACAAGGAAATGGAAGCTGATCTTGATACCCATAGTCACCAAGTCGGGTTTCGGGAATAAGTCAACAAGGGAAAATTCAGAAAAAAATTTCGACTAGTGCTAGTTTTATGTAATGGTTCTATGAAGTGGTGTTCTTAAATTATATCATTAAATCCCATTTTAAATCATAATAATATATCACCAAATCCCATATTAATATCATCCATACATACATAATAAAGTGACCGTAAGTACACAATATGTTCAAAGTTTATATCATTCAAAATATGTATTATAAATAATTTTTTTCCGATGAGCATTAAAATTATAGAGCTGCTATTGGCACCCCAAATTTTATTTATTACACTCCAATTTCTTAATTTCCACCTTGTTGAAGATATGGTGGTGCTAAAATATTTATCACACCTTATTAAAGGTTAAAACACACTCTTAATTACAAGGGTTGGGCTCAAATTATAATCTCAACATTACAAAACATTCTAACACTCTATTGAAACAATTTCAGCAGTTGTTAACAATTATGATTATGCTCATATAAAATCCTAAACCCAAAAAATTAGAAATCTAATAAAAACAAAATGAGAAAGCTTCTATTCACACCCCAACTGTTACTTATTTTCAATCATTTTTATTTTCTTTATTTTTAATTGGGGATAAGTGAAAGTTGGGGGTCCCAATAGCTGCTCTCTAAAATCAAAGATATTATCTGCAACTTACACTGTAGATTCTTCTTCCTCAGCTGAATCTGAAATATCACCTTTGTAAGCTACCAACAAATCCTCAGCATTATTTGTAAACCTCGAAATGAACTTATCCAAAAACTCCTCTTTGGGCAACCGAATCACTGTAAGAAACTTTACATTCTTCTTCCATAGCTTCTTTGATTTCAGAATCTCGAGAAATTTGTACCGAGGTATAACCCTCTTCTCTATACTATGCATCAAGCACGTCGGTTGATTAATCAACTCTGTTCTTTTCAACCTAATTGTGTTCATGAAGAAGAGAAGAAGAGGAGATGAGCGAGAGATCTGTGTGTGTGTGTGTGTGTGAGAGAGAGAGCCGTGCGAGAGAGAGGGAGAAGGAGAGAGAGAGAGTGCTGTGTGAGGTAGAGAGAGCTGTGCGCGAGAGAGGAGTTTTGTCAACAACGGAGAAGAAGAGAAGGGCATTTTCGCCTTTTTCATTCGACCGTTTTTCGGTCATTGCGTCTCCCGCAAACGCAGAAAAAAAAAGCTCCTTCCATGAGCTTCTCAAAACTATGGGTGCACATTGGATTGGATAAATCCGAGAACCGAACCAATCCGAAGCTTTTGGATTGGATTGGTTCGGATTAAACACACCACGGTTCGGGTACGGATCGAGAAAAAAAAAATCCGGTTAGTTTGGTTCGGTTCCGGATTAAGAATATAATAAACCGAACCAATTCGAAATCCGAACCAATATATATATATATATATAATTATATATATAACGATTTAAAAAAAAATTTCTTTTCTTTATTTCTCTCTTCTCCTTCGAATCGAAGTTGGGGGAAAGTCTGAAATCGCAAAACCTAGCCGCCGTCGTCTCCCTCGCTCAGCTCGTCGGAAAACAGAGAGGTCTCTCTCTCTCTCTCACTCACTCTCTCTTGAAACCTCGCCGTTGTCTGTCCATTCTCGGTCGTCTCTTTCGCTCACCTCGTCGGAAAACACAGAAACCTCGTCGCCGTCTGTTCAAGTCTCGGTCGTCTCCCTCGCTTACCTCACCTCGTCGGAAAACACAGAGGTAACTCTCTCTCTCTCTCTCTTGTTGCCGTCATTCTCGTTCGTTTCGAAAACGAAGAGTTTCGGTCGGATCATTGTATAAGAATGATTTTGGTAATTTCGAATTCCATAGGCAAATCACATAAATTTTGGTAATTTCGAATATAGATTTTGGTAATTTCGAATTTATAATTAGAAGAAGAACCATAAATATTAAATAACACTCCCGCCAAATAGAGAACATCTATTCGTCTCCCCCAGACTGATTTTTCATCTTTTCCCTTCGTCTGCAATTCCAATGGTGAGTAAATCTCTACAAATTCTTCTTCTTCTTTTGAAAATATTAAGTATGAGAACCGAGAACCGATCCGAACCAAGATTGGATTGGATTGGTTCGGTTCTATAGGGTAATTGGATTGGTTCGATTCCAAAGTTGTAGAACCGATCATGTTTGGTTCGATTCTAATTTTGCCAAAATCCGAACCAATCCGAACCATGTGCACCCCTACTCAAAACTGCGGTTAGACACAGTTAAAAATTCTAAACGCAGATTTTAGAATCGTTATCTGTAGACACCCCATTTTTGCATCCGCCTGATTAATCAACTCGTCAACCCGATTGCAATGATTCCCAATGATGGATGTGTATTCCATTGCTTTATTTTGTTACCAGATATGTTTCAGAAATCCGGATGAGGTATCTCGAACTGACAAAACTTAGAAACCACGCTACGCTAGGTAAATATGACCCCAGAAACATAGAAATCATCATCTTGAAAATCAAAAAGAAGCTTCACGATAAAAATCACTAAAAACTATCAAATTATCAAAATACCCCTAACCTCAAAACAACCCTAGAGCCTACGTTACGCTTAGGAAAACTCATTCAAACACATAAAACAACAAATCGAAACCAAATAAATCATTTCGCCAATTTTCACAAAATTCGACAAAATTACGAAAATGCCCCTCATAAAGTTCACGACCATTTCACACAAAAAATTTCATAAATAACACAAAATAATATTTCCATTGAATTCCTTACGAAAAATCGATTCTAAAACATCCTAGAACATTAAAAACCGACTTAAAACGTGAAAAGTCCTCTCCGGGGGTAAAACGGTAATTTCACAATTTTCATAATTAAAAAATTCGAAATTAATAAATAAAACATTAAATAATTAAAGTGAAACATTAATGAAATTAATTTAAAATTTTGAACCTAAAAAATCGATTAATCGGACTCTCAGGCAAAATTGTTGAGGGTTCGTGAGATATTTCTTTAAGGACCCCTCCATTTGGGGGTCCAAAGAATTAAAGAAATAATGGAAGGGAGTTCTCCAAAAATTAAAAGTAAATCAAGCAAGACTTAAGTCAAGGTAGTAAAGTCAATTAAGTGAGACTGAAGTCAAAATTAAAGTCAATTAAGCAAGACTGAAGTCAAGATATTAAAAGTCAATCAATTAAGACTAAAGTCAAAACATTAAAAGTCAATTAAATAAGACCAAAAGTCATAATAGAATTCTAATTAAATAATAACTCTATCTAATAGAGTTCTAACTTAAAAACAATTCTACCTAAAACAATTTTAATTAAAACACAATTCTACCTAAAATAAGTCTAACTAAAACACAACTCTAATTAAAAGATCTCTAATTAAACACTAACTCTATCCAAATCAACCCCTAAAAACATCTATAAATAGAGGTGCTCACACCCTATTTTCGTATCAAATCAAAAATCCTAGGAGAAGTAGGTCTAAAAGCTCCCCTAGCCCCCCACAAACCCTAGTTTTGGAGCCCAGACTCCTTACCTAACATCCCCCCTTCAATTTTAGTCTAGAAAACCCCTAAAATCCCTCCAAAAATACCCCTAAATCCGCAACAAACTTGAAGAATTCAGATTCAGAAATAAAGAGATACCTTGATCTAGGAGATCCGAAGTCAAATCCGGAGACAAAACGAAGCAAGGGAGTACAGTACAAGGAATTTTTTTTTGTCAGATCTGAGGGAGCAAAATCCTTGCTATCGGAAAGGTATGTATTTTTTTATATTTATTTTTATCTAGGTTTTAGCAATGTAATTTACTTGGGAAGTTAGTAGAGACCGGCTTTGGCCGGGCGGGGTTGGTGCCTAACACCTTCCAACCCCGTAACTTGATCCCCGAATTCAGATTTTTTATGGTAGATTAGTTCTTTTTATCCATGTTAGAGTCAGTTTGGTTCCTAGACCACAATAACTAGGTGGCGACTCCCAAACCTCAAGGGTCAAAAGCGGATCCGCGCACCCCGCGAATCGAGGGCACTTTCAGTGGCGACTCCGCTGGGGACCATTGAGGATCAAACTTGAAAAACCCCAAGTATGGGAACATTGCCAAGATGACCTAGTTTTTTTTTATTTAGTTGGATTTATTTTATTTATTTTTTCTCTTTATTTATTTTTTTATCTTGATTGTAGATGATTTTGGGTATTGCATTTTTTTTCCAATTAAGGATCATTTTTTGATGACTCCTAAATAATGAAAGATTCAAATTAACCTATGAAAATGATGGAATGATGGAGGTTGGACAGAAATATTAAAACGTTTTTAGAGAATATTCTAGCGAGAATTAAGTCTGGGAGCCTCTAAATAAAATATAGATCTCGTCGAGTAGATTAATTTAGAATCTGAGTTCACTCAATTTCGTTATCGGAAGCCTTAGATATCATCGATGCAAGTTCAATCTGTAAATCTGAAATTATTTCTGAATGAAAGTTGGGACAGCAACGTTAAAACTTTTTTACAGAATATTCTAGTGAGAACTAAGTCTGGGAACCTCTTAATAAAACGTAGATCTCGTCGATTAGATTAATTTAGAATCTGAGTTCACTCAATTTCGTTATCGAAAGCCTTAGATATCATCGATGCAAGTTCAATCTATAAATCTAGAATTATTTCTGAATGAAAGTTGGGACAGCAACGTTAAAACTTTTTTACAGAATATTCTAGTAAGAATTAAGTCTGGGAACCTTTAATAAAATGTAGATCTCGTCGATTAGATTAATTTAGAATCTGAGTTCACTCAATTTCGTTATCGGAAGCCTTAGATATCATCGATGCAAGTTCAATCTGTAAATCTGGAATTATTTCTGATTGAAAGTTGGGACAGCAATGTTAAAACTTTTTTACAGAACATTCTGGTGAGAATTAAGTCTAGGCACCTATTAATAAAATGTAGATCTCATCGATTAGATTAATTTAGAACTTGAGTTCACTCGATTTCATTATTGATTAATTTATTGATTAATTTGCCATATTTATTGATTAATTTACCATGATCTTACTTGAAATACATGATTGATGTTGATCGTAATGTTAATGTGCTTATGTGATGGGAATAATGTGATCTTAATTGAATATTCATATGATTTGAATGATTTTGGTTTTGATTAAATGTATGATTGGTTTGATTGGATCCATGGGCCCATTTGTTTGAAAAAGGTCCCGGGCACACCCCACCCTGTTTTGCACACACCACATGCACGTTTACTGTTTTACTCACTTACACGTCCCATTTAGCCAACGTGACACTAGTGCGTGGCCCGGTCTCTTCGGAGATGCGACGTCATTCATGAAATCCACAACTCCAGTCACGTACCTTAGGGTATATCAAACTGGGGGCATCAATACCATCTGATCAGGTGATTCTGAGAAGTATGTTGATGCACCCAGGCTGGAGCGACCTGAGCCTTTGACCTATTGTAAGTCACACAGTCACATGTCCCGATTGCCAACGTAGTACTAGTACGTGGTCGGTCCCCTCGTGGGATGCCAAACCATTTATGAAAGCTACAACTCTTGACTCGTACCCGTAGGTATAAAAGATAGTCTAAGTATATCAATTGTACTTCTTGATCAAAATCGGTGCCTAAGCAAGATCTTGCCCCGCTGTACCCTACTGTACGAGGGGGATAGACTATGTCTATTCTAGACGAGAGGTATTTAAGTGGGCCCTTGCTCAGCATTGTGCGCCACCTCTCAACTGGAGATCGAACTGGCTATTTTTGGCTTCAGAGAAGTGAATTGAGGTTTTAGATTATCACCTATACGGTATATCAAACCAAGTCACCACGTATCGAAAGGTATATAGGTGTGCTTGGGCAAGGGTGGCTAGATAAAAATGCATTGTACGTAGTAAACCTAGAGTCTAAAAGTCTTCCTATAGGTCACGACCCGAACTGACTATGGGTGTTCCCGGGTTACTTTATTCAATTCAACCAACAGGTAGGTGGGCAAACCGATCCAGAATAATCAAACAAAACCCACAATATCGGTCCGACCTAATTGGTGAAATGTACCGATTAATTTGAACCACTTAAAACAGTTGACCCAATGGACAAATGGATCAAACTGATCAATACCAAATCAGTTGGACTAATTGGTTTCACTTTTAAAGATCCAGACCACTTTATCTAGAAAGATTCGATCTTAAGATCAAATTAATTTATCTGATCAAAGGTTCAATCCCAATCAGGGGTAGACCCGCATCTAACCTTTCTCACTTTCTTGGTCACTATAGACTTATGGTGCATTTGGATTTGATATTTTCCACCGGACTTTGGCTATTCTATATCGAAACTTTAATCATGTGGATAAGAGTCAAACCTTCAGAATTGATGGTTAATTTTAGGTGTCCCTAAACGTTCTAAACCCTCATCTGTGTCATTTTGGGTCATTCAAAAGAATCGTCTAGTCCAAGTACCAATGTCAAGTCTAAGTAGTCCATCTACCCAGAAGGACCTTCTCTCTTTGTAGATAATTGTCCCTGAGTTTTCTTTGAGTTTCAATCCAGTTTTTGTCAGTCTTTAGATCCAGTTAGTTGTCTCAGTTACGTTAGTCTTTCTTCAACTTTCAAATTTTAGTCGAGTTTGTCAGTCTATGTTTTTTCAATTCCAATAAAATATAGAAGCTTATGATTATCATGCGTGTAATAATGATTTGAACATACAATCTAACATGAGAAATGACTTAAAGCTCACTAATCAAATTTGATAAATATTGGAATTAAAGAATACACTCAAGAAGTGCAAATTGGTGATACATTATCCTCAGGAGAACATGAGAGAGTAGTAAACTTACTTGAGAAATTCAACAATGTTTCTTGCATGATCTCATAAGGATATATGGATGGATTGTATAAAAATATAGATCAAGACATAAAGTCGAGTGATTTCAAAGTCAAAGATTATTGGTCAAAAATGATATAGTTGAAAGCATCGACAAAGACACTAAGACTTACAAGTGGATCTACCAGGTTTCTCACTCAAAAGAGGAGAATTTTCATTCATAAGAGAATAAAAGATTTTCTCGAAGTTTTAGAGTTAGAAAACTCGATCGTACTCGATTTCACAAAAGAAGACTGAAGAATATTCATTCTCAAAAGAAGACCTTGCTCGACAGAGCAATTCAGATATCGAATTCCTGAAACTTTGACCAAGTCAAGCAGCATTCACCAAAGGAGGCCTTCTCTGGTCGAACCATTTTCCTGTCTTACCAAGAAAAAGAAAACCTTCTTTAGCCCCTTGCAGCCTCTAAAAAATCAAATAGCCTATTTCTTTCTAAACCACACCAACCAACCTTGGGAGGGAATCTTATTATGAACTACGTTTTGACCTGATCCCAAAAGGAAAAAAAGAAATATTTGGGGTACGTAGGCAACCTGAGAAGTTACTTCAGGCCCGGTCATTAAAAGAAAAATGTATTCTCTTAAGGAAAGTATTATCTAAAAGGAAAATCCCCTATTGAAAGGTTTAAAAAAAAAGAATGTCAAACTAGGGGCATTAGAAAAAAAGAATCAAAAGAATTGATAAAAAGAAAAGAATGCCAAACTAGGGGTATTTAGAAAAAAAATCAAAATAATTGACAAAAAAAAAAGAATATCAAAGTAGGGGCATTTTGGGAAGTTGAGCCTTATATCTTTTCTTTCTAAACCATATCCTAAGCCCACCTATTAAGTCATCCTGAATGCTAATTGACTCGGTTAAGGTGCAGGGAACTGAGAAGTTGTCGAGTTGGTTATACAAGATCATCAAGAAAAAAAGAGAAGCCCGCTAAGTCGAAAACCTGAAAAGGCGGCTTAGGCAAAATTTAGGGCATAACCATAAAAAAGAAAGCCTGCTAGGTTGAAAACCTGAAAAGGCGACCTAGGCAAAAATTAAGGCATCATTAGAAAAAGAAAAACAAAGCCCGCTAGATTGAAAACCTAAAGAGGTGATCTAGGCAAAAATTAGGGCATCATCAAATGGGAGGAAAGGTCCCGTCAAGAAGAAAAATTCAGAAGGAAGCTTGTGCAGAAACTGCAGAGCCATCCAAGCCACGTATTTGTCTTTTAGCCAAGAGCTCACATCCGACAAAGACAATATTGAAGTCGAAAAAATCAGAAGTCATCTTGAACATTGTAGGATCTTCAAAAGTATGTTTACTTGTTCAAGTGTTCGCTAATGGAAGATGTAGAATCATCAACCACTTTGAAGAGGAAGATCTTTTATTCTAATATTTATCAAGATTTTTTAAGTCCAGCTCAAGCATTTTTCAAAAGAAATTCGAAAGAAAATGATCAATTCTTTATTGCACATATGATAGTCTTAAGAGTCTTAAATTTAAGAGAATGTCAGTGCTTCTACATTAGAGTCCAAGCGTAATCCATTCCATCAGTCTCGTAGTCAAGTCTCAGTTAAAGCCAACCTTGAAACTAGGGGCATTTTTGAAGGTCATTTAATTCTAAAGTTTTTGTTCTTAATCACATGATAAAAAGAAAATCTTACAAAAGCTTAAAAGTCCGGTGAAGCCCAATGATAATTATGAATCCAGATGCATGATAAGCCAATAAAGGCTTGATCTTTCAAATTTTGAACTCGATTTTGAATCATAAAATGAATTAATAGGATTGTTTAAGTTCCTATAAATCTAAGCCCGAGAAACGTGGCTTAGTAAGTTTGAGTCCGAGAAACGAGACTCCAACTTTTTAAATCATAGAATGAATGGGCTTGTTGAAGTGCCTATAAACCTAAGTTCGAGTCCGAGAAACGAGACTCCAACTTTTTGAATCATAGAATGAGTAGGCTTGTTGAAGTGCCTATAAACATAAGTTCGAGTCCGAGAAATGAGACTCCAACTTTTTGAATCCTAGATGAATAGGCTTTTTGAAGTGCCTATAAACCTAAGTTTGAGTCCGAGAAATGAGACTCCAACTTTTTAAATCCTAGATGAATAGGCTTTTTGAAGTGCCTATAAACATAAGTTTGAGTCCGAGAAACGAGACCCCAACTTTTTGAATCATAGAATGAATAGGCTTTTTGAAGTGCCTATAAACCTAAGTTTGAGTCCGAGAAACGAAACTCCAACTTTTTGAATCATAGAATAAATAGGCTTTTTGAAGTGCCTACAAACCTAAGTTCGAGTCCGAGAAACGAGACTCCAACTTGTTGAATCATAGAATGAATAGGCTTTTTGAAGTGCCTACAAACCCAAGTTCGAGTCTGAGAAATGAGACTCCAACTTTTTGAATCATAGAATGAATAGGCTTTTTGAAGTGCCTACAAACCTAAGTTCGAGTCCGAGAAACGAGACTCCAACTTTTTGAATCATAGAATTAATAGGCTTTTTGAAGTGCCTACAAACCTAAGTTCGAGTCCGAGAAACGAGACTCCAATTTTTGAATCATAGAATGAATAGGCTTTTTGAAGTGCTTACAAACCTAAGTGCGAGTCCGAGAAACGAGACTCCAACTTTTTGAATCATAGAATGAGTAGGTTTTTTGAAGTGCCTACAAAACTAGGTTCGAGTGCGAGAAGCGAAACTCCAATTTTAATAGGATTGTTTAAGTTCCTCTGAACCTTAGTCGGAGTCCGAGAATCGAGACTCCAGCTTTGTTTGAATCATATTGAATTAACAAGATTATTTAAATCCTTTAGCCCGAGAAGCGTGGTTACAATAGGTTCGAATTCGATAAATGAAACTCATTTTTTCGAACTCTAAAAAAGAATTTCAAATAGGATTTAACGAAGTTCCTACATTGTTATGACTCCAATTACCACATTGTTAAACCTTGCCAGGATTGTTTTCATTGCATAAGTGCATTTCAATTTTGAATCATTATTGTCAGTGAGAAAAGATCTCTGGGACCTGACACATTTTTACTCAATTTCACACAGTACACACACTCACACTTGCACTTTTTAGTCAAGGAGAATTCTTTAAAATTCAAGGATCTGACACTGTCAGTGAAAGCTCACGCTTGAGGACCTGACAACATTTTTGTTCGGGGAGAGTTTTACGCTCAAGGATCCGAACGCCCTGACGAATTGCTAAATCAGGCTGCAAAATGAACTGTCATTAGCTTTGGCATTCAGATATCGCACTATCTACCAAAATAGATTTGCTATCTAGTTTGCTTCAACCCTCTGCCAAAGAGGGGCATCTGTAGACACCCCATTTTTGCATCCGCCTGATTAATCAACTCGTCAACCCGATTGCAATGATTCCCAATGATGGATGTGTATTCCATTGCTTTATTTTGTTACCAGATATGTTTCAGAAATCCGGATGAGGTATCTCGAACTGACAAAACTTAGAAACCACGCTACGCTAGGTAAATACGACCTCAGAAACATAGAAATCATCATCTTGAAAATAAAAAAGAAGCTTCACGATAAAAATCACTAAAAACTATCAAATTATCAAAATACCCCTAACCTCAAAACAACCCTAGAGCCTACGTTACGCTTAGGAAAACTCATTCAAACACATAAAACAACAAATCGAAACCAAATAAATCATTTCGCTAATTTTCACAAAATTCGACAAAATTACGAAAATGCCCCTCATAAAGTTCACGACCATTTCACACAAAAAATTTCATAAATAACACAAAATAATATTTCCATTGAATTCCTTACGAAAAATCGATTCTAAAACATCCTAGAACATTAAAAACCGACTTAAAACGTGAAAAGTCCTCTCCGGGGGCAAAACGGTAATTTCACAATTTTCATAATTAAAAAATTCGAAATTAATAAATAAAACATTAAATAATTAAAGTGAAACATTAATGAAATTAATTTAAAATTTTGAACCTAAAAAATCGATTAATCGGACTCTCAGGCAAAATTGTTGAGGGTTCGTGAGATATTTCTTTAAGGACCCCTCCATTTGGGGGTCCAAAGAATTAAAGAAATAATGGAAGGGGGTTCTCCAAAAATTAAAAGTAAATCAAGCAAGACTTAAGTCAAGGTAGTAAAGTCAATTAAGTGAGACTGAAGTCAAAATTAAAGTCAATTAAGCAAGACTGAAGTCAAGATATTAAAAGTCAATCAATTAAGACTAAAGTCAAAACATTAAAAGTCAATTAAATAAGACCAAAAGTCATAATAGAATTCTAATTAAATAATAACTCTATCTAATAGAGTTCTAACTTAAAAACAATTCTACCTAAAATAATTTTAATTAAAACACAATTCTACCTAAAATAAGTCTAACTAAAACACAACTCTAATTAAAAGATCTCTAATTAAACACTAACTCTATCCAAATCAACCCCTAAAAACATCTATAAATAGAGGTGCTCACACCCTATTTTCGTATCAAATCAAAAGTCCTAGGAGAAGTAGGTCTAAAAGCTCCCCTAGCCCCCCACAAACCCTAGTTTTGGAGCCCAGACTCCTTACCTAACATCCCCCCTTCAATTTTAGTCTAGAAAACCCCTAAAATCCCTCCAAAAACACCCTTAAATCCGCAACAAACTTGAAGAATTCAGATTCAGAAATAAAGAGATACCTTGATCTAGGAGATCCGAAGTCAAATCCGGAGACAAAACGAAGCAAGGGAGTACAGTACAAGGAATTTTTTTTTTGTCAGATCTGAGGGAGCAAAATCCTTGCTATCGGAAAGGTATGTATTTTTTTATATTTATTTTTATCTAGGTTTTAGCAATGTAATTTACTTGGGAAGTTAGTAGAGACCGGCTTTGGCCGGGCGGGGTTGGTGCCTAACGCCTTCCAACCCCGTAACTTGATCCCCGAATTCAGATTTTTTATGGTAGATTAGTTCTTTTTATCCATGTTAGAGTCAGTTTGGTTCCTAGACCACAATAACTAGGTGGCGACTCCCAAACCTCAAGGGTCAAAAGCGGATCCGCGCACCCCGCGAATCGAGGGCGCTTTCATTATCAAGCACGCCAACCCGGAGGAAAAGTTGGATTTTTACGCAAACGCACCAAAATCCGCGTTTAGAAGCGCAATCAATTGGCCCCTTTGGAATGGGCTGATTTTTTGTAAGGATGATCTCTCATCATAGAGATCATCATCATAAAAAATCAGCCTATTCCAAATTTCTAATCCATGTAAGACAAAACATGTTGGGCAAATTGTTGGGTAAATGGTTGGGTGTCGAACGGGACCCTCTCTCTCTCTCTCTCTCTCTATATATATATATATATATAGAACAGCGTTCCTAAGACTCATATTGGGACTCACATTGCGACACACCGTTTTGTCTTATATGGGCAAAAATATTTGGAATGGGCTGATTTTTTGTGAGGATGATCTCTATGGTGAGGAGATCATCCTTGCCAAAAATCAGCTCATTATGAAACTTCTAGACCGTCCAATTTTTGTTGAAAAATTATAGACCGTCCAATTTTTGTAAATCAATTTTGATGGGGTTAGAAGTTTTGGAATGGGATGATTTTTTGCCAGGATGATCCCCTCATCACAGAGATCATCCTCACAAAAAATCAGCTCATTCCAAACATTTTTTCCCATATAAGACAAAACGGTGTGTCGCAATGTGAGTCTCAATATGAGTCTTAGGAATGTGACCCATATATATATATATTTATTTATTTATTTATTTATTTATATATTTATTATAATAATAACCTACAAAAATTGCAATGTACCTCGAGATTCATAATGCGATTTAAATCTTGTTATCTTCTTTCTCTTATTCTTCAAGTCTGATTGTACCTACAAAAATATTCTACCGGCCAAGTCAGTCCCAAGTGCACTAGGATTCTAGGTTATAAGAGTCCTTTTAGATACACACAAAAAATCCTGAGGGGTTGGCTCAATGGCAATTTTGGACCGATAAACGGTTAATGCTCGTAGGTCGTGAGTTCGATAATCATTAATTCTTCAAGGGTCATCCATGAGGGCACACCCTCACTTACTTGGTGCGTGTGATGTGCGCATTTCACGTTCCCTGGACTAGCCCTTGACAAAACTATTGTCTATGGACTAGGCAAAGCCCAAATACAAGCCCGGTCCGTTGTTTACGGGGATATCTAAAAAAGTAATCTTTTGACTTTAGAAATTTAACACTTATAAAACCTATTTGGATTCATTTTAAAAAATTACTTTTATATGTTAAAATATTTACTCTTTTTTATTTTTTAAATATAAAAAAAAATTACTTTCTACTTTCTAAAATACTTTCTTTCAAAGCTACTTCCTTCTTAATTATTTTTTTACCTTCTATCTAAACGGAATCTAAATATACTTAGTATTCTTAATTTATAATTTTTACCTTAGGATGAATTTGATAATCACTTCCCCTGATCTCAACTCCATTCACTTATACGTCCGCACTTCATTATCATTGATCAAGAGGTCGCACTTCCTTGTAGTTGCCAAGAAAGTCCCATGATTTTGCCATCGGCGTCTAGGTTGTAATGTCATGGTATTCTGAGTCCAACTTCTGAATTGAAGTGGTTTCGTGGCCACTTCTAATATATTTTTAGCTTCTAAAGTTGGTTCAAGATTCATATCTCGAGAAAACATGTGTTACCATAGGTACGATGAATTATCCTCCCATAATAGGTTCAAATACTAATGAGCCATATTTGGAATACTCATTATTTTTTCTTTATTTTTTTTTCTCCCTGGAGCCCATAAATTAAATAGATAGAAATATTTAATTAGTAAAACCTAAAATTTTTCTAAAGAAAACAAAAAATCTCAAATTGCTTAAAACAATAAATAGCAAAAGAGAAACATTTTTACATTTTTCTTACTTAATAAAGATTTTAAGCCTTGCTAAGGACCGTTTTGCACAAATGGATTATCATATTAGCAATCGAACACCACAGCCCTCTAAATTAATCAAAGAGCTCGGATAATAAAAAAAAAAAAAAATTCAAAATACAAATTTTTTGGGGCTTGATCTAAAGTTTTGAAAATGGACGGCGTCCGAACTTCCATTAACTCAAAAATTAAAAATTAAAATTTAACGATGCAAAATGATGTGTTTTTTTTTTCCTTCAAGCTCATAGAATTTTGTCCTCTTCAACCATAAAGCATTGGATCATGTCTTTTGATGTCACAAGGTGAGTCCAAGGACCCTTAGTAAGGCTAGTCGCACTTATGGCAAAAATCCAGAAGAAGTTTGTGCAGTATTATCCATAATTTGTCACTTCTCAGACATTCAAGATTATCTGAGATCTCAAATCATGATTCACGGTTAATCTTGTGATCTATAAAATTCTTGATTCCAGCCATAAAAAATCAAGAAATAAATAGTACCTAATATAACCAAACAAATTTATGAAGTTCATAAATAAAAAAAAAAAAAAAAAACTTGTACTCACTTTATTTATCACTTAAACTGACCAATTTAATTTATGCGTCTCTAATAGACTAATCCAAAAAGCCAAATGAATTATTTTAACTCTTATATAACTAGCAAATGAAATGTCTATGCTGTCAATGCTTTGGGTTTGTGTGGAGTGTATTTTTCGTACGGCATCAAAGAGTGACACATGGCACATTGGGAAGGGAAGTACTGAGCTTCGATCCCCAAGAATACAAGAAGAATATAACCTACCAAATCTCACTTCTTGGTAAAGTAGGAGGATGGGAAGTCAGATGCATGGGAGATTGATTCTGGAATTCAGAGAGATGGGTCGAAGCATAGAGGGGAGATTCTGTCAATAGAATCCCTAAAAGTAAGGGATTTGGTCATATTCGTGAAGATTAGGGGAGATCCCTGATCTGAAGGGGTGAACTAACATGAAATGAGAGATGTAAACACCTCAATTTGAATGGGCCCCCACTCGAAAGGATCCAAAATGATCAAATTTTCTAGTAAAATCAATCAACGGGCCTAAAAAGTCCAAACCCCCCTCGAAATTCAGTATTTTGATCAAATCGAAAGGTCCCAATCACTCCCAAAGGTTTTATGAACCCACAATAAAACCTTATAAGCCCTTCTCCATCTCTCATCCCTCTAACCTTTAAAGTCGAAAATGTTCTAAGCCCACCAAGATTCAATCCCTAAATTTCATTTTGACTTCACCATAAAACAAGCCTAACCCTAGTCAATGCCTTAACCTAACCTAAGTGGATCGGTATCTTAATCCGTACGAGAGTTACTATAATGCCAAAACGACATTTTTTTCTAAAAAATAATTTTCAAGTGATCATTCACACCTTTTTATAAAAAAGAATGGTGTAGTGATTCAAAATCCTCTTAGAGGTAATCTTCGAATTCGAAAATCACATATCTACAAGTGGTAAATACATTCCTAATAAAAAGGAACTACTAAAACAATAAAGGAGGGATTTAGAAAGGAAATGAGGGAAGATCCGAAGGATGGAACCCCTATAAACACAAGGGAAATGGGTACTAAAAGGTAAGCAATTTTTTCTTTACAAAATACTACATTATTTTTATACTAAGTTCCTGACTTGGGAGTTGGAGAGGCGTTGTTGCAGACACACACAAAAGAACAGGAAGAAAAAATAATCCACTCAATGGAAATCTCAAGGTGGTGCAAGTTTTTACATCCACAATTTGGATCAAATCAAACTTGATATGAAACCAATCTTCTAAAAATTTATTAGATCTATAACCAATTTGTTACTTATTGGATTGGACCCTTATCAGTTCTCCTATTTGGATTCTAATCTGGTCTTGCGACGATTGAACTCTATCCGGATCAGAACAACTCGATTTGATATATAAAATATAGATATACACAATATATCAAAAAAAGAAAAAAAATTAATTTTGTCTCTTATTATCGAATCAGATCCCATGGAACACAAAGTCCAAAGCCCACTAAGGCCCACTCTTTCTTCAAACTTAGACATCGTTAACTTCTAAGAGCATAAGTTTAACACATCAGTAGATGTGTTGGCAAGCTCGTTCAAAGATATAAAACCATTATTTTACACTTTTTTAGTAGATTCTTATAGTTTCAATGTCAAAACAATATTGAACATTTTAGTACAATGGAAGTGACAACAATTAAATGTTATTTAACCATTATTAAAAATATATTTATATTATTTAAAGTGAATGATTAAGGTTGTTTCTTAAGTCTTGTATTGTATTTAAAATTTGATTTCTAATAAATATATGTAATGGAAATATGTAAAAGAAGATGTGTTTTTTTAGAGAACTGATATTGGCACCCTGACTTTTACTTATTACAACACAATTAAAAATAAAGAAAATAAAGATTTTTTTTCAAAACATGTGCAACTTATGTCCAAATTCCAGTTTCGGTACACTGTTCATTTTAATTCCCAAAACATGCATTTTGAGTGAATTCATCACTTTTATAATCAATGAATTTGTTGGTATATCTACGAATTTGTAGATATTAAAAGTGACGAGCTCACTAGTTCGTAGGTTATAAAAATGATGAATACATGTGTTTGGGAATAAAAATGAACAGTGTACCGAACTTCGAATTTTGTCATATTCAAGGCAAGAAATAGAGATTCACCCCAGAAAATAAGTGAATGATTGAGAATTAAGTAAAAGTCGAGGTGCCAAAAGAAGCTCTCTCACATCTTTTTGGGCTAGATTTCTTTCTTCTATTTTTAAGGATTTTATATGAGCCTAATCGTAATTGTAACAACTACTGAAATTGTTTGAACAAGCATTATAAGGTTAAGATTATCATTTGAGTTAAACTTTTGTAAAGTGTGGTTCAATCTTTAATTGGGGTATGATAAATAATTTAAGAAATTAGAGTGTAATAAGTATAAGTTTGGGTGTTAACAACAATTTTTTAATATTTTATTTTATTATTGAACGTGAATTGTGGTTTTTTTTTCTTCTTTAAGGGTCAACAAGGTTAAGGTAGACCCAAACCAGCTACAACCTCTAAAAAAAAACATCACAAGCATCCTAAAATAAAATAATGACAAGGTTGCTCGGAAGTAACTCACAATCGATATCACTACAACCCACTCTAACCTGGTAGGAAGCAAGCAAGTCAGCAACTTTGTTAGCATCGCTGGTAAATTTACTTAGATTGGCATCTCGAAAGAGACTTTGTTAGATTTATCTTCTCCTTTTAAAGAATCAATTCATGTTGTCGTTTTTATTTTTTTTATTTTTGAATGTGGAGTTGTCTCCACGACCTCAAGGTTGAGTTATTATAATATATCAACCTTAAGAATTTTCTGTGTCCTTCTATTGTTCCTTTGAATCATCTTAACTAATGAAACCCACTAATGGGCATAACATGTTATTGTTTATTTATTTAATCAACCAAGCAATAAATCCGGCATTCAGTCTCAGCCCCTTAGTTTGTATATGAGTTTTGATAATTCCATATGTGTTTATTTATAGTCTTTAAGAAAGGACAATGCTCTTATGATCATGTCTAAAAATGCCACTTGTCAATCGCACTCTCTACATAAACACCAAAATGTCATTTTTATTTATGATTTCTAGTTAGAGTCGTGCTGGAGTGACCTCAAGATATCTCGAGTGAAAAGCATCTATGGTTTCTATACACGTTAGGATGTGTGATGTAAGGTACAATCTTGAGGTCACTTGGAACTTTATTCTTCTAGTTATTGAATCTGAGTACCATGCCCCAAATAAATTTAAAAAAAAAAAAAAAAAAAAAAAAAAGGAAAAATATCTACACAAAGAGAATGAGTAATATTGGAGTGATTATAAAATTCACATCGATTCACACTTTGTTGACGTGGCTGTGTATATGGAAATGGAATCATATATGCTTTTCACAAAGTGTAAATCAATGTAATTTTTAAAGTCACTCCAACATGGATAAAAGAGGATATTTAAAGTTAGATATCAATCAAGAAAAAATCATGCCATACATCAAAAATCAATCTACTTAGCAAAATACAAAAACAAAAATACATAAAAAATTAAGGGACTACTGCAAAGTCAATAGGCACAGGAATTATTAAAGGAGAAACAATCTTGAGTGGGTGAGGACACGAGAATGCGAAGAATACCAAACAAAATGGCTCAAGCTTACACCTTCGCACTTCCATTCTTATAAAAAGAGGATCAACATAAGTAAAAGTATACAATTCTCTATGAAAAAAAAAAATTGTTAGGACATCAAATGTGGTTCACTAGTTTGGCTCTCAAATGAAGAGTGTAATCAGAGAAGAAGACAACCATGATCTCGTGACTCATGCTAGGAGAATTTTCACCTCCATACTAATTGCATATAAAATTTACTTAATCGAGTGGCCAAAAGTTTCATCTTCAAATCAATATTTGTGAGGTTAGGAATAGACTATGTATTGGTAAAAATTATTACCTTACCCCCAAATTCAAATCTCAATGATGATTCTTGTTTGATTCTTGCAAAAAGTCTCAAATCGTAAAGATTTTTCAAATTAAGACCCTTTGAAAATTAAATTAGCAAGAATAATTAAAGGGTGAGTTAAAGAATGAATCAAATCTTTTCTCGATGTAATTTTTTTTCTATATTTATAGATAAAGGGATTTTTAATCTCATTAGGTTACTTTTCCCGAAAATTTTGCAATTGATCTTTATCTTTTAGACAATTCAAATCTTTCTATTGCAATCATCTTCATTCCTTCTCGAAATATAACTCTTTCTTATTTCTTATACTCTTAATCTTGATATGGGAATATCATGTTAATTATAATTCTAACCAAACATGAGATTCTTTTGTTCGGATTTGCAGTAATCCCTTGCCAATTCTATAATATTTCTTAATTATAAAGGTCACTTGGTCATGCTTATCTGAATAGTTTAACGTTGTCAACATAATTAACTCATTTATTTGTCCAATAAAATCACTTATTAAAAGAATAATAAATGTATTTATTATGTAAAAGACCTAACATACACTTGTCTTTTTCATTAAATATAAAATATACAGGAGTATTATTAAAAAGTGAATGTGATAAATAATGTTAATGTCCTCATGAGGTCTTAGACATTAACATTATATATATAAGGACGAGATCAAGATTCAACGTATTTTATAAATTGGAGTTAAAAGTTTTGGAATGGACTGATTTTTTGTAAGGATTATCTCTACGGTGAGATAATCATCCTTACAACAACAACAAAAAAAAAAATCAGCCAATTCTGAAACTTCTAATCTTTTTAAAAGTGATTTGCAAATAATTGATGATCTACGATTCTTCAACTTGTGTAGGTTGTAAGTTTTGGAACGGGTTGATTTTTATTGAGAATGGCCTTCTCATCATTATGACATAGATCATTCTTATAAAAAATTAGCCCATTCAAAAATTTCTAACCCAAGTTTACAAAACATGTTTAATCTTGATCTATATATATGAAATCATATAATTCAATACAAAACACTTTCCTTACTAATGGTAAGATTTTAAGCCTTACTTACGGTCATTTTGGTTGAATTGATTATCAAATCAACAATCCAACACCACAACCCTCTAAGTTTAATCAAAAAATTAATATCTAAAAATTCAAAAAATAATTTTTTTTAACTTGATCCAAGATTTTGAAAATGGATGGTTACCAAACTTCTATATAACTCACAAATTTAAAATTTAAAATTTAAATTCAACAATGAAAAATAACTTTTTTTTTAAATTTATTTTTTCAAAGTTCATAGAATTTTGTCCTCTGCAACCATGAAGTATGGGATCATGTTTTTGGATGCTACAACAAGCCGAAGGACCCTTACCCTTAGTAAGGATAGTCGGACTCTAATCCAATCAAAGTTTTTGTAATTAAGGATTGATTTTAGAAATTGTACTGTAAGCTTGTGTGCTTAACTATGATGGACCCACCAACCACCAATTTTAGGTTTATACAAATACATATATTGGGTAGCATTCAATGGCTAATTTTTTGGCAAAACATTTTTCAAAACATGAGTTAGAAGTTTTGGAATGAGATGATTTTTGGTGAGGATGATCTCTACGGTGAGGAGATCATTCTCACCAAAAATCAGCTCATTCCAAAACTTCTAACTCATATTTACAAGTTGAAAATCGAGGATCGTCCATTTTTTGTAAATTATTTTTGATGGGGTTAGAAGTTTTGGAATGGACTGATTTTTGGTGAGGATGATCCCCTCACCGTAGAGATCATCCTCACCAAAAATCAATCCATTCCAAAACTTTTAACTCATGTTTTGAAAAATGTATTACCAAAAAGTTAGCCATTGAACGGGACCCATAAGTATAAATACTTATTTCTATATCTTATAGTAAAAGAATGATAAATAAATATCCTGAAAAGCTGACAACTGTTAGACGTTGGACACACAAGAGAGTCCGAGACGCAACAGTCTCAAAGGAACCAAAGATTTGTTTGTACCGCTCCATGTGTGGACCCCATCTATCTCCCCTTGCCCTCTAAAAACGACGGAGTTACCTATTTTCTATTTGCTTTCTCATTTTTATCCTGATTCAGGATGGAAATATTTTCCTAGAAACTGGGATTTTCAAGTGTGTAAAAGCAATATTTCCATATTGGAAAATGAATTTTAGTCCTAAGAATTTTCCACCCTCCCCTCCCCTCCCCTCCCCTCCCCTTAAGAAAATGATTTTCCCATCTACACCCACAAAACTAAAAACCAAACCACTTTTTGAAATTTTCGTTGGGGTAACCAAATGACAAAATTCATTTTTTCATGACTATTTTTTTATGGACGATTCATATTCCCTTGAAAAACGGATTTCCCCCAATCATATAGACCCTGATAGAACCAAACAAGACAATATTTCTATTTCGAAACAAAATTAAGGGTGTTAGAACTTAGGGATGTCAATGGGTTGTTTAGAATTACAATTTGATTTGTTCCAATCATATTGATTTTTTTATCAACCATACCTAAATTTAAAATATGGGAGAAAACATATAAATTATACTACATATATTGTTTAGGTATATAATATATATCTATATTTTAAATATCGATTCAGATTGGTTATGATCAAGACCCGATCTAATTGTTAACAAATTGGACTTGGAAGCAAATATTGATATCTGGTAAGAATTTGAACTGCGAGATACCAAAATCAATAAGAATTGAATCCATTCTTGTTCTTCAACTGAACTTGAGTATCGTGTTATGGCCACCTTGACTTGTGAACTTTAGTGATTAGAATACTTACTCAAAGATCTTGGTATTTCTTATTTTTCTCCCATCACCATGATTTGTGACAATCAAGCTACGTTTACACAATACCAACAACTTAGTTTTTCATGATAAGTGCACAAAGCATATTGAACTTGATTGTGGCTTCGTTCAGTAAAAGCTACAGTCTAAACTATTGTTCCTCACTATATTCCTTCTTCTAACCAACTTGTCGACATCTTCACTAAACCACTGGGCAAAGATCTATTTCTTAATTTGATTGGAAAGTTGGGTGTTATTTCCATACACGCTCCACTTTGAGGGGGAGTGTTAACATTTCTATATTTGGGAAACATAATTTTCTCGATTGGCTTAGTTGGAAGTAAGCCCTCTGGAAGATTTCCATAAGAAAGCGAGTCAGCGTCAACTCATTTTATGAATATTGTTTCATTCACCACGCGGCTGAATCCTACTTCGTATTTCCAAAGAGTCGTGTTGGAGTAACATTGAGATGTATATCGTGGGGGGCATTTTTGATGTGGATGTGTGTTAGAATCATAGATGCTTTTTTATTGAAATACAAGTGAGATCTCGATGAAAGCATCTATGGTTCTGACACACATCCACATCAGAAATGTCTCCATGATGTACATTTTAATGTTACTTTGGCATTATCCATTTCCAAATTATTTTGTTTCCTTGTTTCTAGCATTCTAAATTTATATTTCTCTTTCCTTGTGTGATATCCATGTATATAGATTCTTGGTTTTTGCTGATTTGCCTAGTTGGTTAAGTATTTCCTTCTATGAAATCTCTTCATTTATAAATTTTTCCTCCGTCAAAGAAGACATCCCAAAATCACTTTTACACTGTTGGACATGATTTTATTTTGTATCTTTTCGAAACTTTTCATATTATTAAAATATTTTAGCAATCACTATCTTTATTGTATTATGATCCTTGGTAGTAATCTCCAATTTAATTCTTGAAAAAATCACGAGTTTTTCATTCTTTTTCAATGAAAGTATTGTTTTTCAGATTATTAAACTATTTTGATTAATTCATGTATTTTAAGTTAAAAAAGAATAAAACATGTTTTTTTATATGAATTTTACGAATTTTTATAAAACTCGATCATAAAAAAATGCTACTATAACTTGTTGTATTTTGCAAAGGGTAAAATTGTAAGTTGCGATGTGTAACACACGTCGATTTTGAAATGACAATGCTTCACAATTTTGCTATTAGGAATCCATCTTTTTAGACGACAAATGTCTCTTTTATCTTTAAAAAAAATAATGACATGTCCCTCTACATTTATTTGAGATTCCACCTTAATTTTCCAAATGGATGATTTATCCCTTGTCTTTAGTCTTCTTTTATAAATCAATGGAACAATAACTTCAAAATCTTTATTTTTACCTTCATGATTATATCATCACCTTCAACATCACCAATTTCCTCATCAACATCACTATCATATTATCGAATTTTTGAAATGAGATGAATAATACATGTATGAATCATATGGTACATATTTTTCATTTATTTGGACCGGATGTTTATAATCCAAAATTGAATAGAACTCAAAATTTTCACATATCGATTTTTTGTTGAATTTCAAATTGCTAACAAGGATTATAATTGTTAATCACGGACCCTAAAATCCATGTTGTGTTTATTTAATATGGTTAAGGTCCTCTCATTTTCTTATGTTGTTCCATGCAATACATATGTTTTTGTTTGGAATGAATTAATTATCAAATTCATTAGACCTTGTATTATTGGGTTGGTCCACAGTGAAGGGTAGATTGTTGAATCTTGTAGGCGATCGTCGACATCCTAACAACCAGGGGTAGAGCTACTAAGGAGTTGATGAGGGCGATTGCCCCCACAGAACTTTGAGACACCCCTATATTTTCAACTAATTACATGCCCCATTTGTTCCCTCTCTCCCCATTTGCCCCCACACATTCACCTCCCTCTAATTCCCCCCCCCCCCCTCTTCTCTCAATTTTTTGTTGATGACATTGCCTCTTGACGGGCTTTTCATATACTGATTAGAAATGACTTAAATATCATTTTCTTCAACTTCTAACAAAAAAACCTCTGAATTTCTTATTAAAATTATTCATTTTCAAGTTCTTCAATTATACAATTTACCATAATTTGCCCTCACTACAAAAAAAATCCTAACTTCGCCCTTGCTAACAACATCAACTTACAAAATAGTAGGGATGTTTCTCACCTTTAGAACATTGTGCAATGCTTGTGCCTTGATCTATCAAACTAATGCTAATTTTATCCTATCTTGTTTTATTTCTTTACAGATTGTGTTCATCTTTTACTATGTAACTTTTAGATTATGGACTACTTTGGGCTTATTATCTTGTGAGTTATTTTGAATTTATTTTAACCCTTATTTTTAAATATGCATCTAAATTCAGTTGTCCATTAGCACTTTGGTTTGGAATTTTTTTTTTGAGTTTTGGACATTTTGGGAGTAATAATCTTTTCCTTGTCCTTTGAGATTGTGAGGGCAGTTTCGTAACAAAAAGTTTGAAATGGAGAGCGAAAGCAAGAGGTGGCACATGAACCATCTTTCGTTTTTTTCGAAACTGTAAATTGGAAAAAGAAGGGATCCTCCTCAACTTCCCAATTTCCAATTACCACAAAAATCATCTTTTTTTTTTCTCTCTAAATAAATATCTCTATCGCACAAATTCATTTAAAAACTTTCTCCTAAAAACAGAAATTGAGAAACTAACAGAAAGAGACAGAGAAGAAGCATTATGGTTTGTTTTACATCACATGCATGTCTCCTTCTACCAATATTTCTCCTCATATTTTCATTCTTCTTCTCCTTCTCCATCTCTCATGGAGTTTCTCACCTTCACCATCTTCAATCTCTACCCACACAAGGTACCTTTCTCCTTCATCTTAGTTTTTTTTTTTTTTTTTTCTTCTTCCCCAATTGTACATTGTTGTTGCTTTTAACGAAAAACTATTTGGCTCTGAAAATGTTTGTTTTTTCTTCCAAGCAGGTATCATTTATGGGGAGGAGGAATATGTTGGGTTGTTGAGTGGGTCTTTTCTTGAGAGAAAAGAAGGGGATCCTGCAGACAACTCATCATCTCTTATATTAGCTGCTAAGAGAACCCACAGGAAAGATCCTCTGAATGGGAATAAGAGGTATACTGGTGGATGGAATATCAGTGAGCCACATTACTGGGCTGTGAGTTCCTGGAATCCTGAATCTATTATTTCATTTGGGATTTTTTTTTTCCCTTCATTTTTTGGGCTTTGAGTTTCTGGAATCCTGTTTCAATTATTTCATCTGGGTTTTGTTTGTTTATTTGTTTTTATTAATGGGCTTTAATTTTTTTGCAATCTTGAAGCCATTATCTCATATGGGTTTTGCTTATACTTGATGGCTTTTGAGTTTTCTGAATACTGAATCAGTTTATTCATCTGGGTTGTGCCTTGTTTTTATTTGATGATTTTTGGTTTTGGTTATTTTTCATAGGATGTGATTTTGTCTGATAAGGAATGATTCTCTCTTCTAGATTTTGCTTATCTTTAATGGGCAGTAAATTTTTCAAAACCCAAGTTATTGATTTGCCATGAATTTTCTTATTTTTTTTAATAGGCTTTGATTTGTCCTTATATTGAAATGATGATGCTCTCAACTGGTTTTGTGCCTATTTCAAATATATTGGTGTTTCAGGAATCCTGAATCAATTCTTTGTTCCATGTTTGTTTGTTTGTTTGTTTATTTTTGACTTAGCTACTTGTTCCTTTATTCTGAATGCAGTCTGTAGGTTATACTGCTGTACCCCTCTTTGTAATAGCTGCAGTCTGGTTCCTGGCCTTCGGGCTATCCCTATTTCTCATTTGTTGCTGCTATTGCTGTTGTCGTCACCAGCCTTACGGCTATTCTCGAACAGCTTACGCCCTTTCCCTTATTTTTCTCACACTCTTCACCATTTCAGCAATGTAAGTTACCCTTCTCTATTGTGTCTTTTCTTGTTAATTTTATGCCTTTTGGTGACCCCACATTACATCACATTGTTTCATTCATCCGTTTCAGTGTTGGATCCGTTGTTTTGTACACCGGACAAGGGAAATTTCATGGAAGTACATCAGATACTTTGGATTACGTTGTTAAGCAAGCAAATGTCACAGTTGATAATCTTAGGAATGTATCAGATTATCTTGCCTCAGCTAAGCGGGTTGGAGTCGACAAAATATTTTTACCTTCTGACATCCAAACAAAGATTGACCAAATTCAAACAAAGCTGAATTCTTCTGCTACCACACTTTCCGATCACACGGGGGATAATTCGGACAAGATACAAAATTTCTTGGACAGCATGTAAATAACAGCCCCTATGATTTACTTGATGTCCTTCAAAGAATGCTCCAATTCAATTTTTTTTTCTTATTCAATTTGATGTGATTTTGTTCATGCAGGAGACTCATTCTTATCATAGTTGCTGCTGTCATGCTCCTCTTGGCATTTCTTGGATTCCGTAAGCATATTAAGTGCTATATAACTTGCTGAAACACGTGATCCTTTTGCCTCACTTTTCATGCCATTATTGTGTTTCTATGCAGTATTTTCCATTTTCGGCATGCAATTTCTCGTGTACTTGTGAGTCGGATACTATTGTGGACTTTCAGTTATATTTCCCACAATTTTTCTGGTTGTTTGTTCTTCCAAGTATTGTCTTTTGGTATGTTTTTTTCTCATCAAATGCTTGTTTTATTACAATGGTTGCAGCTTGGTGATAATTGGGTGGATTCTTGTCGCAGTCACATTTATCTTATGTGGCATATTTCTCCTTCTTCATAAGTAAGTCTCTTAATTAATCCATCTAAATTTTTATCTCATTTTCCTGGCATAATTAGGGTTTGCTTTATTCCATATTAGAATAGTAATTGCAGCCTATGCTTGTATCAGCTGATCATCGTTGGTCTATTATCATTTTTACGAGTTATGTTTTTCCAGTTAAGAAGGTTGGTTTGTACAGTTGACTGAACAGTCAGTTCGCCTTCTAATTTTCTTAGGAAATAATTGCGGCTTAAAATTTCTGGGATCCCTTTTAGATTCCTTTAACTGTTGTGAATTGAGAGAGGTTTGATGAAAATGCTATGTTTCTTGGGTTCTTTAAAATGTGTATCATATGTTATGGGATACTTCAATTTCAAGTGTAAAATCTATATCTGTTCTTGCCTTGCCATGTCTAGGACCTCTATGCGACAATGAATCTACAAACAAAATGACTACTATGAGCTTGTTCTTGTTTCTCTTCTTCTCTTCTAGTCATTCAGCTATCCACTTTTCGTTCTCTTATCCTCTATGTAGAAATAGTTGTGATATAAATTCACCTTTGCCAGTTACAAAATGTATTTCCTAGGTATTGTTAGAGATCAAAAGAAGATTTCTCTGATCTCACATATTTTATAACTATTCCCCTAAATTAACCATTTACAATCTTACTAACCCAAAACTTATAACTTATAATGCTTGCCAACCTTAACACCATGAGATACAACATATCCGACCTCTGTTTGAGGATTAGGAGCTTCCTACTCAAGATATTATCACTTCTGTTCTAGGGTTTTTTTTTTTTTTCCTTTTGGTCTAAAGTCTTCAAAGAATTTAGAGGAATATTCTTTGAGGACTTTATTGTAGGATGGGATAGAGTCTGTAATCTTAGTGAGGAGTCGTGTTTGTTTTGTTTAAATTAATATTTCTCTATCTTCGCCTATCAAAAAATAAAAATAAAAACACCACATCCAAATGACATGGTATTAATTCCGACATATTTTCATGATATACCAAATCATTCTACTTTTCCATGCTCTCATTCCCTACGTAGAATAGTTGTGATGTAAATTCAATTTTGCCAATTTCAAAATGTACATCATACATTTTGTTAGAGGTCAAAAGAAGAGTACCCTGATCTCACATATTATATAACTATTCCCTGAAAATAGCCACTTAAAATCTTACTAACCCAAAACTTATGAATTGTAATGTTTAGCAGTCTTATAACAACATGAAATACAACATAGCCAAATGACATGGTATTAAATTCCAACATATTTTTTTGATATACCAAATCATTCTCTGTTTTTACACATTTCATATTTATTTTTCCTATAATTTTTTGTCTTGTAAAATTTATAATGGCTAATTGAAAATTATAAATGATGAATGGGAATTATCAATGAATTTTCAATAAATTGTATACATAAACTCCAATGGGTTTAACTTTTGTGATTGAAAAAAAAAAAAAAAACTAAGAATAAAAAACAAATGAGAGGCTTTTAGGTCGTAGATCCATGTGGTTATGAACATCAAATTCTCAATGAATTTCGTATATTGCATGATCAACACTACCATCAATGATTGCACCCCTCAAACGATTTTACTTTAGAGATACCCTTTTGGATTTCCTGTTATAATTTTTCTCATATGCATTTAGTAATTCAATTTGATTAACTTTGGTACATCTACCAATTCAAATTGAAGCTGTTCAACTTCCTTTCCTACGGATTAGAGGGCTGTGAAATTCAGATTCCTTTTAGGAGTGAGTTATACATGCTTGTAATTTAACTTCTAAAGATGGCTTTGCCTTCAAGGCAAATAGCTTGTTTTATCTACTTTGACATCTGAAAAATATGAGTTCCGAGTTGCATTGTTGTATCTCAAGCTTGGTAAGGTACCTCCCATTATGTAACTCACAGTTTATCATATCTTCAAGGTATATTGGAAATTACCTTTATATATGCCCTACTTTCTTACTACATAGGCAATTTCAAGCCTTGTGAAGTGCATAACATGTGTAAAATTGCCAATTTTCTTGGCGGGTAGAGTTAATCAATATCATTGCCTTAATCTTCTATCAGCTTTAAGCTAGAGTCAAAGGACTAAGAGCTGGTTTATACTTGTTCTCTATGTTCAACAACTGCAAATCGATGTAAAACAAAAAATGGTGACATCAGGTTGTTGAGAAAATGACCACAATTTTTTTTTTCTAGTGCTTGGTTGCCTTCTGTTGACCACAAATCACTCCTTCACGAATTTCCTTAAGTAACAAGCAAAACTTTGTCATCCACAAAAAAAAATAAAAATAAAATGAAAAGGACCACATTGTTTTGTAGTGAAAATCATAGTGAATTTTACGCTTTGCAGGCATACTAAGCAAGGCCTTATACATAAATATAAATACTTCCCTTTATAATGCTATCTAATTAAGTACGTGGCACCTGATCAAGCACAGATGAAGGTCTGGTGGGCCTATAAAGATTCTACTAATGGGAGGTACCTTCTAATATAGCTTTTTTTTTTTAAATGAGTATTTCAATCAGAATTGACTGTTTATTGGAATATTGCCACCAAAATCTTGGATTTTGTACATTAAAATTGATTATTTTTCTAATAGAAGAATTTTGTTTGAAATATATACGAAAAGAATATGTCGGATAAATTTCGTGTCAAGGCTTCTTGAAATGGAAATATTTGGGTACATTTAGTGGAAATGTCGAAATTTAATACTATGCCATATCCAAGTGTCTTAATCTTTGATTTGTGGAAGTTTTTTACCGTGGCTTTGTAAGCCTTGTATTTGTCGAAGGCTCTGTCTATTTATTTTAAGAAGGTAAACAAGTATTAGGATGCTTATTCAATAAAAGTTATTAAAAACCTTAGTTGCAGGAACCTTCTACTCATGGGGTGTTTCTCTTGCTCCAAGTCTTGTTCCTGCTTCCACTTTCTTAAAAACTTTATTAAAAATGGTTTGCAACAAATGTTTCCGCACTCTTCCATTTGAGTCCCTTACTTGAAGCAAGTTAAACACTATTCCAACTCTTGTAAGAACATTTGCGAGTCCATAGATATAACTGTGAAATGTGTCCAAGTACTTTGGTTAACATTTCAAAAATATCATCAATTTTTTTCTTTTTGAAATCAGCCCTTGACCTCACCATTTTGTAATTAATGTGGCTTGTTTTCCATGCCACAAATCAAAATAATTAAATAATAATTAATGAAAGCACTTGAATCAATGCAAGTGTGATGGGTGGAATCATTTTACATCTGTAACAAAAACTAGCTAATCGTCCTTCTTGTTAGTCTTGGTTCAGGTTATTGCGAAAGTCTTTCTAGTGATGGAGAAAACCCAGCAATAATAGTCAATTTTCCATAAACAACAATACTATTTCTTAGTATATTTATTAAAAACTGAATTTGAAATTCTTTAAAGATTAGAACATTACAACAAACCTTCCATCCCATGCCATGGATCCTTCCATAATATAATCATACTAGAGTTCGCTTGCTTGTGCCGTAGGCACGAGCATCCTCTTTAAGGTTAAGGGAGGTAAAAATGGAAAATTAAAAGAGCTTCAGGGGTATTATTAAATTTTTTGAGGTCAAGGAGTAAAAAAGAAAAAAAAAAAAAAAAGTTGGAGAGATATCTTTAAGAAAGGGGTAGATGAGGAAAGACAATAAAATGGGTTAAAGGGATAAAAGAGGAAAGCTAGTAAAGTTAGAGGGGTGGACCCCACAAAATTGTAAAGTTAAAGGGGCAATAGAGTTTGTAATTTAATGGAGTCCTAGTTCTCTTTTTCTTTCTCTTGGTTTGGTCTTCTCGACCATCTTTTTTGTCTATTGTAATTTTCCTTTATTTACAAAAAAAGTTGTAACTGGATGGGACGTTTATCACCCACAAAATTATAGCAAAGTGGGCCCTACAGTTGTGTTTTATTACATAGATAACTAGAGTTCACCCGTGCCTACAGTATGAGCATTCTCTTTGGGGGTAAAAAAGAAAAACTAATAAAATTAGAGGGGTATTATTAAAAACAATTTGGGGCTAACGCAGTAAAAAAGGAAAAATAGTTGTTAGAGGAAATATGATAAAGTTGAAGGAGTGAAGAGGAAATGAAGTGGTGCCTACACAAAGTGGTGAATGGGACGTTTGTCCTCCCATAACTGTAGCAAACAGTGGGCCTATAGTTTTGTTTTATTATATAGATTTACCTTTTATATCTTGGTTAAGGCTAAACCCATCAAAATATTACTTAACCCAAGTCATAACTGAGTTTAGCTTTCAACTATCCCATCCCCGTTGAATACCTTATACTCTGCCCATGAGCATTCTGCTTTGCTCTCAAAGTTAGTTTTTCCTTAACATTCATTTTTACCTATTCCCTTTCATATAATAATGGAGAGCATTAATCTTATTGGCTTGATTATTCCCTTAGTGCACAGTCATAAACACTCCTGGGCCATCCTCTTGGTTATTCATTTGAAATGCAATTTTGTAAATGCCATTGAATGATTGGCATGTTACGTTTATGGTAGTTAAAGTTAAAATAGTGTATTTGGTAATTTTTTAGCTCAAGTTTCAGCTATAAAACAGTCTCTCTGCTGTTTGTTATGAAATTTCATACCAACTTGTGAGTGCAATCTGACTAGAATTCAGCATATCTTTCATTATTAATATCTGTATAATTTGGTAGCCACTTTGTGGATGCAAGTGAGGTGGCTGGGCATGTTCTCTATGGAAGAAGCTGAAGTAATCATTCTCTTTATAAAATTCTGATAAAAATCTAAGAGGTCTCTTTGTTGAGTGAGGAAAATTTGAGTACTAGCCAGTTAGCAAATTCGTTGGGAAAGACTCATGATCAGATGATATATTAATTGTTAATGTGACTATTCATGATTTTGGTTGCAAATTGTTTGGAAACAGAAGTTTATACTTTGAGTCATGATGAATGCACGTGGTTGACGTGGCAAGGGCACAGAACCATAGATCATTTTCATCGGGATTCACAGGAAAAAGATGTGCAGTTCTGTGCCCTTGCCACGTCAGCTGCGTACCCAACCGTGTTCCAAGACCGCATACATTCATCATTATTCTTATACTTTATAGGATGGCTATAGGAAAATTGTGCACTCTATCATCCCAAACACTAAGATATGTTTGTATTCTTTAAAAGAACAGTCTGCCACCATTCACTATGTTATTAGGTACATCACAAGCGGCATCTTGCAAACTACTCTTGACACTTACAAGTATACTCTGACATCGAAAACTTGTAATGGTGCATACTTTTGGTACTTATGGGCACAACATTGGATATTTTTTTGGGAACTAAGTTCTTTTTTTATTATTATTGGTATTTCTGTTTTTAATGAGATCAGTGACTCGGTGATGGTGGAAATTGAAGCCAGGTCTATGGTATCGTCACCCATAGACTTTACCAACTAGGCCAGTTTACACCTTCATAAATAAGTTGCCTCTCTGGTTTGATAGATTTGTTTGAGAAGTACTACTGATGGGTGTTAGTGCTTACTGGGGATGAACTGATCCACATCGGCACTGCTAGTATGCAAAAAAAAATTGATCAATCTTTCTAGCCTCGTGGTACTGGATTGTTACACATGATTGAAAAATTGTGAAGGATTATACAAGTCCAGTTTATACATGGAGATATATTTCTAATTTTTAATAGTAGGCAAGTTAATCCGGTGCAGCAAATCCTCAATTTTTCACTTTAAAATAGGATTGATTAAGTTTCAATGCCTTGTTATTAACTGCGACTTGTCTGTCATGATTTTATTAACTTATAGAAGAACATATCATTCTGTTTATCATAATATTGTACATGAAAAATTGCTTGTTGGGTTTTCAAAAATACTTTGACACCTCATACTTATGTCCTAAATGTCATATGAGCCCGCGTCTATGATTCATCAGTGCATCAGTTGGGGGTTAGCTACCCATATTGACTAAAATTGGTTTAAGTCTTGAACAAGTAGTGTTAGAGAATCTCATGATTCCGAGCAATTTAAAGATGACAAGGGAAAATAAATACGATATAAAATACAGAGGCATTGGAAATTTGATTGTATAACTATCAGCCCTTCTGTGATGGTCTTAAAATTTATTGAAGTATTAGCTCGGAAAACCTTTATCAACTTCTTGTTGTAAGAACTTGGGTTTTGATTCTATTTTTTTTTTTTCTATAGGAATTCTCATTGAATGGAGTTTCTTTGTGCATATTGAGTTCTTTAAGTGTGTTCGGCCAGTGCTAATCACACAATTCCACACTCCATACGCACAAAGAGGATGCACTGATCAAAGGAATTACTCATTATTGTTAATATTATGCTCATAACTGAAATAACTAACCCATTTTCCATCATATTTCAGTGTGGTTGGAGACACATGCGTTGCAATGGATCAATGGGTCGAACACCCCACAGCTCACACAGCACTCGATGATATACTCCCATGTGTGGATAATGCAACCGCCAACGAGACCTTGTTACGAACCAAAGAAGTTACCTCCCAACTAGTGAATGTTGTGAACCAAGTCATCACCAACGTCTCTAACGTTGACTTCCCTCCCAACTTAACTCCTCTTTATTATAACCAATCTGGTTCATTGGTGCCTATCCTCTGCAACCCATTTCATTCTGACATGACCGATCGGCAATGTGTATCTACTGAAGTGGACTTAACCAATGCAACACAGGTAAATTAAAAGAAAACCCGCAACATTTATACGAGTAAACAATGATAAAACCTAAATACTTTACCCATGTTTCATGCAGGTCTGGCAGAATTACGTATGTAAAGTTTCATCGTCTGGGATTTGTACCACGGAGGGACGACTCACCCCGGACTTCTACAACCAGATGACAGCGGCAGTGAATGTGAGCTATGGGTTGTATCGTTACGGTCCATTCTTAGTCCAACTAGAAGATTGTACATTTGTGCGGAAAACATTCTCAGACATCAGTAAGGATTATTGTCCTGGGCTGCAGCGATATAGTAAGTGGACCTATGTCGGGTTGGTGTTGGTTTCATCCGCTGTGATGCTCTCTTTGATATTCTGGGTAGTCTATGCAAGAGAGCGTAGGCATCGGGTGTGTACCAAACAATTCATCATTGAATCAAGTCAAGGTCCTTTAGCAGAATACAAGAGCCCATCATAGAAGTCTCTCTACTTTAACTCATCGTTCGGGTATGTTTGACTGTTGTTTTCGATCAATTTGGCTTTTATTTGTTTATGACACTTGTATATGTTTATTCTACATTTCCATCTTTGGGTATAATTTGTTTGCGTAACTACTTGTAATTATTCTGTGACACATTTTTCTAATTATGATATACAATGTCACATCTTTTCAACCGATCAAAATAAAATGTTGCATTTCTTCTTAGTAGAAGGGTAGACATGTTGTAGGTCCTTTGGGCTGTGTTTGGATAGAAAGTAGAAAGTAATTGTGGAAGAAAGTAGTTTTCTTTTGTTTTTTTAAAAGTTAAGATTTTTTTACTAAAAAAAGTAATTCTTTAAAATTAATTTAAGCAAATTTTTTAACTTTCAAATAAATAAATAAATAAAATTACTCTTGTAAGTGTCCAAAAGAACTCTTAATCACTAAAGAAAATGTGATGTGTCTGTTATGATTATGGTTTTCAAACTTGTTTTGACGTCTCGTCTCATCTGTGAACGAGATCGAGTCGTCTTGGACAAGTTTTCCGATACGTTTGAGACGTCTTGTTCAACAATGAGAAAAATGAATGTGGGTTTTAAATCTCGTCTGATACATTGATTTGTTCGTCTATCTCGTTGCTGGGCGATACCGAGACCACTCTGGGCAATACGTCTTGGTCTCGGGCAAGTTTTGAAACTATGGTTACGATAGTATGATATTATGATTCATCTGTGATGGATATAATTTTGTTTTTTAAATTTCTAATGGGATTAAGTCATGGGAAAGTAATATGAACTCTCATTAACGTTTGTTTAATTTACTTAATTGAGGTTAATGCTTTGACCGTTGACACCATTACCTCTTCAAAGTATATTTTTAAACCTGAATTAATAAACAGGTGGGGCGATTTTGTTCTTCCTTCTGTTTCATGGTCACCAAGGTTGTTTTTGTTATATATATATAGCTGTGTGGATTTGACTCTTGACAAATGAGAAGGTCAATGACACGGGTTCTTGATTTCTTACTAAATTATTATAGGAAAGTTTGACTGAGTCAACTCCTTGTTCTTAATAAAATAGAAGAATAATGAGAGCCCTTCATGATGTTCTAGTCTTCCTTTTTTTTTTTTTTTCCGATATCGTTGACTCGCTTGAGTTCACAATCTTGAATCTTGGTTTAATACATTTCTTTCAAGAAGCGAGAAGGAAAGCGAGCCCATGTTGCAACCTGGGGTCTATCCGTACTAGTCGCACGTGGTAGTTCCTTTTGAATTGTGTTCAAGATGTACTTTGGGCTTTGTCAAAGCTTGTGAGTAGTTCAAGGTGAACCTTTTCCAATAAAAATTCACAAGGTAACAATGGCTTGACTCACAAATGTGATCATCAGTCACAGATAGGATAAGTAGAACCAAGATCAAATATACAGACTGTAATTTTAGCATTGCCACCTAATGAGAGGAATGTCAAGTTAAAATTGATGATCTGAAAATATTTCAAATTGACCAATTTTGTTATCTAGGGTCTATTATTATTATACGTAAGTATGATTACACATAGTTAGGATAGAAAGATTGAAAATGATATTGCTCGTAAATTCAAAATTGATTGGTTATAGTAGATGTGCATTTTTGGAGTAGAATCCAAGAGATTTATATATCTGATTGTGTTTTTGAAATTGGGTGATCTCCAGGATTTCTCTGTTACATGTTAGTAAACTTTCATAGAATCGAAATGTGCATTTATATAGACTAATCACATTAAAAAGGGTGTGAGGATACATTGCAATATCAAAATAAAAGAGTAAGATTAATCTTAGTGAAGGTTGTTGAGTTCATCTTTTTTTTTGATAACGAAGGATTTCCAGGTCAATTTGTGCGCACTAGACTAGATCCTACGTCTCACACTCAGGTTATACCCCACTACGTGAAACGGTGCGTGACCACCAAGATTTTTTATGGGTAGTGAGATTTGAACTTGAGACCATAGAAAGAGCAGATTCCTTGACCCCAAGTTACTACCATTCAACCACCCCCTTGGGGGTTGTTATGTTTATCTTGTAACATCCAAAAACATTTTAAACAGTTATTTTGCATTGTTTAAATCTAATTTTAAATTTGAGAGTTCTATGAGAATACAATAGCATTCATTTTTAAAACCTTGGATCAAAGTAAAAAACAGTAATTTTTTTTTTTCTTTTAAGTTTTTCAATAAAATGTAGAGGATTCTCGTGTTGAGTGGCCAATGACCTCAATAAGATTTAAAATCTTACCAAATTAGTAAGGAAAGTGTTCTTTTTAATATATATATATATATATACTTAGACACAGTACACAGGTTTGCAGTATTGGTGTCAGCGTAGGCAGGCACTCATCCTACCCCACTCCCACACAAACCCACAGGCCGCAGCTGGTTTTGTTTCTAGGAAAATTGTATTAAAAAATGGGTGTGGTGTTCAATGTTCAGTGTTCAGTGTTCAGCGTTCACGAGTCATGACCAAACCAAAAGTGTCTAAAGGGTTAGGTAAGTTGTCCATGTATGTCGTCTTCATCAAATCGAAAGTGGGGCATCGAATTCATTCCCACCTCTCACTTGTGTCTTACTCTTCTTACCTTCAATCACAAGCTAAATGACAAAAAAAGGCCAAACAACCCAACCTTAACAAAACGGTGGGATCATTTTCAAGATTATTTTTCTTGGGTTGGAACTTTCAAATAATATATTTTTTAAAATCCTTTTCATGTTAAATTAATTTAAAAATGATTAATTAAAATTTTTACTAATAATTAATCATACTGACCGCTGTTTCTTGAATATTCAAGAAATATTTGCTGTCGACGTGATTCTTACTCTTCAATAACGTATACGTGGAGACTATTTCATGGTTGAGCAAATCCCTTCCCTTCCCTCCTCCTTGTCGTCATCTTAGGCACAGGTGCATTACTTGTCTTCATCTATGATACTAGAAAATTACCCCCACATCATGCATGCACATTGAAATGGACACATTTATGAGTAGGATTCATTTCATATTTTATCGTATAGTTGTCCTAGAGTAACTGTGCAGAACACTGCATTCGACATTGAGCTGATGTGGAGGTGTGCACAAAAACCGTTGATGCTTTTTCTCTTTCACTCATATCTCGAGGAAACAAATTTATGGTTTTGCACACACCTCCTAATTGTTACTATGATAGTTGGAATGCCAAAAAAATGGTGTAATAGGAGTGAAATTTAATTTACTATTGAAATTCATGTTTAATTAAAATGGATGGTTATAGTGATTGATTTGATTAATTTTATGTCAATTTCAGTCTTTTTAAATATTATTATTATAATATTAATGAAATGACCTTTATAAATCACGACTGATACTTTGAAAAAAAAAAACACATAAATAACTGTGACTAAAATATTGTTGCTGATGAGTAATAATGTTGGTCAGTTGTTAGGTAAATAATTGGTTGGAGGTTGTGAAGTCGTTGTTTTACATCATTTGTAATATAATTGATTTAACAAATGTGATTGGAAATGAAACCAAACAATGAACATGAATTATTATAAAATTGTCTTTTTCAGTACTCAAAGGCCTACCAAGCAGGAAGAACCGTAGAAACTATGGTCGATTAAATGTTCTGGGTCTTCTTTCGATGATCTTTCCTTGTCAAGGGTACCTGAATCCTTATAAGATTTTATGTTATTTGCTACTAAAAGATCCCTAAAAACAAGAACATAAACATCCGGAACATCTAAAACACCTCTAAGATAACGATTAGTAGTAATTGTATCATGATCACCGAGTTAGAAAATTTTGAAAGATCAATTCTTGTGCAAAATTTTGAGATAGTGAAAGATTTTCTATTATGCTTTGCAACTGAAGTGTTAACTTGAGCATCAATGATTGTTTGACAAGTACCACACCAATGCTCTAACGTATTCGTGAAGAGGGATGACTTGTCATGAAGGAGATTTGAGTTGTTTGAGGCAAATGAGCAACAAAAAAAACCTCCAGTTCGACCAATACTGGCTAATATCGATCGAGATCGATACAAAATATTGATTGAAAATATTCACCATATTGTATCATTTTTTTAAGACCAAAACACTCTCTTGAGAATGACATTTTAGACCTTGGTGGCAAATATTACCAGATTTTCTAATATAGTGGTGAAATTTTGTTAGATAAAATTTTATTTTTGAGACTAATGATAAAATGAAGCGTACATGATCTGTACACGATTGATGTAGCAGTGCAAAAAATTATAGATCTTTTTACTTGTGTATCTTGAAGAAAAAGATCTATTCGCTAATGATTTTCTGACTTGAAAATTTTCACTTAATTTATACTCGGTTGACGTGACAAGGGAACAAAACTGTTGATCTTTTTTCCTTATGTATGTTGAACAAAATATCTATGATTATGTGCCCTAGTCATGTCAACCAAGTATAGATGAAGTGAAAATTTTCGAGTAAGAGAATCACGACTCTTTTATTCCTGAGTGTTGATATTCTAACTAATAAGTCTTCACTCGATCAATACTCTGTTAACATGTTACGGACACGGAACCAAGGAACTGTTTCTTGTTAGCTCCGTGTCCATAACATGTCAGCTGAGTATTGATTAAGAGAAGACTTTCTAGTTAAAAAATCATTATTCTTTATTCTTTGAGTAGTGATTTTCTAGTTACAGAGTCATCACTTAATTGATACGGCATGTACATGAAAATCATAGATCTTTTTCCTCGAGATAATGAACTACACATCCCCATAAAAGATGTGCAAGTAAAAACACGTTGTCACCTTAAAAGGTATTTGGCGCTACGTAGACCGCACTTTTGAGTCTTTGACTAGTCGTCCGAGATGGTCAAACTGATCATTTTATTTATATATATAATAATTTAAAGGAAGGAAAACAAAAATATTAATATTGTAATTTGGATTAAAGGATGGGGGTGAAATGGTAATAAGATCATTGAGAGAGAGACTATAAAAAGCCCTTTTGAGATTAGTTTTAGATTTCACACCAGACCAAAGGAACCTTTAAATTCAAAACCAAATTCTAAAGGAGACAGAGTTGGTTATCTTTTTCATCTACACTTATACTTCAATGGCTTCTAATTCTAAGATCCAAACAACTAGAACACGTCCATGTCTTTGTTCTCCAACCACACATCCAGGTTCATTCAGGTGTAGTTTCCACAGAAGTAATTCTCACAAGTTTCCCAGTCATCAATCGACGGTTGGAGTTAATCGATCACAATCCAAGTTCATCATCATCAAAGAGAATTCTTTGAAGAGTTTTCTTCTGCAAATCATCAAACCATCAAGTCATGATCTTACAAGGAGAAGGAATTTCCAACCCAAACCAACCAGATTTTTTCAGATTAATAGCAATGGTGGTGGACTAGCTGTTTCTTAATCTTTTAGATTCGTCCTTAATTCTCATTGCTCTTCTATTGGCACACCAACTTTTACTTGTAACATATAAAATTATAAATAGGTGTGTTATAAGTAAGAGTCGGTGCGTTGATTGAATCTCTCTTTAATTTTCCCCACTGTTTGTATATTTGAGGAGTTATAAGGTAGAAAATTACTAAAACAGTTTCGTATTTTGTCTGATCATTTATATTTTGTTTTGATATTTACAAAAGGTCTTATATTGGAGTTCATGATTATATATTTTTCTGACAAAAATGGTTATCTGATGTATGTTACTGTCAATATTATCTTAATATTGAAGGATAATTTGGTGAATTCATCTTTATGCCCTTGAGTTGAATGTGGGTTGCTAAGAAAGATAAATAAGTAAATAGCAAATGTGCATATCTCACCCAAATCCTACCCCACCAATCACATATACTGGGTAAGATGGAAAAATCCCTATAAGTGACAAATGAGGGAGTTTGAACTCAAGACCTCTTCCTAAGCTCCTAAGTCCGCCTTGGGCATTGGGCATTGTGCACATTAATATATTTCCATAACCACCTATAATAATTAAAATAAATAAGTGATTAGTAAAAATATGTCAAATAATTCTTTATAACAAGTAATGATATTGATTAATAATTATTTAATTGTAATTATGTGGAGGTTGTGAGTAGGAGTGTCAATTGGTCGAATCCGATTTGATTCTTAAAGGAATTGGAAATAGAATTGTTAAAGGAATTGGAAATAGAATTGTTAAACTTCATCAATTTTGGTTCCTGTAGTTTTGATTCTCAAATTACTGAAATCATAAACATCAATTTTTTTTTCTTTTCTCCTTAAAACAATTTTGATTATGGGTTCCTATTAGTTTTTATAAGTTATGGTTCTCAATCAATTCATTTTCAAGAGACTTGATTCTAATCGATTCCAATTATAAAAAATTAAAAATAAAAAGTCCAAAACCAAGGGTTTCAATTCCGATTAAATGAGTTCCCATTCATACCCTTAATTCTTAGTGAAATAACACTTTTGATGATACTACTAAACAAATCATATCAAGAGACAGATATATTGCAATCAAATTACATATTTGGGATACCTGAAAATATAATTGAACTATGGATCATAGTAGAACCATGATTGTTGTTGAGATCACACCATTAATAATTTTAGAAGTCTGCAAGTGTCAACTAGCTTAGTTGGTAAAGTCTTTGGGTGATGATATCAGAGACTTGAGTTCAAATCCCATCATCATTGAGTTACCGAACTCATTAAAAATAGACTTCGCAACATATATGTATAGGTAGCATTCTTTGGACAAAATCTCAGACAATATTCTAGATAAAATTTTGTTTTATATGGCTAAAAAGTTTCGGAATGAATTGATTTTTTATGAAGACGATCTCTATATTCAATAGATCATCTTCACAAAATCCTAGACAATATTCTAGACAAAGTTTTGTCCTATAAGACTAAAAAGTTTTGGAATGAACTGGTTTTATGTGAAGACGATCTCTATATTCAATAGATCATCTTCACAAAAAATTAGCCAATTCTGAAACTTCTAAATCCATGAAAAGTGGTTACAAACTAACGGTAAAAATTGACAGTTCATGATTCTTTATCTTATAAACTAAGGTTAGAAATTTTAGAATTGGCTGATTTTTTGTGACAATAATTTTTTCACCATAGAGATCATCCTCACTAAATCAACCCATTCTGAAAATTTTAGCCCATATAAGACAAAATGTTTTGTCTAGAACGTTGTTTAAGATTTTGTTAAAAGAACGCCCCATATATATATATATATATATATATATATATATATATGTGTGTGTGTGGGGGGGGGGGGATTATGGGACATATATAAAAACAATGGTTTTTAAAATATGGGTTAGAGGTTTTTAATTGAGCTGATTTTTTTTAGGATGGTCACTATGATGAGAAGATCATCCTCACACAAAATCAACTTAATATGAAATTTGTAAGTCCATCAAAAGTGATTTACAAATTATTGATAAAAAATAGACGATCCACATTCTAAATCACTTTTGATGGGGTTAAAAGTTTCAGATTAGACTGATTTTTTTAGGATGATCTTCTCATCATACAAATCATTTTCACAAAAAATCAACTCAATCTGAAACTTCTAGCCCATATTTTGAAAATTTATTATTATTACATTGTTTTTTTCATATATCCCATGATCCGTCTGTGGAGCATCGCCAAACGTTAACACAACGCCCCATGTCAGATCTCGAAGTACTAGGTGGCGCCTCGAAATTTCGACATGGTCTCTTATGTTTATGTTAGCATTCCAAGGCGTTCAACCTGCACCTGATAAACGACATACATTATCCTGCATATATACATGTAAAATATAATACAAACGGAAGCTTATATACATCTAATAAGATACGATAGATCAAAATGCGGAAGGATAACCAAAATAAAGGATTATACAAACATTCCCCACTCTAACAAAAATCCTAACACTCAATACAACATCTATAATACTCCTGGACAAATCGACACTAATAAGTGGTATAGCCCCAGTACTCACCAAGTAACGGACTCTGGTCATCTATCTAACCTATTAGATAGTCTTCACTCGTACTTTACACCTGCGTCGTCAAGTTTCAGATCTGAAACTAAAAAAAATGAAAAAGGAAAGGATGAGTAACAATGATTACCCAATAGGGAAGCAAACAATTTCTGCTAATAACCTCTCCTAACATGAACGAATAAATATATTGAATCATTTTAAAATATATAAATTTTTACAAAAGAAACTACGATTAACTGGTACATATAGCTAGGGATGAGCAACTAAATATTTTAAAACTCACATTATATTAATCAATAGTATCCATTATAACATTTTCTTTCTATACAAATCTAATTGACCAAATAAAAACATTAAATATGCATTTCATTTTATATATCAAAATAAGATAACAGATATATACTACACAATGGTGAAGTAGTGGAATTAGAGAATTGAGATTCACGACTGAATTGCTCCCAGTCGGGATGTGATGATTCATAATAAAGTATTAGTTCCTGATTTTGTGGTTGGTCGTTGTTTACCACACTTGCGGGACTATTTATTCGACTCAGATTAGTCATTTGACGTGACCGTAAGCAATGAATCTCTTTTCGATGTCTCAAAATGTTTGACAACTATAGATTGTTAGTAATCACTGACTAATCATTTTCGTCTATGCCTATTAGGCGTATATGTGATTCCCAAATATACAAACCATTCGTCTATGACCACATTTACATTACAAATTCACTAGTAAAGATAGAGAGGAATAAATTCAGATTCCAGTTGTGACTCCACTTTTATACGCGTCCCTTACCACGTATGAACTTGGTGGTCCCTACCGTACATCCTATGATAGTACACCACTCTGGATGTGGTGATTTCTATGGTGAAGAGATCATCCTCAATCAGTCTAATTGAGCTGATTTTTAGTAAAGATGGTCACTATAATAAGAAGATCATCCTCACAAAAAATCAGCTCAATCAAAAACTTCTAAATCCATCAAAAGTGATTTACAAATTATTGATAAAAATTGACAAAAAATCGATGGTCCACATTCTAAATCACTTTTAATGGGGTTATAAGTTTTAGATTAGACTGATTTTTTTTCCGGATAATCTTCTCATCATAAAGATCATCCTCACAAAAAATTAGTTAAATCCAAAATTTCTAACCCATATTTTGAAAATTTATAAATGTTACATTGTTTTTACAGATGTTTTCTCATATGTCCCTCAAACCTAACCCTATATATATATATATATGGGGGCGGTTCAAGGGCCATATGAGAAAACATATGAAAAAACTTTCGATTTTCAAAATAAGAGTTAGAGATTTTGGATTGAGTTGATTTTTTGCAAGGATGGTCACTATGATGAAAAGATCATCCTCACAATAAATCAGCTCAATCAGAAACTTCTAAATCCATCAAAAGTGATTTACAAATTAGTGATAAAAATTGGTAAAAAATCGACGGTCCACATTCTAAATCACTTTTAATGGGGTTAGAAGTTTCAGATTGGGCTGATTTTTTTTTTTTGGATGATCTTCCCATCATAGAGATCATCCTCACAAAAAATTAGCTCAATCCAAAATTTCTAACCCATATTTTAAAATTTTTTGAAAAACGAAAGTTTTTACATATGTTTTCTCATATGGCCCTTGAACCTGACCCTATATATATATAAGGAACTGTTCAGCACCCAACATTTTGCCCAATATTTTTTGTCCTACATGGGTTAGAAGTTTTGGAATGGACTAATTTTTGATGAGGATGATCTCTACAAACTTCTAACCCCATGTTTACAAGTTGAAAAATCGTGGACTATACATTTTTTGTAAACCATTTATGATGGGGTTAGAAGTTTTGGAATGGGCTGATTTATGGTGAGGAGGGTGAGGATGATCTCCTCACCACAGAGATCATCATCATCAAAAATCAGCCTATTCCAAAACTTCTAACTCATGTAGGACAAAACATGTTGGGTAAATTGTTAGGCAAAATGTTGGGTGCTGAACGGGACCCATATATATATATATATATTATATATATATATATATAATATATATATATATATATATATATATATATATATATATATATATAGGGAAATGTTCAACACCCTAAGCTTTACCCTACACTTTAACAAACGTGTTTTGTCCTACATGGGTTAGAAGTTTTGGAATGGGCTGATTTTTTGTGAGGATGATCTCTATGATTAGCAAATCATCCTCACCAAAAAACAGGCCATTCCGAAATTTTTAGCCCCATGTTTACAAATTGAAAAATTGTAGACCATCCATTTTTTGTAAACCATTTTTTATGGGGTTAGAAGTTTTGAAATGGGCTGATTTTTGGTGAGGATGATCTCCTTACCATAGAGATCATCCTCACCAAAAATCAGTCTATTCCAAAACTTCTAACCCATGTAGGACAAAACACGTTTGTTAAAGTGTAGGGTAAAGCTTAGGGTGGGGAACGGGACCCATATATATATGTGTGTATGTGTGTGTGTGGTATTTGTAAGCCCTAAAGAGAGCCAACCATTTTTTCAAGGTATTGGTTAGAGGTTATGGACTGGGTTGATTTTTTGTGAAGATGATCACTATATGTGTGTGTGTGTGTGTGTGTGTGTGTGTGTGTGGTGTGTGTGTGTGTGTGTGTGTGGTGTTTGCATGTAAAACCCCGAATTTGTAATTCGTATCTCGAGGAAAAATAAATATTTGAATTTTAAGAAAATCTTGAAAGTGGGACTTAGGGGTAAAACTTTAGGATGTTTTTGATCATTTTTAATGGAATCTGACCTCACCATTGGATTCAAAATAATCGAAAAACATATTTTAAACTGTAAGCACGCTCAAATGCGAGTCCGAGTATAAAAGTTACAAAATCCTCGATTATCGAGTCGGATCAGGTTAAAATAGTGATTTTTTGTTAGAGTAATAATTTTTAAAATTCAATCATACCATTAGGTTCATAACAAAAAATTATTCTACATGGACTATTTATTTGTCATTTTTAGAGACTAGAAAGTCGAATTATCGTCAGAAACGAAAACGACATCAAGTTTAGGGATCACCTTAGGCCAAAAATGTAAATTTTTTATAGAGACATAATTTGTAGAAATTGACTGTACCATTAGATTCAGAACGAAAAATTAGGCGAAATAGAATATTTATTTGTCAATTTTGGAGTCCGGATGGTCAAATTATCATCGATCGAAACAATTGACAAAATATCGAATTCATCCTAAATTTTATATAAATAAAATTTTTAATTAATTTTTTTTATTTCGTCTTCTCCAACTCGTCCAGCCAACGAAATAACGAATTTCCTTCGATTTCTTTTGATCTTCTACCTCAGATCTCTCGTAAATGACTCGTTGTCGAAAATCGACGCAGAAGGGAGAAATGTTCGCAACTACGTTCTCTACAAAACCCATCCAACCTCTTTCCATTTTACTTTCTTTTTCATTCAATATCGTAAAAAATCAACCGTATTTAAATATAGAAATTTCAGAACTTTGACATTAGATTTCGTCAGTTTATAGGTCAAACCGTCTTCCGACGCAGAAGGGACAAACGTTCGTAGCCTCGATATCTACAAAACCCACCCAACCTTTTTTCGTTTCACTTATTATTCCACCCGATATCGTCAAAAATCAGTCGTATTTATATATAGGAATTTCGAAAACTTCGACTTCGAATTTCATCGATTTCGGGGTCAAACCGTCCTCCATCGCAGAAGGGGGAAAGGACGACGACGTCGAGATCTTCAAGACCACCAGGCTAGATTCAAATATCAATCGCTTCGAAGTTTGATCCATCTCGATTTCCGCGTAGATCGCCTCGATTTTCGCGCACGTGCTTCGATCCTTTTGCCTAGAGATTGTAAGAAACTCTCAATTTCTATTAATAATCGTAGATTGTTAAAATTGCACTTAGGATTTTATCGAAAATATTTGGATGTATTTTTAAAATATAAAATTCTTTTGTTATTTCAAAAATCCACGCCAAAAATTACATGTTTGATATGTTTAATTGTATTTTTAATAAATTATACGTGGATAGGGTATTTTAACAGGTTATTTCCATAAATTGAGTCTTATGCACTTCTTGGACCCCGTTTTGATATGAAATTTGTATTTTTTTTTTCAATATTATTGATAGAAATAAATTCTATAGTTGAAAAATATGATTTAATATTCAATGAACTCATATTGAGTTGATGAATATTAGAAAATAGACATTTTATGAAGAGATTGAAAATTGTAAAAATTGGAAAAAGGGTATGAAACGGTAAAATGTCAGAGTCACACCTGAGGGGTGATATCTGCATTTTACGTTGTTGTGTTGTGTGTAGGTTGATGAACAGATATCCAGGGATAATATTGTTGGTTGCATGTTTATTTAAATTTATATTAGCGCGATGCGCTATTTACCTTTCCGTTATGTTATTTATTTTAGGCCGGATGGCCACACTTGCATGATAGGAAACTATATATCTATTTTCAACCTTGTATTATTAATTTCTCTTTTGTTTTCAAATGAAAATAATATATATATGTAGCTATTTTGTGAGCTGTTAAAGAGTTTGTAAATGCTTGAAGGGATAATGCGTCATATCATCCGGAATGGTGTACTATCCTGGGATGTATGGTAGGGACCACCTAGCTCATACATGGTATGGGACGCGTATGATAGTGGAATCACAACTGGAATCCGAATTATTCCTCTCTATCTTTACCAATGAACTTGTAATGTAAAGGTGGTCGTATACGAATGATTTATATATTTGAAAATCACATGCACGCTTGATAGGCATAGACGAAGATGATTAGTCAGTGATCACTAATAATTTATAGTAGTCGAACGTTCTGACACATCGAAAAGAGACCCATTGCTTACGGTCACGTTAAACGGCCAGCCTGAGCTGAATAAATGGTCAACCAAGCGTGGTAAACAACGACCAGCCACAAATTAGGAACTAAAAGCCAGAGAAGAATTATAACATCAGGTCCCGACTGGGAGCGATCCAGTCGTGAATCCCAACTCTCTAATTTCAATACTCCACCATTGTGTATTATGTATCTGTTATCTTATTTTGATATATAAAATGAAATGCATGTTTAATGTTTCCATTTGATCAATTAGATTTGTATGAAAAGAAAATGTTATAGTGAGTACTGTTAATCGATGTAATGTGAGTTTTAAAACGTTTAGTTGTTCATCCCTGGCTATATGTATCAATTAATCGTAATTTCTTCAGTAAAACTTTGATTATTTTAAAATGATTCAGTATGTTTATTCGTTCATGTTAGGAAGGGTTATTGGCAGAAATTGTTTGTTTCCTTACTAGGTAACTATTGTTACTTACCATTTTCTTCTCTATTTTTTAGTCTCAGATTCAGAGCTTGACGAGGCAGGTATAAAGCACGAGTAAGGATCATCTGGTAGGTTAGATAGACAACTAGAGTTCGTCACCTGGTGAGTATTGGGGCTACACCCCCTAGTGGGTCGATGTGTCAAGAAATATAATAGATTTTGTTATGAGTGTTAGGACTTTTGTTAGAGTGAGAAATATTTGTAAAATTCTATATTCTGATTATTCTTCCGCACTCTGATCTTTCGTACGTTATTAGATGTATATAGGCTTCCGCTAATATTATATATATGTGTGTGTGTGCAGGATTATATGTCGTTTATCAGGTTGAAAGCGCCCTCGATCTGCGGGGTGCGCGGATCCGCTTTTGACCTTTGAGGATTGGGAGTCGCCACCTAGTTATTACGGTCTAGGAACCGATCAATGACTCTAAACGGATAAACAACTAATCTAGAACCGAGAAAAGAACTGAATTCGGGGATCATGTTACGGGGTTGGAAGGTGTTAGGCACCAACCCCGCCCGGTCAAAGTCGGTCTTTACTAACCTCCCAAATAAATTACATTACTAAAAATCTAGATAAAAATAAATAATAAATAAAAAATATACCTTTCCGATAGCAAAGATTTTGTTTCCTAAGATCCAACAAAAAAATAGCTTCTTGTACCGTACTCCCTTACTTCGTTCTGTTTCCATATTTGATTTCCGATCTCCGAGACAAGGTATCTCTTCTTTCTTGGATCTGAATTCTTCAAGTTTGTTGTGGATTTTAGGATGTTTTTGGAAGGCTTTTAGGTATTTTTTAGGCTAAAATTAAAGGAGAGATATTAGGTAAGGAGTTGGGACTCCAAAACTAGTGTTTATGGGAGGCTAAGGGGGCTTCTAGACCTACTTCTCTCAAGGTTTTTGATTTGATACGAAAATAGGGTGTGAGCACCTCTATTTATAGAATTTTTTAAGGATTGATTTGGATAGATTTAGTATTTAATTAGAGTTCTTTTAATTAGAGTGGTATTTAGTTAGACTTGTTTTAGGTAGAATTGTGTTTTAATTAGAATTGTTTTAGGTGGAATTATTTTTTAGTTAGAACTCTATTAGATAGAGTTATTATTTAATTAGAATTCTATTATGATTTTTAGTCTTATTTGATTGACTTTTAATATTTTGACTTTAGTCTTAATTGGTTGACTTTTAATATCTTGACTTTAGTCTTGCTTAATTGACTTTAATTTTGACTTCAGTCTTGCTTGATTGACTTTAATACCTTGACTTTAGTCTTGCTTGATTGACTTTAAATTTTTGGAGAACCCCCCTCTAAAATATCTTTAATTCTTTAGACCCCAAATGGAGGGGTCTTTAAAGAAATATCTCACGAACCCTCAATAATTTTTCATGAGATCCCGATTGATCGATTTTTTTAGTTTAAATTTTTAAATTAATTTTATTAATATTTTATTTTAATTATTTAATGTTTTATTTATTAATTTCAAAAATTTTAATTATGAAAATTGTGAAATTACCGTTTTGCCCCCGGAGATGACTTTTCACATTTTAAGTCGATTTTTTATGTTCCAGGATGTTTTAGAATCGATTTTCATAAGGAATTCAATGGAAATATTGGTTTTGTGTCATTTATGAAATTTTTTATGTGAAATGGTCATGAACTTTATGAGGGGCATTTTCGTAATTTTATCGAATTCTGTTAAAATTGGTGAAATGATTTATTTGATTTCGATTTGTTATTTTATGTGTTTGAGAGAGTTTTCCTAAGCGTAACGTAGGCTCTAGGGTTGTTTTGATGTTAGGGGTATTTTGATAATTTTGTCATTTTTAGTGATTTTTATCGTGAAGCTTCTTTTTGGTCTGCAAGATGATGATTTCTATGTTTCTGGAGTCGTATTTTCCTAGCGTAGCGTGGTTTATAAGGTTTTGTCAGTTCGAGATACCTCATCCGGATTTCTGAAACACATCTGGTAATAAAATAAAGCAATGGAATACACATCCATCATTGGGAATCATTGTGATTGGGTTGACGAGTTGATTAATCAGGCGGATGCAAAATGGGGTGTCTACAGATGCCCCTCTTTGGCAGAGAGTTGAAGCAAATTAGATAGCAAATCTATTTCGGTAGATAGTGCGATATCCGAATGCCAAAGCTAGTGACAGTTCATTTTACAGTCTGATTTAGCAATTCGTCAGGGCGTTCGGATCCTTGAGCGTAAAACTCTCCCCGAACAAAAATGTTGTCAGGTCCTCAAGCGTGAGCTTTCACTGACAGTGTCAGATCCTTGAATTTTAAAGAATTCTCATTAACTAAAAAGTGCAAGTGTGAGTGTGTGTACTGTGTGAAACTGAGTAAAAATATGTCGGGTCCTAAAGATCTTCTCTCACTGACAATAATGATTCAAAATTGAAATGTGCTTATGCAACGAAAACAATCATGGCAAGGTTGAACAATAAAGTAATTGGAGTCATAACAATGTAGGAACTTCGTTAAATCCTATTTTAAATTCTTTTTTAGAGCACGAAAAGGTATGAGTCTCGTTTATCGGACTCGAACCTATTGTAGCCACGCTAACAATCCTGTTAATTCAATATGATTCAAACAAAGCTGGAGTCTCGTTTCTCGGACTCTAGCTAAGGTTTACAGGAACTTAAACAATCCTATTAAATATGGAGTCTCGTTTCTCGGACTCGAGCTAAGGTTTGTAGGCACTTCAAAAAGCCTATGATTCAAAACGTTGGAGTCTCGTTTCTCGGACTCGAACTTAGGTTTATAGGCACTTCAAAAAGCCTATTCGTTCTATGATTCAAAAAGTTGGAGTCTCGTTTCTCGGACTCGAACTTAGGTTTATAGGCACTTCAAAAAGCCTATTCATTCTATGATTCAAAAAGTTAGAGTCTCATTTATCGGACTTGAACTTAGGTTTATAGGCACTTTAAAAAGCCTATTCATTCTATGATTCAAAAAGTTGGAGTCTCGTTTCTCGGACTCGAACTTAAGTTTGTAGGCACTTCAAAAAGCCTATTCATTCTATGATTCAAAAAGTTGGAGTCTCGTTTCTCGGACTCGAACTTAGGTTTATAGGCACTTCAAAAAGCCTACTCATTCTATGATTCAAAAAGTTGGAGTCTCGTTTCTCGGACTCGAACTTAAGTTTATAGGCACTTCAAAAAGCCTATTCATTCTATGATTCAAAAAGTTGGAGTCTCGTTTCTCAGACTCGAACTTAGGTTTATAGGCACTTCAAAAAGCCTACTCATTCTATGATTCAAAAAGTTGGAATCTCGTTTCTCGAACTCGAACTTAGGTTTGTAGGCACTTCAAAAAATCTACTCATTCTATGATTCAAAATCGAGCTCAAAGTTTGAAAGATCGGGCCTTTATTGGCTTATCATGCATTTGGATTCATAATTATCATTGACTTCATCGAACTTTTAAATAAGATTTTCATTTTTATCATGTGATTAAGAACAAAACTTTGGAATTAAATGACTTTAAAAAATGCCCCTAGTTTTAAGGTTGGCTTTAACTGAAACTTGACTACGAGACTGATAGAATGAATTACGCTTAAAAAATATGGACTCTGATGTATGACAGATAGAAGAACTGACATTCTCTTAAATTTAAGACTCTTAAGATTATAATATGTGCAATAAAGAATTGATCATTATTTTTGAGAAATACTTGAGCTGGACTTAAAAATCTTGATAAATATTAGAATAGAAGATCTTTCTCTTCAAAGTAGTTGATAATTCTACATCTTCCAGTAGCGAACACTTGAACAAGTAAATATACTCTTGAAGATCCTACAATGTTCAAGATGACTTCTGATTTTTTCGACTTCAACATTGTCTTCGTCGGATGTGAGCTCTTGGCTGAAAAATGAATATTGTGGCTTGCATGGTTCTACATTTTCTAGCTTCTGCACAACAACTTCCTTCTGAATTTTTCTTCTTGATGGGACATTTCCTCCCATTGATGATGCCCTAATTTTTGCCTAGATCGCCTCTTCAAGTTTTCAATCTAGTGGACTTTGTTTTTCTTTTTCTGATGATGCATTGATTTTTGCCTAGGTCGTCTTTTCAGGTTTTCAACCTAGCAGGCTTTCTTTTTTTATGATTATGCCCTAAATTTTGCCTTAGTCGCCTTTTCGGGTTTTCGACTTAGCGGGCTTCTCTTTTTTTTCTTGATGATTTTGAATAACAAACTTGACAACTTTTTGGTTCCCTGCACCTTAACCGAGTCAATTAGTATTAAGGAGGACTTAATAGGTGGGCTTTGGATATGGTTTAGAAAAAAAGATATAAGGCTCAATTTCCCAAAATGCCTCTAGTTTGATATTCTCTCTTTTCTGTTAATTATTTTGATTTTTTCTAAATGCCCTAGTTTGGCATTCTTTTTATCAATTCTTTTGATTTTTTTTTCTTTTAATGCCCCTAGTTTCGCATTCTTTTCTTTTGAACATTTCAATAGGGGATTTTCCTTTTGGATAATACTTTCCTTAAGAGAATATATTTTTTTTCATGATCGGGCCTGAAGTAACTTCTCAGGTTGCCTACGTACCCCAAATATTTTTTTTCTTTTGGGATCAGGTCAAAACGTAGTTCATACTAAGATTCCCTCCCAAGGTTGGTTGGTGTGGTTTAGAAAGAAATAGGCTATTTGATTTTTTTAGAGGCTGCAAGGGGCTAAAAAAGGTTTTCTTTTTCTTGGTAAGACAAGAAAATGGTTCGACCAAAAAAGGCCTCCTTTTGTGAAATACTACTTGATTTGGTCAAGGTTTTAGGAACTCAATATCTTGGTTGCTCTATCGAGTAAGATGTTCTTTTGAGAATGAATATTCTTCACTTTTCTTTTGTGAAATCGAGTATAATTGAATTTTCTATGCTCGACTATTCAACTATTCTATAACTCCAAGAAAATCTTTTATTTTCTTATGAATGAAAACTCTCCTCTTTTGAGTTATAAACATGGTAGATCTACTTGTAAGTTTTAGCGTCTTTGTCAATGCTTTCAACTATATCACTTTTGACCGATGACCTTTGACATTGAAATCACTTTTGACTTGATCTATATTTTTGTGTAATCCATTAATATATCCTTATGAGACCATGTAAGAATATTGTTGAATTTCTCAAGTAAGTTTACGATTCTCTCATGTTCTCCTGAGGATAATGTATCACCAATTTGCACTTCTTGAGTGTACTCTTTAATTCCAATATTTATCAAATTTGATTAGTGAGCTTTACGTCATTTCTCATTTTAGATTTTATGTTCACATCACCATTGCACACAAGATAATCAAAAGCTTCTTTATTTATTGGAATTGAAAAAAAAATATAGACTGACAAACCTTACTAAAACCCAAAAATAAAGATGACTAACTAAATTCAAAGAATGATGCAACTAAAACTAAAAAAAAAAACTAAGACGACATCATTACGAATGGAGGGACACAATCCTAGAGTCTATGCCACTTCAGTTATCTTCAATGGATGAGTTGAACTTGCCTGCTTTTACTATCTCTTCATATTCCTGTCATATGCGGGACAACCCATTGCTTCAATAATTTCTCTGTTCTTCAGTCCTGTCACTGTCTTAGGGTAGCTGAACTCATTCTGGCATGGAGCGAATACATTGTTTAGACCGATTGAGTAAATGAAGGAAACTGGGTCAACTGATTCGGGTTTGGATATTGATATTAGGTTCAGAGTAGGAGGGGGTTGATTTTGAAAGGTAAGCAAATGATTAGTTTTAACATTTGGAGTAGTAGGAGTGGGTATGGTGACTTTTCTTTACTCAATAAGGTCTTGGATAGCATATCGGAGAGTAATACACCTGTCAAGAACATGACCAGGCATCTGATGAAATTCACAGAATTGCCCATTATCCATGTTTGGGGGAAGAGGATTAGGTAAAGGCTTAGGTTGTAAAGGTGCCAGCAATCCCCTTTTCATCAATTTTTGATAAGCAACACTAAGGGACATTCCAAGATTGGCAAACTGTCTCCTAGGCTTAGCTTGTGAAGGCTGAGTAGCTTGAGGAGATAGTGCGAAGGAGGTGTTGGCCACTTGTAAGGAATTGACATTAGGTTTGAAATGTTTGGGTTTTGACTTAGACGAGTTACCGAAAATTCCGAAGAGTAAGCATCTTCAACTTGATTTCCAGCCTCAAGGAGGGATTGAAAAGTAGGCAAGTATTGAGGCATCAAGTACTTGGCATAATTTGGAGTGAGATTCCTGAGGATTATCTTGACTTGTTCCTTCTCTTGAGGTCGATTCCACAATTAAGTTGCTTTAGCTCTCTATCGAGCAATGAACTCAGTGAAAGTTTCCCCAGATTTCTGTTTAGTAGTTTCTAGATCTCTTCTTGTGAGTTCAATATCCGTGTTGAATGAATACCGACCAATAAACTCCTTCATCAATTCATGCCATGTTCTTACCCGAGATGAGTCTAATGACATTAACCAATGTAGGGCAGGACCTGTCAGGGTTCTTTGAAAAAGTTGTGCTATCTGTTCTTCACTCAAACCCTGAGATTGCATGATGCCGACATATACTTTTAAGTGAGTCCTAGGGCATCCAATACCGTCAAACTTCTCCATATCTGGCATTGTGAACGTCTCTAGCAGACGGACCGTGGGAAACAAGGTCATTGCCCCTAATCCAAGAGTAAGATCATCGAGGTCTTTAATATTCTTCAAAGCAGTTTCAACCTGAGTTATTCGATGAGCTAGGACAGGATCGACGAGTAACTGATCATCTTCTTGATTTTCAACGAGGTCAAACACATCCTGAGGTTCTATAGCTTTATCTTTTCCCTTTTCAATTTTTAGGGATTCGATTTGTGTTTGGACAGAGGAAATAATCTTGGCTTGAAAAGATTCTAAAATCTGACGGAGCGCAGCTTCATCCATGGTACTCGTTTCTTCTTGTGGCAAAGACTGACTACTTGGCAATGGTACTCTAGAAAGACGACTCTTTTCACGGACCCAAAGTGCTACAGATGGAGGTTTAGAACGTTTAGGACCAATTATCACCTGATTGGAAGTAAACCAAGGTTAACCATTGACTTTAAAGGTTTGACTCTTAACCACATGATTAAAGTTTTGACATAAAATAGCTCAAGTCTGACGGAAAATCGAATCCAAATGCACCATAACTCTATAGTGACCAAGAAAGTGAGAAATGTTAGATGCGGATCTACCCCTGATTGGGATTGAACCTTTGATCAGATAAATTAATTTGATCTTAAGATCGAATCTTTTTAGATAAAGTGGTATGGATCTTTAAAAGTGAAACCAATTAGTCCAACTGATTTGGTATTGATCAGTTTGATCTATTTGTCTATTGGGTCAACTGGTTTAAGTGGTTCAAATTAATCGGTACATTTCACCGATTGGGTCGAACCGATATTACGGGTTTTGTTTGATTATTCTGGATCGGTCCGTCCACCTACCTGTTGGTTGGATTGAATAAAGCAACCTAGGAACACCTATAGTCAGTTCGGGTCGTGACCTATAGGAAGGCTTCTAGACTCTAGATTTACTACGTGCAATGCATTTTTATCTAGCCACCCTTGCCCAAGCACACCTATATATCTCTCGATACGTGGTGACTTGGTTTGATATACCGTATAAGTGATAATCTAAAACCTCAACTCACTTCTCTGAAGCCAAAAACAGCCAGTTTGATCTCCAGTTGAGAGGTGAAGCACAATGCTGAGCAAGGGCCCACTTAAATACCTCTCGTCTAAAATAGACGTAGTCTATCCCCCTCGTACAGTAGGATACATCGGGACAAGATCTTGCTTAGGCACCGGTTTTGACCAAGAAGTGCAATTGATATACTTGGATTATCTTTTATATACCTATAGGTACGAGTCAAGAGTTGTAGCTTTCATAAATGGTTTGACATCCAACGAGGGGACCGACCACGTACTAGTACTACGTTGGCAATCGGGACATGTGACTGTGTGGCTTACAATAGGTAAAAGGCTCAGGTCGCTCCAGCCTGGGTGCATCAATATATCTCTCAGAATCACCTGATCAGACGGTATTGATGCCCCAGTTTGATATACCCTAAGGTACGTGACTGGAGTTGTGATTTTCATGAATGACGTCACATCTCCAAAGAGATCGGGCCACGCACTAGTGCCATGTTGGCTATATAGGACGTGTAAGTGTGCAAAACAGTAAACGTGCATGTAGTGTGTGCAAAACAGGATGGGGTGTGCCCGGGGCCTTTTTCAAACACATGGGCCAGATTATGTCATCACATATGGATATCAAATGAATATTGATCAAGAAAATAATACAAAACCCATTACATCGAAATTAAGATAAAAGCAAACACATCACAAATATATCTGTAGAGATCATGACACATTGTATGGGCATATAACACAAATAATAATTAATCTTATCCAACATTAAAAAGGCCCACAAATTTGTTGTCTATGGTCCAATCAAGGGTTACTTTTGGGTGATCCAAAATAAATCGAGATTCCAATAGATGTTACATTGATGATAGAATGACAATGGTTGAGATAAGCTCACTCTTAGGAACATTAATTGTGCTAACATTAGATAAATTCGGATTTTCTGTGAATTAAGAAAATATAATCCCAACTTGCATCGATGATATCTAAGGCTCCCGATAACGAAATCGAATGAACTCAAGTTCTAAATTAATCTACTCGATGAGATCTACATTTTATTAATAGGTACCCAGACTTAGTTCTCACTAAAATGTTCTGTAAAAACGTTTTAACATTGCTGTCCTAACCTTCATTCAAAAACAATTTCAGATTTATAGATTGAACTTGCATCGATGATATCTAAGGCTTCCGATAACGAAATTGAGTGAACTCAGGTTCTAAATTAATTTACTCGATGAGATCTACGTTTTATTAAGAGGTTCTTAGACTTAATTCTCACTAGAATATTCTGTAAAAACGTTTTAACGTTGCTGTCCTAACTTTCATTCAGAAACAATTCCAGATTTACAGATTAAACTTGCATCGATGATATCTAAGGCTTCCGATAACGAAATTGAGTGAACTCAGATTCTAAATTAATCTACTCAATGAGATCTATGTTTTATTAAAAGGCTCCCAGACTTAATTCTTACTAGAATATTTTGTAAAAACGTTTTAACGTTGCTGTCCCAACTTTCATTCAGAAATAATTCCAGATTTACAGATTGAACTTGCATCGATGATATCTAAGGCTTCCGATAACGAAATTGAGTGAACTCAGATTCTAAATTAATCTACTCGATGAGATCTATGTTTTATTAAGAGGTTCTCAGACTTAATTCTTACTAGAATATTCTCTAAAAATATTTTAATATTTCTGTCCAACCTTCATCATTCCATCATTTTCATAGGTCAATTTGAATCTTTCATTATTTAAGGGTTATCAAAAAGTGATCCTTAATTGGAAAAAAAATGCAATACCCAAAATCATCTACAATCAAAACAAAAAAATAAATAAACACTAGGTCATCTTGGCAATGCTCTCATACTTGGGGTTTTTCAAGTTTGATCCTCAATAGTCCCCAGCGGAGTCGCCACTGAAAGCGCCCTCGATCCGCGGGGTGAGCGGATTTGCTTTTGACCCTTGAGGATTGGGAGTCGCCTCCTAGTTATTACGGTCTAGGAACCGATCGATGACTCTAAAGGGATAAACAACTAATCTAGAACCGAGAAAAGAACTGAATTCGGGGATCATGTTACGGGGTTGGAAGGTGTTAGGCACCAACCCTTCCCGGCCAAAGCCGGTCTTTACTAACCTCCCAAATAAATTACATTACTAAAAACCTAGATAAAAATAAATAATAAATAAAAAATATACCTTTCCGATAGCAAAGATTTTGTTCCCTCAGATCCAACAAAAAATAGCTTCTTGTACCATACTCCCTTACTTCGTTCTGTTTCCGGATTTGATTTCCGATCTCCGAAACAAGGTATCTCTTCTTTCTTGGATCTGAATTCTTCAAGTTTGTTGTGGATTTTGGAATGTTTTTGGAAGGCTTTTAGGTGTTTTTTAGGCTAAAATTAAAGGAGGGATGTTAGGTAAGGAGTTGGGATTCCAAAACTAGGGTTTATGGGAGGTTAGGGGGGCTTCTAGACCTACTTCTCTTAGGGTTTTTGATTTGATACGAAAATAGGGTGTGAGCACCTCTATTTATAGAATTTTTTAAGGATTGATTTGGATAGATTTAGTATTTAATTAGAGTTCTTTTAATTAGAGTTGTGTTTTAGTTAGACTTGTTTTAGGTAGAATTGTGTTTTAATTAGAATTGTTTTAGGTGGAATTGTTTTTTAGTTAGAACTCTATTAGATAGAGTTATTATTTAATTAGAATTCTATTATGATTTTTAGTCTTATTTGATTGACTTTTAATGTTTTGACTTTAGTCTTAATTGGTTGACTTTTAATATCTTGACTTTAGTCTTGCTTAATTGACTTTAATTTTGACTTCAGTCTTGCTTGATTGACTTTAATACCTTGACTTTAGTCTTGCTTGATTGAATTTAAATTTTTGGAGAACCCCCCTCTAAAATATCTTTAATTCTTTAGACCCCCAAATGGAGGGGTCTTTAAAGAAATATCTCACGAACCCTCAACAATTTTTCATAAGATCCCGATTGATCGATTTTTTTAGTTCAAATTTTTAAATTAATTTTATTAATATTTTATTTTAATTATTTAATGTTTTATTTATTAATTTCAAAAATTTTAATTATGAAAATTGTGAAATTACCGTTTTACCCCCGGAGAGGACTTTTCACGTTTTAAGTCGATTTTTTATGTTCTAGGATATTTTAGAATCGATTTTTCGTAAGGAATTCAATGGAAATATTGGTTTTGTGTCATTTATGAAATTTTTTATGTGAAATGGTCATGAACTTTATGAGGGGCATTTTCGTAATTTTGTCGAATTCTGTTAAAATTGGTGAAATAATTTATTTGGTTTCAATTTGTTATTTTATGTGTTTGAGAGAGTTTTCCTAAGCGTAACGTAGGCTCTAGGGTTGTTTTGATGTTAGGGGTATTTTGATAATTTTGTCATTTTTAGTGATTTTTATCGTGAAGCTCCTTTTTGGTCTGCAAGATAATGATTTCTATGTTTCTGGAGTCGTATTTTCCTAGCGTAGCGTGGTTTCTAAGGTTTTGTCAGTTCGAGATACCTCATCCGGATTTCTTAAACACATCTGGTAATAAAATAAAGCAATGGAATACACATCCATCATTGGGAATCATTGCGATCGGGTTGACGAGTTGATTAATCAGGCGGATGCAAAAATGGGGTGTCTATACATGTGCAGGTTGAATCACCTTGGAATGCTAATATAAACAGAGGAGACCATGCCGAAATTTTGAGGTGCCACCTAGTACCTCGATATCTGACATGGGGATTTGTGTTAGCATTTGGCGGGGCGCCACATTGCAGGCCCTAAAGAGGGCCAAACATTTTTTCAAGGTATTGGTTAGAGGTTATGGAATGTGTTGATTTTTTGTGAGGATGATCTCTATGATGAGGGGATTATCCTCACAAAAAATCAGCTCATTTCTAAACTTCTAACCCTATCAAAAGTTGTATACAAAAATCGGACGGTCCATAATTCTTCACCCTGTAAACTAGGGTTAAAAGTTTCAGAATGAGCTGATTTTTTCTGAGGATGATGTCTTCACCATAGAAATCACCCTCACAAAAAATCAGTCCATTCCAAAAAATTTCGAAACTTCTAACCTTAGTTTACAAGTTGAAGAATCATGGATCGTTCGATTTTTATAAACCATTTTTAATGGGGTTAGTAGTTTTATCCTCATCATAGAGATTATCCTCACAAAAAATCAACCGATTTTGAAATCTGTAACCCATACATTGAAAAAATGTTTGACTCTCTTTAGGGTCTTCAAATACCTTCCTATATATATATATATATGGGGGGCGTTCAATGGCCAACTTTTTGGTAAACTTTTTAGCAAAACATTTTTCAAAACATGAGTTAGAGGTTTTGGAATGGGCTGATTTTTGGTGAGGATGATCTCTACGGTGAGGAGATCATCCTCACCAAAACTCAGCCCATTCCAAAACTTCTAACCCATATTTACAAGCTAAAAAATCGTGGACCGTCCATTTTTTGTAAACTGTTTTTGATGGGGTTAGAAGTTTTGGAATGGGCTGATTTTTGGTGAGGATGATCTCTACGGTGAGGAGATCATCCTCACCAAAACTCAGCCCATTCCAAAACTTCTAACCCATATTTACAAGCTAAAAAATCGTGGACCGTCCATTTTTTGTAAACTGTTTTTGATGGGGTTAGAAGTTTTGGAATGGGCTGATTTTTTGTGAGGATGATCTCCTCACTGTAGAGATCATCCTCACCAAAAATCAGCCCATTCCAAAACCTCTAACCTATGTTTTGAAAAATGTTTTGCCAAAAAGTTTGCCCTTGATCGCTACCCTATATATATATAGGGTCCCGTTCGGCACCCTAAGTTTTACCACACACTTTAACAAACGCGTTTTGTCTTACATGGGTTAGAAGTTTTGGAATGAGCTGATTTTTGGTGAGGATGATCTCTATGGTGAGGAGATTATCCTCACCAAAAATCAGCTCATTCCAAAACTTCTAACCCCATCAAAATTGATTTACAAAAAATGGACGGTCCACAATTTTTCAACGTGTAAACATGGGGCTAAACATTTCGGAATGGGCTGATTTTTTGGGAGGATGATCTTCTAATCATAGAGATCATCCTCCCCAAAAATCAGCTCATTCCAAAACTTGTAACCCATGTAAGACAAAAAACGTTTGTTAAAGTGTGTGGTAAAACTTAGGGTGCTGAACATTTCCCATATATATATATATATATATATATATAGCTGTTCATGGGACATATGTAAAAATAATGGTTTTTCAAAATATGGGTCAGAGGTTTTGGATTGAGTTGTTTTTTTTTTTTGGTTGTGAGGATGGTCATTATGATGAGAAGATCATCCTCATAAAAAATCAGCTCAATCTGAAACTTCTAAATTCATCAAAAGTGATTTACAAATTATTAACAAAAAATCAACTGTCCACATTCTAAATCACTTTTAATGGGGTTAGAAGTTTCAGATTGGATTAATTTTTCTTTTCGGATGATCTTCTCATCATAGAGATCATCCTCACAAAAAAATCAATTCAATCCAAAACTACTAACATATATTTTGAAAATTTATTAATGTTACATTTTTTTACATATGTTTTTTCTTATGTCGCTTGATCCGTTCCATATATATATATATAATATATATATATATAGAAAGAGAGAGAGGGGAACGGATCAAGGGACATATGTAAAAACAATGTAACATTAATAAAATTTCGAAATATGGGTTAGAAGTTTTTGATGGAACTGATTTTTTGTAAAGATGATCTCTATGATGGAAAGATCATTTGAAAAAAAAAAATCAGTCCAATATGAAACTTCTAATCCCATTAAAAGTGATTTAAAATGTGGACCATCGATTTTTTATCAAAAATTTGTAAATCACTTTTGATGGATTTAAAAGTTTTAGATTGAGTTGATTTTTTTTTTTTTTTTTTGTGAGGATGATATTCTCATCATAGTGATCATACTTATAAAAAGAACTCAGTTCAATCCAAAACCCCTAACCCATATTTTGAAAAATCATTGTTTTTACATATGTCCCATAAACCGGCCCACACAGAGAGAGAGAGAGAGAATTCTAGAAGTCAACTATTTTCTTACATAAATGTTAAGTCAATAGTCTTCACTAAACCCCTTAAAAGACCATCAAAATAATTTGCTTACCTGCCCTGCTGTCGGAATTGTCCAAAGGATGCCTTTGAAGGTAATAAATGAGTCTTCCACCACCAGCCCATAATTGCGAGCCAAACAAGAGCAGCTGGAGTAGGTCATGGAAATTCCTGCATTCAAACACTCATATAATTAAAAAAAATAAAAAATCAGTTATAATACATGCCATTACTATAATACTAATCAACTTGGATAAGTCAAAAAGATACATTTAAAATAAATATTTAAATTTAAGAATTATATTTGTGTTGTGTTTTACACAATAAATTAAATACTAGAGCTTAACTATTCCATCCATTTCTAAATTTTTAATTACTCTTTCAACCTTCTGAGTGGACTCGGCAAGAAGGTTCAAATGAGTTTCACTTACACCATTTAAATAATTAATTCAGATTTTCTTCCCAATATCATAAGTCAAAAAATCAACCCTATTAAATATGAGAGAAGAAATGGTCACAATCAAACTGGTTAAAATTTGACCTAAAGAACAGCTGAGACAGATTGAATTGTGGGTCCCAAGTTTTCCAAATCCTTGGATCTCTATTCATTAGTACCTACCATGTGGAGGGAATATTCCCATTTTTAGCTTTCATAAGATTCAACAACCACTTAATTACGCAATTATAATTAAATGAAAAATAAATAACTTACCATTTTGGTTTGTAACCCTGATTAATATAATTTAATGGGCATGAATGAGAATATCTTCTTAGTTTGCATCTTGTTCATGTACTTTATCAATTAGCATCCTTCAATATTTTTCTTTTGCATCAATGCCTTTTGTTCTTTATAAATATCAAAAATCTCATTTGATTCAAATAAGATTTATATAGATCACATGTTCATGAAGCACCAAAAAAAAATATAATCAGGTGCCATGTTGTTGATGGGCACAAAATTTTAAATATAAATAATAGAACATAACATTCAAAGGGTTCATATCGAATACACAAAAGGTGGAGAATTGAAACCTTCTTTCAACATCTCAATGCATGCCATGTAAGCCACATTTTTAGAAAAGAGTCGTATTGGAGTAATATTGAAATGTACATCGTGGAGAACATTTCTAGCATGGATGTGTCTTAGAACCAGAGATGATTTTCATTGAGAGATGAGTTTTAATGTTACTTCAACATTATCCTTTAGAAAATTCTAAAATGGAGCATTTTTGGGCATTGTTTTCTCAAATTGTGACTCACATGGCATGTATAGGGGAAGGTGTGGGAGGAGGGTTTCAATCCTAACACCTTGGGTGTTCATGATTTAGATTCATTTTCAAAAGCTTTACTTCAAGAGGGTCAAGGTCATGGGACCTTGTTCTAACCTTTAATATATATCTTTACTACTATAATGAGAGAAGTCGGAGTAGAAGTGGTTTGACACCAAAATTTAGATCCCACAATTGCCCACTACTTTTGAGTTTAAATTTAATATAATCAGGGTTATATATATATATGAAAATGTTCAACACCAAACATTTTGGCAAAACATTTTTCAAAACATGGGTTAGAAGTTTTGGAATGGGCTGATTTTTGGTGAGGATGATCTCTACGGTGAGGAGATCATCATCACCAAAAATCAGCCCATTCCAAAACTTTTAACCCCATCAAAAATGATTTACAAAAAATGGACGGTCCATGATTTTTCAACTTGTAAACATGAGGTTAGAAGTTTTGGAATGAGCTGATTTTTGGTGAGGATGATCTCCCCACCGTAGAGATCATCATCACCAAATCAGCCCATTCCAAAACTTCTAACCTATGTAGGACAAAAATGGTTGGCTAAAATGTTTGGTGTTGAACGGGACCCACATATATATATATATATATATATATAATCCAAGAAAATGTAGCCCATGATACTAGAATAATGGTGGTTAATTTTTAAAATTACAAGAACATTCTCTCTTTTTTTTACCGGAATGTTCAAAAACCTTTTAATACAAAAATGTCCTTTTAAATTATAGATAAGCCCTTTTGATACATGTGCGTTTGCACGTGCCACCCCTTTTTTTTTTTTGTGAGGTCACACGCACCGCCCCGTTGGAAAGTCTTGCGTGCAATAGGTTGAGTCAAGGGTCAACATGACCCTCGAGGGTGGCCCCAAGAAATTCATAGTTTCGTGATATTTCAAACACTTAACCTACTTTTGGCTGAGAAGTCACCTTCTAATTCGTTGAATTTTGGGGCTAGTTCGGTGCAATTGCTCAAATGATGAGTGCTAGTTTATTACAGCCAAGTCGACTCAAAATCGAATAGAATTAATTTGAATCAGCTAGATGAGTTTTAAAACTATGATGATCGTTAGAGGGAAGAAATTACATAAAGCATGATATTCATTAATCAGTGGGCTCTACCCACTGAATTTTCCTGTCGTCTAGAAAATGTCCAAAGTTGAAAAAATCAACCCAATTGAATGAGAGAGAGAGAGATTAATGGTCATAGTATGATAAATTTGTTGACTGATGACCTAAAGTTGCAGCTGAGACACGTTGAGTTGGGACCTAATTTCCCAAATTCTTGTATTCCCATCATATGGGAAGGAATATTCCCATTTTTGACTTGTATGTTTCGACCCCATAATTAACTAAAAATCCAACAACGTATTATTTTAGTTGATAATAAACCTAATTATTTTTGATAATCGGGTATCCCTGTAAACAACGGATCTCACCCGTATCTGGGCTTTGCCCAGTCTATAGACCATGGTCTTGTTCAAAGACTAGTATCAGGGCATGTGCAATGCCTGCACATCACAGGCACCAGGGAAGTGAGGGTGCATCCTCATGGGTAGTGCTAGAGGAATTAATGCTCATACTAGGTATCGAACTCATGATCTATATGCATTAATCGCTTATTGGTCCAAAATTACCACTGAGCCAACCCCGTAAATAAACCTAATTATTAATGCAATGTAATGTGTTTGAATAAGAGCATCTTCTAATTATCTTAACCACAACTATGTATCAATTACAATAAGAATATCTTCTAATTGCTTTCAAATTGATGATGTACCCTCTTAAGTCTTATCCTAAATGCCCAAATTTCAACCTATAAATAAAAAAAATCCTTCATTTTTATCCCAAAAATCTATCATCTTCAAGTTCGAACTCTTCCACCACTAGGATAATTTTTTTTTTTTTAATTTAAAATCTGTATAACTTTATCTTCAACCAACCGTCTTCATCTCTTACTAAGAATCCTTGATTTTTTTTTTTTACTCAAAACTTCATCTTCAATTTTCAGAAAATTTCTAGCTTGATTTCAAGGTTTGAAGATTGAAAGAAAGAAATAGAATCTCGAGGTTGAAGATAAATGTAAATTTTTTAAAACATAATCCAAGATGGGGCATTTAGATAATTTTTTATCTGATTCATAAAAATGACTGAGGTCAATAGGTATATTATCAGCTTTAAAAACATGGAAACTGAAAATTTCACCAAAACCCAAAGGGGTGAATTAGCAAATTCCCTAAGTAAAAACATTTAAAGATCTTTTGTAGATATTTCTTAGAAGATGTAAAACTTAGACATCCACATTAAAGGCTTTGTACTATGTGGAATCTCCCTTCATTTATTATAAATTGAGTGGTGGAGAAGGAGATGGAAGGGTTGACCAAAGCCTTTAGTTGTTGATGGGCCCCTCATGACAGAGTATTTGGTCTACTAAAGCGGAGTTTTGAAGCTTCCATGAAAGAAAAAATCAAGTCCGTTATGGGTGGGTGGCTTATTGTGACTTCTCATTGTTCTTTTGAGACCATAGAGAAAACTTCAGTTACAAGCCAGAGTTGGCTTTAGGACATAAAATGGGTCAGACTTGGGTCGGATTTGAATATATGTATGTTCAGATTTGTTTTTTTTTTTTTTTTCAAATATTGATCCAAATCCGACTAGATTAAATCATATCCGAACCATTTTATTTTCATATAAATCGAATTTGGTTCAACCCAATTGACTTATTTGATTCGGGTCAGGCTGGATAATTCTAGGCTATTTAACATTCTTTGCTTTACTTCTTGATGATTGCTCTACTATTCTATTTTACCACTATAACCCATTCATTTTATAAGGGTTAATGTTGTACTAAATGTGGAAAAAGGATATTTTAAAAACCTAAAAATTTAATTTTCGAAGCGGTATATCATTATTTGGATCCAAAAATCCAAAGGGATGGATCCGCATTCGATTTGAATCCGACTAGGGTCAAGACACATAATATCATATTGAATCAATTTTTTATTTGGATATGTCCAAACCTGCTAAATTCAGTTTTTAGATCACTCGGATTTCGGGTCAAGTCTGATCCATTTTTTTTTTTTGCCCTAGTTGGCTTGGTTCTACCTTCTAGATGTTTTGTTTCAAAGAATCAGTCTAATTCAGCCAAAATAAAATTGGATTCTAGTTATGAAACTAAGCAAACTTTTGAAAATTTCAGGAAGTTTAATTTATATATTTAAATAGAAAACATCTATTAACACACCAATTTTATTTGTAAGACACCAATTTGCATATAAACAATCTTATAATTTCAAAAGGATTGGTGTGCTATAAGTAAAAGTTGGCATGCCAATAGAATCTGTCTAATCCTAATCCCCTAATCTCTACTACAACATTTCATACATTGCAACTTGTCACTGGTAATGAGATACCCAAATATAATTTAGTAGATCTCATGTACCTTATTATATTGCATCATATACTCTAACAATCGCGATTCCAAATTTTATAAGAAATCCAATTGAACTAAATTTGAGCGGGACTACCTTGACTGATTCAAACATGTGGGTTGCTCGAAACTTGTGACATTATTCCAACCATAGTTTTAAAACACAAAAAAAAAAAACGACTCCAATGACACTATTGAATCGAGTCAAGTTGATGGTTCACAAGCCAACTTGGATGAGCCGAAAAAAAAAATATATATATATATATATATATAATTTAAAAAAATTTTAAAACAGTGTTTTGTATTTTAAAATAAATAATATCTATTTTAATCTCTAAAAGAATATTAAATATAGTCGCATAACTCAATAAAATGTTTCCCCACTTAATGATTTTCGAGCTAACTTGGCTGAGTTGTTGAATTGACTCAGAAATTTGCCAAGTTGTTGACTCAATGAGCTTGTTGTATTGAAGTTTGGGGAAAACTCACCTTGAAATCCAATCGAATCGAGTTGACTTGTCTGAGTCAGGTTTAAAAACTATAATTCTATCTAAAGAAAATTTGCCCAGCACTTCTAATTGGCAATCACCAATTAGTATGAGTTTTGGTGTTTTGAACGACAATGATCAAGCTAAACATCCATAATTAATGAGCACTTATACTGGGTTTTCTCGTCCATCCTTTGTTTAAGGTGACTCAAACTCTTTAGATCATTTTAAACTTTTGTTTACGAACAAAAAAATGAAAAATCCAATGGATTTTCTAGGTTTTTATGAACTCCCAAACAATATTTTCAACGTATCAACAAGTCATCTCGAATTGTGGAAGAGTCATAGTTGTGGAGGGACTTTTAGGCCTTCCAATCCTTGAGATGAACACTGTCTTCTGATGGAGAGCTTGGTCTTTATCTAACAATCTCCTCCTCTTATGATGATAATCTGCCTCTCCTCGACTCGTTCGTTGGTGTTGGTGTTGCTTTGATTAACCTCTTTTGATGGTGGGCTTGGCTTTGATATTTCGACTTCTTCCTCTTTAAGACTGTTGTCTAACCCTCTTCTGTTTTTTTATGACTTCTACGATGATAGAAGATTAGAAAGTGGGAATGATATTGCCTTGGTGTGGTGCTTGTCAATGATCCTCCGACAATTTAGTTAGTACTCAAATAATAGAGAAACATGAAGAAGAAGAAGATGAATAGTAGACTTGTAGAGTGATTTTTCTTCTTTTAGAATTTTTAGTCCACCAATCAACTAACAGTCCTTTTCTCAGCTTGATAGTTTGATTTTTATAGACAAGATCCAAGGACATGTGTCACCACACGATTGATCCAAGCATTAGTATGAGTTGTTCAATTTTAGGTATACTTGAGTGTTTTGGGAAGTGGATCCATCACTTGTTAATGAGATTTCATTATGATGTATAAGTCTTGTAGGTCATTAATGTGAAACAAAAAGATCTTTAACACATAGTGTCTCATAAGTTTGATGAGATCTATTTTGTACTTATCCATGCGGAGGTCGTGCTCAGACCTTAAGTACTTGCTTGAGGTTATTTATGTGCTATGGATTTGGTCGGATATAAGTTACGGATCGAATACAGCCACGGGCTAGGGTCAGCCATATGATATCATTCAAACATGGATTGCTTTAACGTATGTTTTGAATGAATCCAAGAGCTCAGACTCTACATTCTTTAGTTTATTTCTTAGGGATGGCTGCGTCAAGTTCTATCATACTCTCTTGTTTTGATAAATTTTGTGTTCCTTACTATAAACGAGTGTATGGAAGAACTTTAATCTCTTCCAGGCTTGTCTTGGTTGGCCATGGGTTCTGAGTCTGAATTGAAGTCCGACCGAATGGATTGGTTTCCTCTAAGCTAACATTGCTCATTGATCTACACTTATCAACCTAAGGTCCTAACCATATTCTATTTTGGGTGATCTCGATTTGTACCGAACTTATACTTTACCAATGCAATTTAGTCTTAATTCCATCTAGAGTGAAGGGACCTGACCTTGTTAAGAAGTTGAAATATGTACTCAGTGGATACTGTGCTTCTCACTCCTTATGGTAGGTCTACGAACTACTAACTCACTTGATTTTGTTTTTTTTATGATGCGTGTCCTTATCGCGTTGCTTGGTGAAAATGGTTTCCACTCTAGTGATGGATAGCAACAACTATCTTGTTCGAGTCATCTCGTTTTCAGATGAGTTTTAAACATACTCACCAAGTCGGAATAGGGTTTAAAGCGGTAAGGGAAAACTTAGAAAAAAAAAGGGGAAAGAAATGATAATAAAACAAGAAAACAATAATAAATATAAAAATAAAAAAAATAAAAAATAAAAATAATATGAAAATAATATTATACATTTATTTTTTCTATATAAAAAAAAAAAACCTTTTTAGCAAAGAAAAACACTTTTCAATAGTTATGCATGATTTTTCACACATAATTATACATTTTATGATAAAAATAAGTGTAACGTGTCTTTTAAGAAAAATAATACAATAATAAAAAAATAAATTAAAATCATAACATCAAGACATTATCATAAAATCCCACATAAACAACCAGAAGACCATATAAATTAATCATTGGGTTACAAAAAATTACTTCTTATTTTTATTTTTGGTGATAAAACACATCTTTTTGAAAAAGTCAAATTTTTTTCATTGTTTTAACTGTTATAAGTGCAAAAAGTGCTTTAAACGAGATTTTTCAAAAATAAAAAAATAAAAAACAACAGAGTTTTTTGTTACTATGGTTTTGAAATCATGCATGGACCACACATTGAACAACTCATCTCAAATTTATGTCAAGTCCTTGTGATAGATATTTGGTTGGGAAATAGAATCTTCGAAAAATAAGAAATTTTGTATTTTTGACTTTTAAGATTGCAAAGAACATTATCATTAAGACTTTATTTATGCCCATTCATAGAAGGATTTGTCTATGGGTTGTAGCAAACATAATCCAGATACAATAAAGCCACGATGAGAATTTTTAAGTAATAATCGTGATATTAATTCTCCTATGAAATAATATATAATATATATCTCTGATTCTTAAGCGTCTTTACAAATAGACACGTAAGTTAACAAATAGTGGTATCCATTAGTAAATAATTAATAAATATAATCATTCATGGGTAATCAAATAGTTCTCCATTTAAAATTTATTTAACCAAATTATTTATAAAATAAAATCTCAATCTGATTCGGATCCAATCTTGGAAATGTTTTAATTATAATTGTGAGTGTACCACTAAACTTCAATAATAAAATAATTCCCACATTAATATATAATAAGCGACATCAACCAAAGATAACTTGATACACTTCACCATGACATGGAATAGTTTCTTTCCACTTCAGCCATACAAGTCGGGCAGCTTTGGTCCCTTATTTGGTGATCTACCAATCCAAAAGATATATTGGACCCTCTTTTGTTCCAAACTTCTCTAATATGTATTTTAATATAATATTTATTATCCTTGGATTCCCTTCTCTCTAACATCAACTTTTTTTTATTTTTTTTTATTTACTAATGATAAAATGACTCGAAAAAACATAATCGTTGTCAGTACGTGATTGACGTGGCGAGGGCATGGAATTGTAGATCTTTTTTCTTTTTTTATCCCGAAACAAAGATATATGGCTACGTGCACTTGTCATGGCAATCGCGTATATTTTTCTGAGTCAAATTATCATGACCTCTTTATTTATTTATTTATTTATTTTTTCGTTCTTTCAATGAGAGAGATGCCTCATCTACCACTTGGCTTAATCATTTAGAGATAGCATGCTAGAGAGAAAGAGAAAGGCCATCAGCTCATGATTTCTTGGGCATCAACTATGGTTGGTTGTGCACCCAACACTACTAGATGTTGGTTGCCTAACAATTTATACGGACCTTACATTGATTACAACTGTAATATTAATTTAATTAAAAAAAATGCTAAAGTGACTTGAAATAACTCTGAGGGTGAAAAATCATAATTTTTTATCGACATATGAGTTTTATGCACTCGAGGACAATCGATAGCTCTATGCACGTTCAAATGCTACTTTGGGTCATTATAGGAAGCTTCTATTTAATTTTGATGTATTTTCTTTAAATATATTGATGTACATCCATAGCAAAATATTGGCACAATTTAATTGATAGTTTTTTTTTTTTTTTTTAATATTTTGATGGGCATCTCCCCTCATATCAGGAAATATTTCCATGAATGATGAAGTTTGATTAAAATAAAAATTTTAAATATAAAAATGCAAGATTTTAGTAAAAAATATTTTGACAACAATAAATTTGGACAAAAGTATTCTTTATTGAAAATTATCCGAAAAATTTACCAATATTATAATAATAACAAAACTTATGAACTAGTTGTAAATTTTTTATAATAATAAAATGATTGATCCATTTTTCAATGGCTTGATCATGAACTCTCTTAAAAATTGCAACTCCAAGCCTTCTCCTTCCTTTTCAGAGGACTCTCGTCCCTCCAACGCTACTTATGTCCATGTCCATGCCCGTGCCAACCAAATGTCTAAGCTAGTCACTCCCAGATCTAACATGGTCAATCAGAAGCTAATTGTACCCTAATCACTGGTCTCTTAAGTTGAAAAATTCATATTGGATACAAAAAAGATCTTAGACAACGATTTTTTAAATGATGTTTATTCTTCTAATGAAAAGATGTGCGTAAGAGAGAATTTTAGATATTGATTTTCTCAAAATCGATGTCTAAAGTCTAACACATTTTGGGACGACCCCTCCAACCGTGAAAACTACACTTTAGATGTTATTTAAAAAAAAAAAAAGTTGATATCTATTTATTAAAATAAATAATAAAAAATTTAAAATCTTTTTGTTTTTGTTTTGTAATAGTGAATTGTGTTCATCTAATCATCATAGAAAATCGAAGGACCATCGATATCCTTCTTTTTGAGGCCGGTTATAAGTGCTAAACACATAAATACACCCTAAAATCTGTTTATATATTTAAAACCTTAGTGACAAATACAATGTATCCTAACTTACAAAATACAGCTTCGAGTACAAACATACAAGAAGGACCACTCAAGTTCTCCAAACACAGGATAAGATTTGGAAACCAAATGCAGCCAATTAAATGGAAACAAATTATAGCATGCCACGTGGCACGTAAATGTGAAGCAATATCCTTGGAAGCCGGCATGTAAATTCCATGTAGTACTATAGTATCCATATATGATATATGCTAACACGTCGAGATATTACATTCTACGATTAACTTTTATTTATTTAAATTTAAATAAAAATCCCAAAATGACAGCTCGATTGTTAAGGACTTCGTCAAACGTTTGGGCCACACGTGTCTCTTTTGCGTTGAATACGAAGCAAAAGCTAAAGGTTAAAGTGATCCCCAAAAGTCTTGCAGTTGAAACTTGAAACGGCTATCTGGATTGGAATATTTTTGTTTATTTATTATACAAAGGACCGTTTGCCCAACGTTGAAGTTGAAAGGAAGGTATCCTTTGAAATTTCAACTTAATGTGAAGTTACTTAAATAAGCTCATTGTTCTTCTTTTTTTTTTTTTCTTTTTTTTTTCCCAAGGAGATGATGTTGAAGAAATTCTCAAATACAATTGAAATAAAATTTGAAAAATCGACTCAATGAGTCTATTGAGTCAACTCAATTTGATAATTCACAAATAAACTCAATCAAGATTGTGAATGGACCAAGTATTGGTCCGGTCCGTCATGGATCAGGTTCGAGTAGTGTAATTAGGCTCCTCTAAGTATAAGGTGTTTGGGATTGATTTTTGGTGGTGAAATCATGTTATATAGCATGTGTAGACGCAAATTCTAATAGAAAATTATAAATGGATAAGAAAATATTCTTAAGATTATGAAGAGAATCGTGATTTAAGTATCAAGTAGAGATGAGATTATTTATTTGTTAAATGTATATAACTTAGGTGTTAAAGGCTCTTTGACAGATATCACCTGTGCCCAATGAAGGAAGGAAGCATTTAACAAAGAGAAGAGAAATTTGATCTATGAAGTTAAATATCGGTGTAGTGGTAGCACTTCAGGGTCAAGGGATGTGCTTCCCCTGTGGTCTCAAGTTTGAATCCCACCGACTATTAATATCAGTGACCACGAATCGTAGAATTAAAACTCTATTTTGCAAGTCTTGTTCGAGGAAAAAGGAGTAGTTGGTGCGCACAAGCTGGTATAGATACCCTTGTAATAATAAAAAGAGTTAAATATCGATTTCGAGGTGATGTGATCAGAGTTGAAAATCGTATTTATAATAATAAGCTAAGTTCCCAAATCAAGACTACGTTGAGTTTTAGTATCAGATCAATTCAAACTTCAATTTAGTCTAGTTAACTTGAGTTTAAGAATGAGTCGTGCTAGAGTAAGCTCAATTCATACAAATCATAAGAAGAAAAACAAAAAGTATTTTGCAAGAAATTTTATATTGTTGACATTATAAAATCCACTACTTTAATTCGGACATCAAATGTATAAAAATCAAATCTTATTATATACATGATTTTATCAAAATAATTTGGTTTTAGAATCATTTTACTCAATTATTGTTTGAGAATATATTAGTTAGAGTTTAGTATAAGTGTATATGATCACTATGATCTTAACCATTTGATTGATGGACCTTTGGTTAGCTTATAAAATCCAATTCAGTTTTAACCATTCGATCAATAGTGGCCAGATGTCAAGTCAAGAGACCATTTGATAATTTTTAGCCCACTAATTTGAATTGTTAAATTTGATTTAATGATATTAAATCATGGAATAATTTGATCTTTTTGTCGGACTATTACGATAATTTGATAAATCACCCCCTGATGGAATCGGTTTTGAGCTTCATAATTAGTGTTTGTTGGGGGACCATAGCACATGGCACCACTTATGATAGCACATGGTTTTTGCTAAAATGGGGGTCTGAACATTTCCACTAGCCAACGGTTTAAAACTCCAAATTCGACTCTAACTCATCTCCCCCAACAACTCAACTCATAACTCACGATTCAATTAGAAAAAGTCAATAAATAAAATATATATAGAGGGGAAAAATATAGGATGAAAAAAATACATCATCTATCTCGAAGATAAATCACTGTCATTAGATTTTACAATTTACATGATCGAGATTGTGAGTGAAGATATGAGTTCAAATAAATATTTTTTTTCTGTCTATATAATATAAAATTCACGTGACGAAAATGAATTTAAACTTGCCCTAAATTTCATCATAGAGGAATGAAAGTTTTCAATTAAGGGTTGGGATCTGTTGACTTATGAAGAATGACACGATCTCAACCTTTTAAACATAAACTCCACCGATTGAAATTTATTCTTGAAATAAGGATTATAGACATTTGTACCATTTGGAAATATGTAAATCCCATCCATTGAATTTTATGTTTAAACGGTTGAGATCATGAGTTTATTGATCAATTAAATGTTAAAATAAAGTTTCTTTTGTTTTTTTTTTTTTTAATTAGAAATATATGGCTACAGTGGCAAGGGCATTTCCGTCAAAAGAAAAATTCAGAATGACATTGTTGTAAATATCGTAACATGCGTGACACGCCGTAATTTACAGGGAAGCAGTAGTATTCTATTATACTGCGAACATACGTGGAAGGTTTTTGAGAGTCCACGAAAGCTGTAAAACAAACGGCACAAATATTTGTCGTTTTGTGCTGCCCATAGCTTTTGTAGCCATTGGATTCGAGTCAGAATTCCGCAAACCAACGTTCTCTAGTTAATGGATTGGCAGGTCTGGTTAAGTTAAACAAACAACTAGAAACCCTAATGGGCCCCAATACTGGACCAAAATACCCTCGAAACCCGACTTATTTACCGTTCTCATATCTTCTTCAGTTCCTATAAATAGAGGGCTTGAGGGAAGCTAGGTTTGCCAAAATAGAGAGCGATAGGAACATTTTAAAGAGAATAAACTTTCTCTCTCTTACATCTTTCTAGGCTTTCTCTCTTACATCTCTCTCTCTCTCTCTCTCTTCTGAAACAACAATGGCGACTTCTAGAACCAGATCGAGTGGTCCAGTTCTACCTAGAGGGAACGGATTCCAGAGATCTCTCTCACCTGCTGGAAGGTTTTGCTCTTCGTCGTTGTATTCTTCGTCTTCATCGGCTTTCGCTTCTTCAAGTTCGAATTTCTCGTCTCAATCTACTGGTTTCTTTCACAGATCTACATCACCAACTCGTGTAAACCTCCATGGATCGATCTCATCTGCTTCGACCGTTCGTTTCTCGATCGAGCGACCGAGTTCTCCAAGTAGATCGATCGCTGTTTCTCCTCGTGATCAGGTAGTTAAAAAACAGAACAATCGGTTACCTGCACCGTCCTCTCAGAAGAGAACATGTATGTGTTCGCCAACATCGCATCCTGGATCGTTTCGGTGTAGTCTCCATAAGAACTTGAACAATCATCCTGTTTCGTATCCTTCGAATAGATTAAACGCTCGTAGATCAGCCATGACGAATTCACTTGTTAGGATTGGTACTGTTGAGGGAGATTTGGTAAAGAGAGCTTTGGCTGCTTTGATACGACCTTCGTCTCATCAGCAGAAGAGAAGAGCTGCGTTTCAGCCAAGACAGAGTCGGCTTTCGGTCATGTCGAGGGCTGAGGATTTTTGATTTTGTGTAACAGGTTTACTTCTGTTATCTTTTACATCAGATTTCGGCACTGAAGGAGGAAAACATGGATCAACGAATCGCAATTAGACGGATCGATGAACAGAGTGAAGAATGATTCGGTTTTTGTATTTTGGACACCGAAACCCTAATAAGCCCTATAAGCTGTACAGGACATCGAACCGTCTCTCCTTTGTATATAATACTTGCAGCCATTGATGGCTATGGAAGGAGTAATCAGAGATTAAATTTTATTCTTTCTTTTTAGAACTCAAATCAACTAAAATTAAATCTTTGATTAAATTTTGACAAATTAAGCAAAACTGGTTTGCTTGGAATCATCATCCATCGTTAATAACTGAAATGACGATTGCCGTCTTCTGTGTTCGCAGCGTAACGTTATCTGTTGGACTTGCCGTTAAGTTACCCGTCTATTTTGACGTTTTAAGTTCACCGTTATTCTATGGACCACGTATTGTACGTACCTTCGTCGCATATGCACACCTGTTGCGTTTCGTGGAGGTGAAGTAGTATTATTCTTTTATTTTATTCGTTTATTTATTATTTTCTTTTTCTGATTTTTTATTATTATTTTTTTTTTGTTGCAGGTTTGATTCGGTGCGTTGGATGTGGACTAAGCTTTATTTTTCAACTTAACCGAAAAATAAGACTTTTAATTAATTAAAGAATTTTAAAATGTTAATTGATGAAAAAACAAATTAAAAATTAAAAATTAAATTGCATATAACTTCATTAATTTTTAATTATTAAATTGTATTTCAAAAAAGTTATCTGATGAAACTAAGCACAGACTAATATTCTTAGGGCGAAAAAATAAATCAAAGAAAATTAAAAATACATATAACTGTATTACTTTTTAATTAATGAATTTAAATATTAATTGATGAACTTATATTTATGAACTATGATGTCAAAAACAGATAAAAATAAAAATAAATGTACAAGTAAAAAACATGAAATCTTTTCTTTAAATTATAAAAGAATGCCACTGACTTTCGTCCGTTATTTTGCCAATGTGCACTTCAGTAACGGTAGATTTTGGCAAGGATTGCAGGGGTATCTTGGTAATTTCATAAGACTCGAACAGTGTCGACACATGGAACAGGACGTTTCACAGCTGACAGCAAAACCACCTCGAATAAATACTTTAAAGTTGGATTTGACCAAATCAGCAGCGGTGTCAACCTTGCGGAATCATCTCAAAATTAAGAGTGATTATCGGGCAGACCAATCTGTTGCAATTTTATTACAAAAACTCCTTGCTTTATCAAGTTTGTTACATTAACAGGCTGGAAAAACCAAGATTAAAAGTAATTATAATAATAATCATTTATGGGTTGAAATTGGATAACAATCCATTCCAATGTATATTAATTAACAAATTAACATCATCAATTTAAATTTTATGATGTCTATCCCATTCAAGGGTTGTTTCTTGGGTAATAAACTTGATAACCTAAGGTTTGGCAGGTAATAAATTTGCTTCATAAAATGATTCTCTTGGAGTTTGTCATAACTCATAACTCCAAGGGAGTTTTTGTATTAAAAATATAATAGTTAAATCTATCGGGTAAATCCTGTTGAAAATTTTGACTTTTGAAATCGAGAATAATTCAATGAAGGAAGAAGATCGGATCTGAGATCTAATGATCTAAATTGCATCCTATCGAAAGTATGTGTCTCATACCTTTTAATCAACACCTATTAGTTGAATCTGTATGATTTGATGATTCTAATCTCATCTGATCAGTTGTCATTTGATCTAACTGATCCGATCATCCTTGATTAGATACCAATCATGAATCAATACACATGATCGATTCTGATAGTGTACTAACTTGATGCAAAATACCAAATCGTTATTAATTAGGTACTATTTTGATCAATCGTATCCGATCGATTCTCGATCGGATACTAACGTGATTGTGTGGTGTAGATCGTACTCGTTCCATCAAATACAACCGTTGGATGGTTTCGTATCCTAAAAATTTTAAGGCTTCCCAACTCTTTGCGACGATGCACACATGTAAAGTTCAAAGTGCGCTTCAAAACGCCCTAATTACCCAATCGTTCTTTTGCACGATTCACGTGTGAGTGCGAGGGTGGTGCTTACACTACCTTGAAGCACTAGATCAAAGCATTAAAATTATGACACAAATATAACTAACTATGTTGACTACTACTTATAAGATACACCACTATCTCATTTGTGAGTAATATAGGATTAAACCTTATATACACAAAAACCTCAAAAATCTAACTTAAGAAAAAACCAAAGAAATAAATCACAAATTTGATTTTATTTTGAAAATATTCAATAAGCCCCCACTATTTCAAATATAAATAGTACAATATATGTACAATACATATATGGGTAGCGTTCAATGGCTAACTTTTTGGCAAAACATTTTTCAAAACATGAGTTAAAAGTTTTGGAATGGGCTGATTTTTGGTGAGGATGATCTCTACGGTGAGGAGATCATCTTCACGAAAAATCAGTCCATTCCAAAACTTCTAACCCATGTTTACAAGTTAAAAAATTGTGGACCGTCCATTTTTTGTAAACTATTTTTGATGGGGTTAGAAGTTTTGGAATGGGCTGATTTTTGGTGATGATGATCTCCTCACCGTAAAGATCATCCTCACCAAAAATCAGCCCATCCCAAAACTTCTAACTCATGTTTTGAAAAATGTTTTGTCAAAAAGTTAGCCATTAAACGGGACCTATATATATATAGGGAGCGGTTCAGCAACCCTAAAGTTTGTCAAGTTTGGTGCCAAACATTTTTTGTAAATCACTTTTGATGGTGTTAGAAGTTTTAAAATAGGCTGATTTTTTGTGAGGATGATCTCTACGGTGAAGAGATCATCCTCATAAAAAATCAGCTCATTTTGAAACTTCTAAGCCTAGTTTACAAGTTGAAGAATGGTGGACCTTCCAATTTTTATAAATCACTTTTGATGGGGTTAGAAGTTTTAGAATAGGCTGATTTTTGGTGAGGATGATCTCCTCATCATATAGATCATCCTCACAAAAAATCAGCTCATTCCAAAGCTCTAACCCATATTTTGAAAAATGTTTGGCACCAAACTTGGCAAACTTTAGGGCTGCTGAACCGTCCCCATATATATATGGGAAATGTTCAACACCCAACATTTTGCCCAACATGTTTTGTCCTACATGGGTTAGAAGTTTTGGAATAGGTTGATTTTTGGTGAGGATGATATCTACGGTGAGGAGATCATCCTCACCAAAAATCAACTCATTTCAAATCTTCTAACCCCGTGTTTACAAGTTGAAAAATTGTGGACCGTCCATTTTTTGTAAACCATTTGTAATGGGGTTAGAAATGGGCTGATTTTTTGTGAGGATGATATCTTCACCATAGAGATCATCCTCACCAAAATTCAGCCTATTCCAAAACTTTTAACCCATGTAGGACAAAACATGTTGGGCAAATTGTTGGGCAAAATGTTGGATGCCGAACGGGACCATATATATATATATATATATAATATTAAAACAACTGCACTACTTAAGTGGTTACCTACGTATCCAAATAGGAATCAAGCTTCAATAGTTTTTACAACTAAAGAACAATTAAACAATTACATCATTTTACAAAAATTGGCATCATCGTAGAGACCATTACATAGATGAGATGTATTTTTTGGATTTGAATTTTCACTTAGTATAAATAACCAAAGCTTTGTCAAAGTGTTGTGCTGAACTTATCTTGAATCAAAGACCCTTAAAGACGAGTCGGATTCTTCACACATACTATTCTCCATGAGGTTGAGTGTTTTATTTGCTTTGCACATTAATGGCCATGCGCTATAACCTATTTTCATGAGCACTTTTAGAAATGATCTAGTTTTCATAAGAAACGACTTAATTTCTTCACTTGTATAGGTAAGTTCACTTGAAGTGATTCTGCAAGTCATTATTTAAAATTTTAGAACTTATTAATGATTTGCATCCATCATTTATCTTGTAGAAATCAACACTAGATATTAAAAATGGGGTAAATTAATTCTAATGTTCTACTAAACCACTTATTTGACTTGTTTTTACCCATAACATTCAATGTAAATTGACTATTTTCCAAAGTCTATGACTACTTTGTATCACATGCATATACTTTGCATGCATTCACCTTTAAAAATGATTATAAGTAAGAGTACAAGTCCCTATGGACCTATATTCAACATTTAAAACCAACAAAAATAGTCAAAAAATGGACAAAATCTTGTTGAAGTATGGTTCAAGGTAATTTGGGTTGGGTTTATAACTTATATAAGTGATCAACTTATGTGGTGATTTTAAAAGGGGTTTTGATTTTTATGTTTGGTTGTAAGTTTAATTTTAAGTTTAAGTCTTTTCTGGAGAAGAGAGTAAAGAAAGAGATAAAACTCAAAATAGGAAAGGTTAGGAGGTTTGGGAAGATTGAGATCTAAAAAAATGTGAAACTAAGTAATAGAGATGTTTTCTTATATTGATTTGTCCCATTTTCTTCATAGTAAAATCAAGCTCTAACGCTCATACCTCTGTGGACATAGCCTTTGGGTGAATCACGTAAAATTTTTTATCATGGGTATTATTTTATTACTTTTTTGTGGTTGTTTATCTTCTTTATATTTATTACTATTGCTTGGGTTTATCCTTCATTGTCATTATCAAATAAAGTCTTGGAAGTTGTAACATATAATATGTTTAGTTTAATACTCAATATGTGTTTGATCAAATTACTAAATGAATTTCACAAAGGTGTTCACATACAAAACTGGTGGTATCAAAGCCTAGGTTATCTAAAGGGTTTGCAATGGCGAAGAAGGGTACATCGATAATCAAAAGTTCTAATGGGATGAAGTTTGAGGTGAAGCCATTTGATAAAAAATCAAACTTTAAATTGTGGCAAAAAAAGATGAAGAATATTCTTATCCAACAAGAGCTTCATAATTGCATTCGGGAAATTGAAACGAAGTCAGAGAGCATGTCCAATGAGACATAAGAGGAGTTGGATTTGAAGGTTATTAGTTCCATTGAGTTGCATATTTTTTATGAAGTCATGTATAACGTCATGGAAGAAAATACTGCAAAGGGAACATGGGATAAGCTTAAAAAGTTTTACATGGGAAAGATTTTATCTAGAAAGCTATTATTTAAGGACTAATTATATGGCCTAAGGATGGAGGAGTGACAAGACATCATGGAGTACTTGACTACAATCAATAGGTGTTTTAGTGATTTGTTGAATGTAGAAGTGAAATTTGAAGAAGAAGATAAGGCATTATTTTTGTTGAGATCACTTCTTAATTCCTTCAAACACTTTCGAACTATACTTATGTTTGACAAGGAGAGCCTCAAATTTGAGAAGGTAGTTCAAGACCTTAACTCTTATGTGACAATAAACAAGTCAAGTGTGAAGGATGTTCAAGGGGAAAGACTCAATGCAAAGGATTCTAGTGAGTGAGGTCGAACAAAGGAGAAATACAAATTTGAAATGAAAAATTCTAGATCAAAATCTAGAAGTAGAAAAAAAGTGGAGTGCTATTATTGTGCGAAGAAGTGACCTTACAAAAGATTGAGATTATAGAAAGTACAAAACGAAAATAAAAGAAGGGAAGAAAATCGAGTCAAGTTCTATGGCAAACATAGCATCAAAAAAACGATAGAGAGCTATTAATGGCATTTTTGAATCTCACATTCAATTCTTGGATTTTAAATTCTAGATATATTTTTCATATGTGTTCCAATTTTGATTGGTGTGAATCCTATAAACCTCATGACGGTAGAGATATTCTAATGGGTAATGATATGGTATGCAAAATCATTGGAATGTGAATCTTGAAGATAAGAATGTATGATGGGATTTTTAGAACTTTGAGTAGTGTGAGGCATGTGTCAGAAATCAAGAAGACTTTGATATCTTTGTACACACTCGATTCAAATGAGTATTCTTTCTTGGCAAAGGATGGAGCATTCAAAATGTCTAAAGGATCTATGGTGATAATGAAACGTATGAAACTTTCAAATAACCTCTTCAAACTTTCAGAGAATACAGGTCTAGGTGGAATTGCAATATCCACGAAGAAAATTCTAACAAGGATAAAGCTCAATTTTGGCACTTAAGACTTGACCATAAGAATGAAAGAGTAATGCAATAGTTATACCAGCGACAATTGTTGAAGGTTATTGAAGCATGTAAGCTATAATTTTGCAAATTTTGTATGATGGGAAAACAAAATAAGGTGTCATTCAATATTGCAAACAAATGAATCGAGAGTAAGGGATTGTTAAACTATATTCATTCCGATGTGTGAGGGCTTGCACTTACTAAATCAAAAGGTAAAGCTCGCTACTTTGTCACTTTCATGGATGATTTTTATATAACGGTTTGGGTCTACTTTATGACAGAGAAATCTGATGTCTTTGTCAAGTTTATGAAATAGAAGGTCAAAGTAGAAAATCAAATGGAAAAAAAAACTAAATACTTGAGAAACGACAATAGGGGTGAGTACAAAGATGAGAAATTCTTGAAGTTGTGCAAAGAAGGCATCACAAGGCATTTTACCATGAAGAAAAATTCTCAACAAAATGGTACGGCCAAGAGGATGAATAGAACTCTCATGGAGAGGGAGAGATGCATGAGATTATATGCGGTGTTGCCCGAACCATTTTGGACGGAATCGATTAACGATGCTTGTTATTTGGTTAATCGGTTACTATCAGAGTTGTTAGAATTTAAATGTATCAAAGAGGTATGAACGGGAAAATAAGTTGATTATTCTACATTGAAGGTGTTCGGATACAAGACATATGTTCTTATTCCTAGTAATTAAATAAATAAATTGCAATCAAAGTTACTTGAGTATATCTTTTTAGATTTAGAGAAGAGAATGAAGGGATTTAAGTTTTGGGATTCGATAAATAGGAAGAAAATCCTTAGTAGAGATGTGGCCCTTGATGAAAGCTCCATGCTCAGGGGAGAAACAAAGAAAAATGATGGTGAAAACTTAGTTGTTGATGATAAGATAGTTATCGAAATTCCTATTAGCATGGAGAAGACAACAAAGGAATAACTTCAAATTCAATTTGAGGAGGGTAACACATTCGATATAAAAATAATAATAACAAAAGGGGTTCATGATGAACCTTTTAGCATAGCACATGAAAAGTCAAAAAAGACCATCAAACCACTTCAAAGGTTTGGATGGGAGAACGAAATACAATTTGCACTAGTGGCAAGTGAGGGAGATCTTACTAAACTAGTTACAAGGGATAAGTTCAAGCATTGCTTGAACTTGCTTAATCTTAATGTTTGTTGAGATTATAGGGAACTTCCTACTTGAGGTGCATGGAGATGAGAGATTTCTCATCAAGGTGGAGGTGTTATAAACACATCAAGATTCCAACATTTTCGAGGGTTGAAGAGCTTTTTTTTTTGTCAAAGTGGAGATTGTTGAAGTATGACTCAAAACAATTTGGCCTGATCCAAGTATGTGTGTTTTTCGGGATCGGTCCAATGTAATCTAGGTTGGGCTTGTAACTTATGTAAGTGACCTACTTATGTGGTGCTTCTAAAAGAGGTTTTGATTTTCTTTTGGTTGTAAGTCTAAGTCTTTTCTAAAGAAGAGAGTAGAGGAAAACAAAAAACCTAAAAGAGAAGAGGTTAAGATATTGGAGAAGATTGATATCTATAAGAAGGTAAAGTTAAGTGATAGATGTGTTTCCTTGTATTAATTTGTCTTGTTTTCTTCATAGTGAAATTGAATTCCAACATTCATATTTTTGTGGACGTAGTAGCCTTTAGATGAACCACGTAAAATCTCATGTTGTAAGTATTATGTTCTTACTCTTTTTTTATGTGGTTATTTATCTTCCTTGCATTTGCTACTATTAGTTGGGTTTATCCTTCATTTTCATTATCAAACAAGGTCTAAGAAGGTATAGCATATAATGTGTTTGATCAAATTACTACGTAAGCTTCACAAAGGTGTTCACATACACAACAAATCTCATGCATGTAGTCTTGATTCCTACACGGTGTAGTTTAAATCATGAACCTCATCAAAGGATCAAACCAATAAACAAAGGCTCCTACGAGAGCACATAAACTTGTCTTGTAACTTTAGGACCTCAAATGATGAAATCTAAGTGATTTTTCATCAAAGTCCCAAGCTCACAAAAAAAATCCCGCAAACACTTATTTCTAGTAATGGCTTACTCATCATCTTGATTTGCTCTTTTTCCAAAAATAAACTATAAGTAAATTTTTTTAAAATTCTCTATAATTCCCTCTACTTTCAAAAATCTAAAAAAAATAGTTTTAAAGACTTCATTTATGTTCATATTGGTAACCATCTTTAGATGGGATGGACAAGGTGTCTAATACCTTCCTTGTCCCTCAATTGAATTCCTTTACTTAGAATCTCTACAAAGACCTTTCTCATTATCTTTTTGGATATAAAAATCACTACAAGCCAAGAAAAATGAATTTCAAAACTATTTTAGATGCCCATTCACATCTTAATTGAGTGGTCGCGACTCAAAATCTAAGTAGATGAGATCAAACCTCCCCAAAGGTTTCGAAGTCCACGTATTTACAACCATATTCCTTACAATAGTAGCATTATATGTTTCCACTCCGGATCTCCTCCTCCTACTTTTAGATTCCCTATCTGAAATATTTCCTTAATTATTCCTCCATGAACAATCAGTCCTTAATCATTGCCTTCAACATTGGATTTCTTCATAATATCGTTTGATAGGAGCGTTGTTTTGACATATTCCATCTTTACTGTATCTTTCCTGTGCAAGCATCTTGTCACTTGATTATCGTGTAGGAATCTAAAAATGAGATAAAAGCATAAGAACACTTGTATCTTCTTCTTCCAACTTAACATCAGCCTTGTGTAGTTAATCAAGATATGATCAAGTACATCATGTGTTCCTAGATATTCACTTCCTCTGTGAGATTCTCCTTTTATAACATTGAACAAAATGTTATCCGGTGAGATTCTCCCTTTATAACATTGAACAAAATGTTATCTACAAGACCAAGTTGAATTGTACTATCCATTATTTCCATTACATCTTCTCAATCTATATCTGTAATATTCTTTGATTTACCAGACTTCTCTTTCAACGTCCTAACAAAGCTTTGTTGGACCAAGATATCCTTCACTTTTCTTTATCATATATTATAACTACCATTCCCATCGAATCTCTTGACCTCGAACTTCGTGTTTGAATTTTTCAATGTCATTGTATTAACACCCCCCCCCCCCCAACAATATATATATCTAAAACACAGATGATTTGTATTATTTCTTCGAATGAATCTGATTGTCCTAATACCAATAATTGCAAATTTGAAGATACTTGTTTAATACAATTAAAAAGAAAATAAAGAATAAACCAAAGAACATCAAGATTTACATAGTTTGACAACGATTCATAAATTCAAAGATAGATCCAATCTTCTTCACTAAAAAAATCAAATGAAACCCAAAACCTAAAAGAAGAAAATCCTAATCTACCTAAAACATCTTATAACATTATTATTTGGATAATGCTAAAGTAACATTAAAATGTACATCGATTGTACATTCTAATGTGATGGTCCACACATAACCATAGATACTTTTCATCAAGATACGATTGCAAAACATCTATGGTTATGTGTGCACCTGCACATCAGAATGTCAGAAATGATGTACATTTTAATGTTACTCTAGCACAACTCTTATTATTTATATGGCTCACAAAAAATGAACTTATTTTGACAATTGGATTAAAGCCTAATCTAGCGGTAGAGATGAAAGACACAAATAAATAACAAATAAATCAGGAAATCGTCAAAAATTTCTTGTTAAATGGTTCTGATTTTTGGTTTCTATCAATTTTTGTTGGTTTCAATTCTCAATTAGTTCAATTCATTTTGATTCTTAGATCCTATCAATTTTTATCAGTCTTGGTTCTCAATTAGTTCGATTTGAAAGGACCCAATTCTAATATAATGGGATTCAGAATTAGGGTTTTTGGTTCAGACTCAATTTTGATTAAACATGTACTCATCGATACGACTAGAGACATCTAATTGAGAAGAGCCTATATGGACCAAATTAGGGGTGTCAATGAATACCCCATTTAACTGGAATTGAAAAACCTCGGTTATGGTCCCTTTTCATTGGAATTGATTAGAGTTGAATCGATTGAAATTGGAGTCATTATGTTCTATTTGATGAATATCTACGGGTACTCAAAGCTGATTTATTTTGTCATTTCTTTTTATTTATAAATGATTTAAGATTTTATTTTATTTAAAATTAATAAATATTATATAAAGCTCTTCAATTTTCCATATAAATTATGCATTAGAACTTAAAATGGACAATTTCTTTTAAAAATTTATTACTTGTAAAGTAGATAAATTTTAATTTTTGAAATTTTTTTTATTAACTTATAATACCTTTTGTAGAACAAATTATAACTAAGTTGATAATTTTGTAGACAATATAATAATTTTCTGAAAGTAAACAATATTTTCTCATTTGATTCTTGAGAATTAGAATCGATGGGTACTCGTGATTCTTGATAGTTTCGATTCTGGCTCCAATTCTATTTATTTTAGAATCCGAATTGGAACAAACAAGAAGCAGAACTTTAAAAAAAATATAATAATTTTGGTTTTAAGTACCATATGAACACCCCTAGATCTTAATTAGTTTGCCCATTAGATAAAATTTGAGGTTTGAAACTAGATGAAGACGTGGTGAAGAAAAAAGTTTGTACAAAGTTAGTCTCTTGTACAGTGTCCTCTCATTTTCTTTTAGTGTATAAATACGTCTATCATGGGACCTACGTTTCCAAAACTAGGAGAACAAATCCGAGGGCACTAACGTGAATTGGTTAAGAGGTGATGGAGGAGAGAGGTTAGCAATTGAGGCAACCTTATCCAGTGGGAGCCAATTTGTAAGGGAATTGGTTGGAAGGTCTACCTCATATGTCACACTCCCACGCCATGCTCCACCTGTAACAAATATTCTAAGAGGCTACTTTACTATGGTCCTATAGGGGTAAAAGTAAGTCTAGTCTTACTAATTAAGTAAGATTTCAAATCTTATTAAGGGTCTTTGAACTCCCCTTATGACCTCAAAAACATGATCCGACACCACAGGGATGAAGGGAACAAAATTCTATGAATTTTTAAAAAACTTATTTTTACCATAAAATTTTAATTCTAAATTTGCGAGTTTGGTGGGAGTACAAGAGCCACCCATTTTCGAAACCTTGGATGAAGTCCAAGAAATTATTTTTTTGGATTCTGATTTTTTTTTTTTTTCATGAAATCTAGACGGTTGTGATGTTGGATTGTGAATTTGGTAATCCATTTGAGATCAAAATAATTCTCAGTAAGATTTGAAAAATAAGGAAAGTGTTTCTCAAGGGGTATCCAAAATTTTTATTTTAAAATTAATTTCCAAGAGATAGTGGTCCCAAATATAACATGGGAATGTGGGATTAAATGATATTGACTTGGAGTTGGGCCCCGTAATGTATTAGTTTTGTCTGATTGTTTGTAATCTTGTGGGGTTACTTTGAAGGGATAAGGATGAACCTTGAGGATTGGCAAGAACATTTTTAATATTTTAGTCGGCAAATGGGAGTTGTTCAACAATGTCGGACTTTTATTGGAGCTATTAGGGGGAACGAAGCATACGTGCCTATAATTAAATTTATTAGATATTATTTTAATAAATAATTTTTATCCGATTCAAACATTAATTTGGCTGACAAGAGTCGTTTTTTTGGTTTTACTTGCTACATTATTGTCTCTATCTTCTCATTCTCATCTTTATAGATGGGTAGAATTTCATTTTTATTCATTTTTATCTAGTTGTTTGTTTTTATACTCATCTTTATCATGGTTGGATTCTTATCACTGGTGTTGCTATTTATGGATCTCACTTTGAAATTTTTAGAAGTAGAATTGTGTTCTTTTAAGAATATTTTTAGATATTTTTTTACTATTGTACCATTGTCATCATCGTATACTTATAATCCATTACTAATTGAGCAAATATCGAATATCAAATAAGTTAGTAATTAAGTACTGATATATTTTTCTAAAAAATACTCTAATGATCAAGTTAGTGAGAAATTTGATAAAGTTTAAATTTAAGAGATGAAGTTTTTGTAATTTTCTTCATTGTGAGGGGTTTTATATATTTATAGATTTATGGAACTCCTCATATGAATTGCTAATTTTCTTAGTTATTACCATATCTCTTAGAATCTCCTTCCCACGCTTGTGGCCTGTGTTGATCTCGTTGTTTTAGTGATTGCAAAGTTATAAGTCTTGTGTCAACTAGAAAATGGTCACATGGTAGTTTATTGATCGTGATTTTCCACAGAAACCCTTTAGTGCTTCTGGGTGGATCATGAGGTCATGTCTTGAGATTACTTCCCACATGTTATGATGTATTTGTATTAATTTAATAGTTCATGTAATCCCTAAGACAATTATCTTTACTTACACAAGTGAGGAAAACTTGTTTCTTGGGATTGATCCCCAAGGACAATTTGATATGTAGATTAAGGTCTGAACAATGGTTCTTGGAAGGAGGGGTCATTTCATGTGTGTTTTAGCTTCTTAGTTGGCCGATAGATCGGCTTCGGGCAAGAAACAACTCAAGATTTAGAGGTGGTTCATGTGGATCATGTCTTCTAGGTCATTCGATTTATGCCTCCCAATTCTTGAGACTATTTTTTCTCCATTACCAGTACAATTATTGATTCTTAATTCATCATAATAGTGCAATTTTACTTTTTTGCATCATGAATGAGAATAAAAAGACATAAGGGTGATTTAGACATATCCCTCCACATAGTGGTGAATATTTGAGACACCTTTGTATTTTGTGCCACAAATATAATGCCGTTGGCTGCAAACTTTAGCAAAAAATCCTTGATTTTTATTCCCAAAACAAGTTATTTTCAACTTGCACAAACATTTTTACCCTCATCTTTTACCTTAAGATCCTAATCTACTTCAAACCTCAAGAACAACGAGAATTTTTGGTGATGTTGAATACAATGGAATTTTTTGTTGAAAAAACAAGGGTTTTCTATAAGGGTTTAAATTGAGGTTTAAATGGACTAAATTTAAGGTTGGGTAGATTAAAAATACTTTACCATATAGTTGAAGAGGATCAAGATGAAAGGGTTTTGGAAGAAAAATCATGGTTTTTGGCTTGAGGTTAAAGAAGGGCATTTAGATTTTTTATTTTTTTTTAATTATTACTCTACAAGAGAAGACCAGGGTCAAAGTGTGAGTTTATATAATTCATTCTCATACACAAACCTTATAAATCTCTAATATCATGATTGTTGAATCCAACACTATCAAATCTAATTCATTAATGATAATGAAATTTAATTTTAGTTTAAATCAAAGTACCGAACCTTGAGCCTTTGCAAGTGAGAAAGGATGGAGAACATAATTTGTGTGTCAAATTCTCTCCTGATCTTTGATTGCAAGATTCCTCTTCTTTTTTCTCTCTAATCTTCTGTGCCTATAAGGGTTACTGTGATCGATGGAATGAAAGTCATAAATGAGTCATCTTCTTTCTTTTATAGATGAGAAAAGATGGAGTAAAGTTCTCTATTAGTAAATTTATTAATTGATCATACAAACATACCTCCTAATTATCTTTAAGGACATTCCCTTCTAAATTCTAACATAATTAAAATTCCTATATATTGATTTACCTTAATAATAGAATCATTTGTTAACGAAATAGTTCAAAACATGGAGGCCAATGGACAACACCAAATGTAGGTCTAACACAAGAGTCATGCCATCAATTTGAAAACAAAGGGATATCTCAAATATTCACCAAAACTAGGATGGGTATGTCTAAATCATTAAGAAAGAATGATAGAAGAAATTGATGAATTTGAAGAAATTGACGGATTCATGTTCATAGTTTGAAAAATGTTTGGCTCTCTTTGGCACATAGTTTGAACAATATATATGTATATATAGAGTTATGTCCCGTTAACTCAAAAAATATGACTCAAGAAATGACACAAAATCTTGACCGTTAAAAAATAAAATCTAATGGTTGAGATTTTATGCGTAACTCAATAATACATATCCCGGTGATACTTATCTTGAGGATAATTTCCTAGCTGCCAGATTTTATGTTTAAACGGTCAAGATCTTGCGTCATTTCTTGAGTCATATCTCTTTGAGTCAATGGAGCCTATATATATATCGCTCCATCCCCGTAGGGTAAAGAACCCATCGTTGCCTCAGTTGTGCTACCAGAGGCTCTGGGGAAGTTGGAATAGGAGTGCACTCATCTTGAGATGGGCTTACTACTTAAATGCTTTCAGTAGTTATTCACTCCACACTTGGCTAGCTAGCATTTATTGTGGGCACTAAAGGTGTGACCTTCCCGGTCCTCTCAATGCTCTAATGCCCACATTGGATATGGACCAAACTGTCTCACAACGTTCTAAACCCAACTCACGTACCATTTAAATGAGCAAACTATCTAACCCTTGAAACATACTACAACCCCAGGTGGCGAAGACCCAACGTCGAGGTGCCAAACCTTCCCATCGATGTAAACTCTTGGGGAAGATTAGCCTATATACATAGGGGTGGCGTTTAGGGGCCCTAAAGAGAACCAAACATTGTGCCAAATATTTTTTCAATGTATGGGTTAGACGTTTTGGAATGGGATGATATTTTTTAGGATGATATCTATGGTGAGGAGATCATCATCCTCACCAAAAGTCAGCCCATTCTGAAACCTCTAACGCCATAAAAAATTTACAAAAATCGGACGATCCACGATTCTTCAACTTGAAAACTAGGGTTAAAAGTTTCAGAATAAACTGATTTTTGGTGATGATGATCTCTTCACCATAGAGATCATCCTCGCAAAAAATCAGCTCATTTCAAAACTTCTAACCCCTATTTTGAAAAATGTTTGGCTCTCTTTAGGGCCTCTGAACGCTTCCCATATATATACATATGGGTGGCGTTCGGAAGCATTAAAGATAGCCAAACATTTTTCAAAACATGGGTTAGAAGCTTTGGAATGAGCTGATTTTTTGTGAATATGGTCTCTACGATGAAAAGATCATCCTCACAAAAAATCAACTCATTCCGAAACTTCTAACCCTAGCTTACTAGTCAAAGAATCGTGAATTGTCCACTTTTTGTAAATCACTTTTGATGGAGTTAGAAGCTTTGGAATGGGTTGATTTTTTGTGAGGATGATCTCTTCATCATAGAGACCATCTTTAAAAAAAAAAAAAATCAACCCATTATGAAACTTCTAACCCATACATTGAAAAAATGTTTCACACAATGTTTAGCTCACTTTAGGGCCTTTGAATGTCACCATATCTGTCTATCTATATATATAAATGAGATCATCCTCACAAAAAATCAGCCCATTTCGAAACTTATAACCCCATCAAAAGTGGTTTACAAAAAATGGATAGGTCACAATTCTTCAACTTGTAAACTAGGCTTAGAAGTTAAGGAATTAACTGATTTTTGGTGAGGATGACCTTTTCACCATAGAGATCATCCCAAAAAAAAAAAAATCAGCCCATTCCAAAACTTCTAAACCATATTTTGAAAAATCAGCCCATTTCAAAACAGGGGTTAGAAGTTTCAGAATGGATTGATTTTTTTTTAAGATAACCCCAGTTTACAAATTAAAGAATTATAAAACGTTTGATTTTTGTAAACCACTTTTGATGGGGTTAGAAGTTTCGGAATGGGCTGATTTTTGGTGAGGATGATCTCCTCATCATAGAGATCATCCTCGCAAAAAATCAGCTCACTTCGAAATTTCTAACCCATACATTGAATGCCACCCTATATATATATATATATATATATAGGGTAGCGTTATTTGGCCAACAGTTTGGCAAACATTTTGGCAAACACATTTTTCAAAACATGGGTTAGAGGTCTTGGAATGGACTGATTTTTGGTGAGGATGATCTCTACGGTGAGGAGATCATCATCACCAAAAATCAGCCCATTCCAAAACTTCTAACCCCATAAAAAATGATTTACAAAAAATGGACGGTTCACGATTTTTCAACTTGTAAACTGGGGCTAGAAGTTTTGGAATGAGCTGATTTTAGGTGAGGATGATCTCCTCACCGTAGAGATCATCCTCACCAAAAATCAGCCCATTCCAAGACCTCTAACCCATGTTTTGAAAAAGTGTTTGCCAAAATGTTTGCCAAACTGTTGGCCAAATAACGGGACCCATATATATATAGGGTCCCGTTCAGCACCCTAAGTTTTACCACACACTTTAACAAACGCGTTTTGTCCTACATGGGTTAGAAGTTTCGGAATGAGCTGATTTTTGGTGAGGATGATCTCTATGGTGAGGAGATCATCCTCACCAAAATTCAGCTCATTCCAAAACTTCTAACCCCATCAAAAATGATTTACGAAAAATGGACGGTCCACGATTTTTCAACTTGTAAACATAGGGCTAAACATTTTGGAATGGGCTGATTTTTGGGGAGGATGATCTTCTAATCATAGAGATCATCCTCACCAAAAATCAGCCCATTCCAAAACTTCTAACCCATGTAGGACAAAAAACGTTTGTTAAAGTGTGTGGTAAAACTTAGGGTGCTGAACATTTCCCATATATATATTGAGTAAGGATGATCTCTTCACCATAGAGATCATCCTCACAAAAATATATGCCCATTCCGAAACTTCTAACCCTTATTTTGAAAAATGTTTGGCACAATGTTTGACTTACTTTAGGGCCTCCGAAAGCTTCCACGCATATATGTGTGTGTTGTGTGTTGGGGAGTGGGAAGCGGGTTGGGATCCGCACTCACATAAAATGAACTCATATGTTCACAACACAATCCCAACCATTTAAATACGAAATCCATTGGTTGCCATAAAAGAAAGTCCAGTTAGCCTTACAAAGTAAGGATTTCACCCTCACTATGGGTCCTTGGAATCACCTTGTGGCATCCAAAAATGTGACCTTGGCAATAAAAATATTGAACTCAAAAATAAAAATTGTCGACCTCGACGTTGGAAAATTGATTCATTTTTATTTTTTCAAAATTTTTCAACTAAAATATATGGAAAGGTCGACTTAAAACTTGACATAATGACTTGTGTAGATGATTTCAAACCAAAAGAACCATCCTTGATTGATTTTCATCCAAAAACGAAACAAAACAATTGAAAAACCCTAATTTTTTAAATACATCTTCAAAATGCTTGGAAAAAAAAACCCTTGAAATAATTTCTTCTTTCTCAAATCCTTTACATCAGAATGGAGTGTCCAAAACTCGATCAGGATGCCAAAAATCCAATTTTTTGGACAAAAATGATGAGTTTAAATGGTTAGTGCAATTTGGACATTTCAATCACGAGAAATGTCCCAAGTGAGGTTCAAGGCCTGTTTTAAAAAAGAGGGATTTACTAAATGGACTATTTTGATAACTCGCAAAAGTCAATGACTAAATCGAAAGAAAAGTTAATACTAGGGACTATTAAGTAATTTTCTCAAAAAAAATTTCCAATCCTTGAACCTGTGAAGTCCCCCAGCTCAAATTTTTTTGGCCCAAGATTGACCCAAGCTAACTATAATAAGCCTGTTCTGGGCATGGGCCCTTATCCAAAAAGCCCACCCTAAAACCAACCCAAACCAGGCCCTAAAACTTACAAAAGTTCCCTTGAAAAATATTAAATAATAAACTATTATTAAAGATTAACTATTTAAAATTTCTTAAATAAATTATAATTTAATTTTATATCAATCTTAATTTTTGTAATACATGTGCATTTTTACACAAACGGCCTACTTGTTGACTTTGGTAAACTTTAATGCACCATTTCATGTGTATTGTTCTTAAAATTAAGAGTTAATCAATCATACAAATAGCTATTAAAATCAAAGAGTTGGATGGATGAAGTATCTTACCCCTTTCAAATTCGTCAATAGCCAACAATCAACATGAATGATGCACCAATTTTCTTATAACCGACTGTCAACTGGGAAAGTTATATCCATTTCATTGTAACCAATGTTCAACTTGATCAAGAGCTCACAAAAATCTCCAAATTTTTACACAAACTGACAAACTAAGAGCCCATTTGGAAACACACATAAAAAGAAACTTTCTTACTTTTAAAAATTATAAAGTCTCTTTGGATTCATTTTAGAAAGTTACTTTTAAAAAGTAAAAAATCCTAATTTTTTAAAAAAGCAAGAGGAAACTACTTTCTACTTATTTTCTCTAAAAGCTACTTTCTATCCAAATGGACTCTACATCTATGAATAAGATAATCATTTTATTTTTTACCGAGCACCTTACATTTTTTATTTCCTCGACGTTCAAATCCAAAAACTTGAATTTTAGGGTGGTTAAAAATGATAAAATCGAGTGACAATACTTGCAAGTGGCAACCACTTTTTAAGACATCTACACCCACTTAAAGACAAAAAGAAAATGAATGTGTTCCATTCGTATTTGTACTTGGACCAATCATTATTACTAATCATTTGATATTTAAATTTCTAAACTTCTGCGATCGGGGAAAATAAAGAGAACTCCTCATTCTTTCATTTTCTGTTGATTCTAGGGTTCAAAAGGTTCTAAAAACTACTATTTCAACCAATTATAACAACGGAAGTTGGTTACTATAGAAATCTCGTTATATTTTTAGATTTTCTCATTAATTTATTTCATTTGTTTGAACTTAAATGAATGATTCTTAAGAACTCAATTAAAAAAAAAAATAACTCAATCAAATGATCACAATTACAATAAATAAGACAATTCAAAAGTTGTAGATAACACTTATATTTTCGTACATTTATCGATCTCCATCTTTTGTGTTCTATGTTTTACAAAAGAACTCTTTGTCAACAAGACGCATCTGACATGGCTTGAACCATGTCACCCGAGTCCTGTCGATATGGTTTAAACCATGTTACTCGTGTCCTATTGACGTCTGTGTGTATACATATATATGTGTGTGTGTGCACACTTTTTGATAGGACATTCAGATGTGTCATATCAACCTGACTTAACACATGTCAACCTTTTAATGTCGATATAAATAATTAAAAATAGATTTATTATTATTATTATTATTAGATTTTACCCATTATCAAATAAGTTCTTGTTATCATTGCTTTTTAAAAATATTTTTCAATGCCTTTAAACATTCAAATGCCGTACATTAAAATTTTAACCCTAATCTAAATCAATTCCTACCATTTGCCCTAAGTTTTCCAACGTTTTCCCCGTTATAAACACATTACAAAGTAGAGATGATAAACAAACAAAAAACTAAAATTTGATGCCTCGCAAGGTTTAGAGAGCAACTCTTAACCAAAAATAAAGTTCTCCATGGGACAACCACCATGAGGATAAAGCTCAAACGTATTTGGTTGGTGCATATACCATGTGAGTATATTAACAAATTCGTTACAAGTTCTGGGGGTGCAACTACTAAGTGGATGTAGACATCTGAAAAAGTGGGTACATAGTAGTAGAGTACTCTCACCCACTCTGTGCTTTCCTGAAATAGCATAGTTCCTGAATCCAAACTTTGTTACTGTTATGGTCTGAGAGTAGGATGGAAAATCTTACCCTAATATGTCTACAGCCAACACGAAAGATTGCACCATTCCACGATATCATCAAATGTGCCGCCTCAAATGCAAGCGGTTTTCACACAAAATAACGGACTGAACAACAAAAATAAATCTAAAAATAATACTCCTATAGCCTAGACAATTTGAACTGAACTAACAACTATCAAATAAATAAAACGGAACTTAATCAAAAGAGTCTATTGTTAGGGTTTATATGATTGAATGATAGGGCAATCCTACCAATCAAATAGACTGATATGGTCCATTGATTAGGATATCAAACTATTAAAATCATCTATAGATGGAATGAATGATTAAACAAGTGGCTTAGATGGATTCCTTAGATTGAATACTCCACTAGATTCACTCGGACATATCCAAACATGACCATAAATTTGATTAGATGACCCTCTTCAACTGTTACTACCTTCATGGACTGCTCTCAACCAGCTGCATTTTCCCCTAGAAGAATCACAGCCTCAATTTTATTATTTATAATTCGGGCGAGTTATTTTTTGAACATTTTGACCTGTTAATTCTATTGAAAAATATAACCAGGCACATGGACAAAGCTCCAAGAACAACAAACACAATTCAGTGCTTATATCAACTTGGAAACCCATTGTTCTAGAATATATGTACAGAATTTGCATGGCTCATGAGTGGGGTATTTGCCGACCATGCGAAGGAAGCTAATCTACACTTACTTTCTTTCATGTTTTGAAAGAAAGCTTCACATATAGCACGAAGCTGTTTCCCACTCTCTGATAAAAACCATAGTTCTTAATCCATATTTACACCCATCAACATACGTACGACACAACACTTCGCATGAGTCTTCTTGCTCAATTGTTGTTCTTGCATATATTTAACTATATATATATTACCATTATTTCACGCTGATTGTAAAGCTATTTACAGGCTTCGCTTCAAATTTGGAATTACTCAGGTCGAAAGCTCACCAGGTTAGGGAGGGCAGTTGACTGAAGCTTCTTCATCTCGCTCGCTGTCACCTTGCATGACTCCAATGACAGTGATCTAAGATTCTTTAACGGCTTTAAATGCTGCAACCCCACATTTGTAATACGAGAATTTGATATGTTTAGGGATACCAAGGAAGTCAAACCTGCATGGAGCAACATTAAGAGAGAAACAAATATGACAAAATTGATATGGACTTAATAAACACAAGGAGTCCCTCCCTCCTATATGTCCAAAAATAATATACTTGAAACCTTTCGCACACCCAATGCTGGTCAGCACCAGCCAATCAATGGGTCCAACATATATATCATAATCACCCAATCGATATGCATTTTTTTCTGGACTGGCCATATTTTTCAAGCTGTCCAAAATAAGACAGAGTCATGATAATCTGACTCATTTTTCTGTGCGTTCCCTTCACAGAACCGTACAAAAAGATCCGTCCTTGCGTATCCCGAAGCAAAAGGATCTACGGTTCTGTGAAGGGAGCGTACAAAAAAAGGAGTCAGATTATCACGACTTAAGGCAAAAGAGCAGGATCCACAATTGGGCCTGTAGCCTTGGGTATCTCCTCGCAAGGATCTACAAATTGGAATTCTTGACTAATATATAAAGATGGGACAAGTCTGTCCTGCCAAGTGCCACTAATTGAATAAATTCTTCAGATTAAAGATGAGTTACCAGAAATCAATTCCAAGGATTTATCTGAGAGGTTGCAATTCTGCGACAGATTTAATAGGGTGAGGGAAACAAGATCTTTGATATGTTTCACACCAGCATCAGTTATATGTCCACCACATATCTCCAGGGACCGGAGATTCTTGAAGTCTGAAGCACAGAAACAATAAAGAACAAATCTCAGGCATCCCAAAATTTTGATAATTTATAAGCAAAAGTACAATAGTTTGGCTGGAATCAAATTATATTTTCAATAAACTAAGGGACATAACCAGCAGTTTTTCTTTTCTTAAAAGAAAATAGAAGGACAAGTTACAATTTTTTAGGAACATTGTTTTGTGCGAATAAAGGTTAGTCAAAGTGTACTAGGCTTCATCACTGAAGATAAGTGATCTATAAACACATTGTGGTCTATTTTTCGTATTTCTTTTCTTTTTTGACGAGTGTACTCAGCTTCATCACTGGAGATTAATTAACTATATTTGTTCAATCACTTGTTCAACTGTACAAAAAACGGTGAGAACTGACATTATTTAAAAGTGAAGAAGATAAATGTATAAATAAGCTAATGCTCTAAACAGATTTTGTTTCCTTTAGGCTGCCTGTGAAAATCAAATCTACGAGGCTGAATAAACATCTAAAACACAAATGGCCTGTCATTAGGGATATTTAGTAGAATTGCAGCATCAACCAACCAGAGTGAGCGAACACTGGCATAACATTTTTGTGATAGATGCACGCTAGCAGCAGCAATTTGAAATCAGATTCAACAAAACAGCTTTATAATACAATATTTTAACAAAGATAGTTAACAATACCGAACATTTTGTGAACACCAAACGCTTGAAAAGACAAAGAACCCTGATGTAGGACATCTACAATCCTAGTTAGAATTTTATTAGGATTTCTATTTCTATTTCTAATTCTAGTAGGATTTTTATTTCATAATTATGTTAGGAGTACAATTCCTTGTTAGTTTCTAATTTGTTTTAAATTCGTTTTTATTATTTAGGCTATAATTAGAAGTGCTTAGAAGAGTCCAATTTGAGTTCTAATAAGATTAGAAAGTTAGTATTATGTTATATATAGGTTAAGAATGTTAATTTTTTGTATTTGAGTAGGATTTTAAGTTGTTATAATAGAATTACCTATATAAGGAGCTCCAAATCCGAAAATTCAATAATCAATCAATTCAATTATCTTCTCTCTCATAATTAATTTTTTTAGTTTTATGCTTTATTTTCTTTCAAGTTATTGATTGTTTATCAATCGAATCTATTAATTCAAATTGATTTTGAGTGTTCCATTGAACTCCACTACGTCAAATGGTATCAGAATTCTTGTTGCCATGCACAAAATATGGTTGGTGAAGGTGATTTTATCACAAAATCTTATCTAGAAACTCAATTAGAAGTCGAATTGAAAAATTTTGAAGAAAGAATCACCAATAAAATTATGCCTATATTGGAGTCATGTGTTCAAGGCATGGTTCTCAACACCAGTGAAAAAGAAAAATGTAAGAAAACTTTTGGAGATGAAGATCCAAAGGATTCCCATCATCTCTCTCTCAATTCCCCTCATAATTCAGCTCCTACAAACTCTTCTAGAAAGGCCGAATTCCCTCAAAACCAGAACCTTACCCATAATTTTGGTTTTGCCCAAATCAAGCACTCCCCACACCTCAAACCACCCTCCCTCAACCTTCTAGCCATACCACATCACTCCTATACCCTTAAAATAAAATCCCTCACCCTCCAACAGCCACATATTTGCTCCAATAAAATGTTTCTCCTAATCCTAATCCTCCAAATACCCTTCAAAACCCATCAAATAACTTCAATGACCCTTCAAGGACCATAACAACCCCATATATGAATTATATAGATGAATCAGATCCTTATACTACCCCTCCCCTAACTAGACATTCCTATTTTGACCATGATAGACTTCTCCCTAACTCTCTCCATACTCACCCACCCCCATATTGCGAAGTCAATGCAAAATGGACCCATTATCCCCCACCCACAAATCAGACCTTCTATGATCTTGAGGAGGTTAAACGCACCCCCCACATCTTCGCAACAATGGGCAACAAGAGCAATCTTTTGACTATAGGCTTAAGGTGGATATTCCTACCTTCAATGGGCTCTTGCACATTGAGGACTTTCTTAATTGGATCTCCAATGTTGAACGATTCTTCAATTACATGGACATTTTAGAGGATAAAAACTTCAAACTAGTGGCTTTTAAGCTAACCGGGGCAACCTCCTCTTGGTGGGACCATCTCCAATGAGATCAACTATGTCAAGACTTTCGGCAAGTGCAATCATGGTCAGCCATGAAGCAATTGCTTAAGCAACGGTATTTACCACCGAATTACATCCAAGCCTTGTTCATCAACATACAAAATTGTAGGCAAGGGTCCCAAAGTGTACAAGAATATGTTGATGACTTCTCTCGCCTTCTCTCAAGGAATAAACTTCAAGAGAATGAAGACCAAACCATTGCGCGTTACATCAATGTGTTGAATAGAAGAATTCAAGAGAAATTGGCCACACATCAATACACAAACTGGCACACAGCTATAAATTCTCGTCCTTCTTATACCAACACTCGGAGGTCTAACTATCTACAATCTACCTCTCCATCTCATCAACCTTATCCATCCCACAATCAGCCCCCTTATGACAACAACAACATGCTTCCACCTCCACCTTCTAAACCCCACAAACTTAATCCCTATGCACATCCAAAGCAAAATAAGTGTTTTAAGTGCAGGAAAATGAGTCATACCTCCGAAGTGTGCTAGAGGAAGCAAACATTAGTGGCCAAGACTGATTATGAAAATGACAAAGATGCCCCTTATGTTGATAACGATGCGGCTGTCATCTTTGAGGGTTATGAGAACAAAGGTGAACCTCTAAGTTGTGTTATTCACAACTTATTGTTGGTACAACATGTTGATCCTTCAACTTGACAGTCTTTTCCGAACTATATGCAAGTTGCAAGGCAAGTTGTGTCAAAAAATATAATTTCAAGCCACACAGTCGATACACTCAAACTACCCACTACGTAACACCCTACACCTTATTCTATAGGTTGTGTGGACTACAAATGCAAGAAGAATGTGACAAGACAATGCTCCCTTTCTTTTAGCATTGGGCAATATAACGATGAGGTTATTTGTGACATCGTCCCAATAAGAGCATGCCACATCCTCTTGGGAAGGTCTTGACTTCATGATAATGATACCACCTACCAACGAAAAGTCAACACCTATTCTTTCATGCATAATGGTGTCAAAGTGATCTTACATCGTTCCTATGCCAAGCCCAAGGCTTCCCACCTAGTCAAGGATAAGAGAATATGTTTTCTTTCTACCAACATCTATGACGACTTAAAGGAAACAAGCCAAGTGTTTGTGGTGGTAGTGCAACCTTCAAATTGGGACCTTCCTACTCAAGTTCCTCCTCAAGTGCAATCCTTCCTTGAAGAATTTTCTTGTGTTCTTCCTTCGTACTTGCCAGATTCATTGCCTCCCATGAAAAATATACAACACCACATCAATTTGGTGCCCGGTGCAAGTCTCCCAAATCTGCCCTATTATAAGATGAGTCCAACAGAGCATGACATATTGAAGGAAAAACTAGAAAACTTACTTTCCAAAGGTCTCATTCAATCAAGTCTTAATCCATGCACAGTTCCGACCTTGCTGGTACCTAAGAAGGATGGTATATGGAGAATGTGTATTGATAGTCGTGCAGTGAACAAAATTACTATAAGATATTGTTTTCCGATTCCAAGGCTTAATGACATGTTCGACATGCTAATGGGTTCAACCATCTTCTCCAAATTCGACTTGAAAAGTAACTACCATCAAATAGATCCAAACCGGAGATGAATGGAAAATTGCCTTCAAGACCAAGGATAGCTTGTATGAATGACTAGTCATACCATTTGATTTATCAAATGCGCCTCATGAACCAAGTACTACAACCCTTCATTGGTAAGTTCGTTGTGGTCTATTTTGATGATATCTTAATCTACTCCAAATCTGATCGGAGTACCTTTTGCATCTACGGACTATTTTTGAAGCTCTCAAAGCCAAATCTCTTTACATCAACTTGAAGAAGTGTCACTTTTTCATGTCTTAGGTACTTTTCTTGGGTTACATAGTCTCCAAAGAGGGCATACACGTGGATGAAACTAAAATTGCAGCCATAAGGGATTGACCTTCTCCAAAATCAACCTCCAAAAGTTTTCATGGGTTAGCATCCTTCTATCGACGTTTATTAAAGACTTTAACTCCATCGCAGCACATTTAACCGACACATGGAAAAACAAAAAATTTACTTAGACCAAAGATGCCGAAGCTAGCTTTCACTCTTAAAGCTAAACTTATTCCGGCCCTTATTGTGGCACTTCCTTGCTTTTATAAACTATTTGAATTCCATTGTGATGCTTCCATACACTATTTTATCTCAAGAAGGAAAGCCTATTGTATTCCTTAGTGAGAAGCTAACGGAGGCAAGGCAAAAATGTACTTATGAACTCGAATTCTATGTTGTACTCTTAGAAAGTGGAGGCATTACTTGATCAAAAATGAATTTGTGCTCTATTCGGACTACCAAGCCTTGAAATTCATCCAAAATCAAAATCCGACCAGCCGCATGCATTCTTCATAGATTACCTTGCTTCAGGAGTTCAACTTCACTATTCAACACAAATCTGACCTCAACAATAAAGTTGTTGACGCACTAAGTCGTAGTCCTTCTCATACCTCACAAAATAAATATTCTTTGCTCATTACTATAAGGAGAAATGTGATAGGCTTCGACTTACTCAAAAAACTCTACTTTGACAACCCAGAATTTCAAGTTATGTGTGAATAGTACCAACTCGGGACAGTAAGGTACTTCAGACTTTGTGGTTCAAGATGGATTCCTTTTCAAAGGAACAAGGTTATGCATTCCCAATGGTTCCATTTGTGAGCATCTTATCAAATAGTTATATGATGACGGACTCTCGGGACACTTTGGACAAGACAAGACCATTGCACTTGTGGAAGAACGGTACTTTTGGAAGTCCCTCGAGAAAGACGTTGAAGATTTTGTCCGTCAATGCCTCATATGCCAAAAAAGGAAATGACAAGCACAAAACACTGGTTTGTACACACTTTTACCAGTCCCTAATGGCCCTTGGGAAGATCTTCAATGGATTTTGTGCTTGGACTACCTCAAACACAAGGCAACGATTCCACCTTCGTTGTTGTTGATCACTTTTCTAAGATGACACTTTATGCCTTGTCACAAGACTCACTATGCGATAAATATAGCCAACCTCTTCTTTCGTGAAGTCATATGTCTACATGGCATCCCCAAGACCATCACTTCAGATTGTGACTCTTAGGTTTTTGAGTTGGTTTTAGAAGACTTTATGAACTAGACTAAAAATGAAACTTAGTTTTCAAGCACTGCCCATCCTCAAACGGACGGACAAACAAAAGTTGTGAACCGTACTCTTGACAACTTGATTCGGTGCATTTCTGGTGACAAACCGAGATAATCGGACTTAACACTTGTACCAGCTGAATTCACTTATAATTTAGTTCCTAATCGCTCTATGGGCTACACACCATTCCAGTCTATTCCAAAACACCTAATCATACTTTGGACTAAGTGCAACTTCCTTCTCGCCCCAACCCCAATGTGACAGTCAATGATATGATTGAGAACCTTTACAAGCTCTATGGACAAGTGAAGAAGAACTTTAAAGCTTCTAATGAAAAGCACAAAGCAAATGCCGATAAGAATATAGACGATTCAAGAGCTATAAAGGAGACTTGGCCATGGTTTATCTTAGTAAAGATAGCTTCCTTTCTGGAATTTACAACACGACCAAGCTAAAGAAAATTAGACTCCTTCGTATTTTGAAGAAAATAAATGATAACGCTTATGTGGTGCATTTGCCTAATGATATGCACATACCCCAACATTAAACGCAAAAGACATTCATCCCTACTTTCCGGAGGATGATTTTTCTACTAGTACACCAAACTCGGGGACGAGTTATTTCAAAGAAAGGGGACCTAATGTAGGACATCTCCAATCCTAGTTAGAGTTTTACTAGGATTTCTATTTTTAGTTCTAGTAAGATTTCCATTTCATAGTTATGTTGGGAGTACGATTCCTTGTTAATTTCTAATTTGTTTTAAATTCGTTTTTATTATTTAGACTATAATTAGTAGAATTCTAAGTTGTTATGATGAAGTTATCTAAATCCGAAAATTCAATAATCAATCAATTCAATTATCTTTTCTCTCTTAATTACTTTTTTAGCTTTATGCTTTATTTTCTTTCAAGTTATTGCATGTTTATCAATTGAATCTATTTATTCAAATTGATTTTGAGTATTCCATTGAACACAACCTATCAAATCTATTGATTCACACGCTTCCGCTATTTTAGACCCCCCTTCGCATGCATGAACTTTACGTAGAAATGGAAAAGGCATTGTTTTATCCTCTAATACTTCCTAGAAATGCCATGGTCCAGGCATAAATGCCAAAAAAAAAAATGCATGTGTGGAATCTACCTTGGTTTGTAGGAGAAGATTTTCAAGTAACGAGATTCTCTTTCGAAAAAAGAAGGGGGTAGTTGGGTGTTGATAGAAGCCTGCTCGTGGATCTTCCTATGGGAGGAGGTTAATATACATTGAGTCATACTCCAGGGAATCTTGTCCTTAGCAGAGCGATTGCTTGGAAGATCATTTTGCTAATGTAGTGCAGGATACCCTACCAGGACCAACATCGTATCATAAACGGTTAAATCACGACTTTTTCAATAAATTGACTTTTACGAACTTCATAATTAAAATGCGAAGCTCAGAGACGTTTGAGATTAAATCAGAAGAAACAAAATATGGTCTCTTTGACCTAAATGATGAAGATGGTGACCATTTTAGCAATGGTTACTTGTTGACCTATAGTTACTGGTTGTGGATGCATGGATATTATTAATACGAGGTTTTGTGATTTATTATTGTTGTTAAATAATGAGATCTGATGACATAATACAAGAACACTACTTAGTATGAACAATTATACAGCCCTACCATAGCTCGATGTTTTCCCAATTTTCTCAGTTTTTCTTTGTTCTTTTCCTTTTTCTTTTTCACTTTTACCGAATTTTTCCATTGCCGACTTATTCCTGAAGCCTGACTTGGTTTCTATGGTGATAAACCAAGATGCCCAATCGCCTTCAGATTCGGAAATATGTGGCGACATCCAGATTTCATAGAAAGGGAGAAGGACGGTAGAACTCATTCTCTTTTGTTGGAAGCAGTTTGGTTTTGAGACCAAGACTAAAGGTTCTCAAGGATGAGATAATAAATTGGAATGAGGAGGTTTTTTTGTAATAGAGGCAAGGAAAGGGATTCTCAAACAGTTTGCAATGATTGATAGGATGGAGGCGAACCCCTCATCCATGGAACAAAGAAGTTTTGAGAGTAGATCAAGAGGCATAATTTAAAAATAAAAAATAAAAAAAATTGGCAAATCTGGAAGAGATAAATTGGAACAAAAAATCGAGAATTAGGCCACTGAATTTTTTTCATAAGGAGGCCAATGCTAGGAGAATATGTAACCACATCTCAAAGTTGATCACAAAAAGATATTTGGTGGATAGTTAGGATAGAATACGAGGTGGAGTGAGGATGGATTGTTACATTTTCGAGATGAACTTGAAAACCAACTCCAAGAGGCTTGGGTCTTGATTTTGATTGGCTTTTAGTGGATATGGTGTCTTGTTTGGAATGTCCCTTAATGAGGACAAAGTTCTGGATTTAGAGTCGAAAAGGGAATAATGCCCCTGGTCCAAATGGATTTCCCATAGCACTGCTTACGAAATTTTGGGAGAAAATTAGATTGGATTTTTCGAAGGCAGTGAAGGAGTTCTATGAGAGAATTTGATCCCTAAGGTCCACAGAAAAGAGAATATTAAGGACTATAGACCTATAAATCTGGCCAGCGGCATCTACAAGACAGTTTACATGATCCTTGCCTCCAAGATCAGGGTTATTCTCCTCTAGAGTAATCTCAACAGTAAGAAGCATTCATAAGGGATGCCTTTCGAGACAGCATCTTGATCTGATGATTCAAGGATGATGTGAAAGAATGATATTCAACATAGTTTATGATCATGTAAGTTGGAACTTTCTGCACTATATGCTCTTATAGGATGAGGTTCGGAGTAAGGTGGAGGGCATGGGTAAAAACAAATGATCTTTTTTTTCCCCTTATGTGACAGTAGGGCTGGCAATGATCCGAAAGATACCCGATGTCTGAACTGGATTTTTGGATCAGATTCAGATTGAAATCTTAGATCCGATACAATTACGGAACGGATTCAGATATACCCCAATCTGTTCCGCAAAAAATCCGATCCAAACATATTTTAATAGTTTATAATTTTTTAGTCTTTTTGGTTTCACTCTATATTTGTAGTTGAAAAGTGGTTTTTTTTTTAAGTTCTATGATTTTATATTTTTTAAATTTTTTTGAACATTGATAATTTGAAAATAAGGCATGTATTCGGATCGGATCGGTTTTGGATTAAGGATGAATGAAATGGATCGCATTCGGTTTGCACATTCATTAATCCAATCGGATTGGGTACATGTATAAAAAATTTCAGATCGGAATTGGAGTGGTAGTGATCTAGTACTGAACCGATCCGTTGCCAGCCCTATGTGACAGGGTATCCCCAACCCCTTTGGGCTTTGGAAGTGAGGCTAAGCCTTGAGGATATGCCCAATCACAACAAATGGGAATATCGGGCTAAGTAGCAGGTGGGAAGACCTGATCTCACAACCCTGGAGAACGCACGCAGGTCAAGCCACTGCTCCACTTCTAGGATGGTTAGAAAATGTATCTCCTCGATTCATTTATAATTTTGGTTAGCAAATTCCAGTAGGACAGTTTAAAAGCAGATGCATCAGTCAAGATCTTTGATCACCATTCCAGCTCATAGCGATCGTTGAAGCTAAACTGATGGATACTGGGGCAATACAAGGATTTGACATGGGCCAAAAATTTCTCATTTGCAAATGAAAAATCTTTGTTTCGTTGTTCTAACATTGGATCATTTTGGTCGTTTAAGGTGTCTTCAATGTTTTTTTAGGCAGTGATGGAATTTAAACATCAATCTGGGTAAAAGTAAGGTTGGAAATGGGGAAACTAAACATTGGGTCCAAATAGCAGCAACCATCTATCTAACATATCAACTCAATTATTGGATCTAAAATCAGAATATTGGACCAAAAAAGATGAATTATGTATTCTGAACTCTTCTGATATATTTGATGAATTCATACTTAGTAGACTTGTTCTAGACAGAGGTACCCCCAAGCATCTGGTGATCTCAAATGTCCTCCTATTGATAGAATAGGTGACACATTATTCAGATGAATCATTTATTTGGAAAGAAGATGATCAAGATAATAGGCGGATCTTCCCCAAAAGTTTGAACCGAAAAGGTTTGGCACCTCAATGTTGGATCTTCGCCAACTTGGGCTGTAGTATGTTTGATGCAGGATGAAGAGGGAAGAAAATAAAAGACGGGGATAGGGAATCTGATTTGAGATTTAGGTCAAGGATTTGGGCTACAATAGGATTACCCCAAAGGTTTAGGGTAAACCTTTGATGTCCCCATCAATGTTCCAAGGGTTGGGCAGTTCACCGATTAAAGTGGTACATGAGCTGGGCTCAGAATTTCCTTAGACAATTCAGATCATATCTAGTATGGGAGTCAGCATTTGTTGAACTTTTAACTAGTACAGGAGGACCAATAGGAAGCACAGCTAGTGTGACATACCACATCATTTTACTCTATTGGATCTTATGGAGCCAATTCATCCACACCGTGATTTGGGTTTGATTTCCTCTACTACCCCATGTTGGTCTCAAGGGATGGAAGAGAGTAGGTTAGTCGAAAGATGGGTTATTGGTTCAAGGACAGGGCTTTTTTGGACCCGAATTTTGGAGACTCCCAGAGCCCCACATTCTCATTGGTCCATTTGTATTGAAATGAATTCTGAATTTACAAAAATACCCACATTTGATCATGTTGGGATGCTTTTTCAATACACGTGGATCTCCAAAATGCGAGTCTCCAAATTCACTCTCTCAAGGACACAAGTGATATTGCTTTTTAGGGTAATATGAATTCAAGAATGCAAGCTAGGGTTTTTTCCTACAACTTACTAGGGTATCCTTCTCGGAGCCAAATATAAATCCAAAGCCATGTGGGATTTGGTGATTGAAAGGTTTGATGAGATTGACATATCTTGGAAATTCAGTAGCTTATCAAAAGGAGGTAAAATAATCCTCATCAAGAACCACCTATCTACATTTTCAGTTTAGCACGTGTCCATCTTTACCCTTTCCTCAGTTGTTTCCAAAAGGTCGATGAGATTGTAAATGAACTTCTTGAGGCATGATAGGGAGGAGCGAAAATACCTTCAATGAGTCGGGGAAAATTCTCTTCCTAGATAAGCAGGTGGTTCAATATTAAAAACCTATAAAATAAAAAATAAAAAAGGGAAAGAAAGAAGTAACACTGCTCTTCTTGAAAAATGGTTGTGGAATTTAACTTAGCGGGATAGAAGGCATTTGGGGGAAAGTTCTCTCACCCAGGTATGGGTTGCAAGTTCACAGTAGAAGAGCCGGATCTCTAGAGTATCATATGGATGTAGTGTTTAGAAAGACACACTAAATTAAAACAGTACAGGATTCCATTATGAAAGAAGGCGGCTCTCCTACTTGGGACTAACGATTTTGAACAATTGGGAAGTTGATACAATATCAGCCTTACTCTCTATCACTGATTGTCTCTGGTCTAATAACCATGACAAGGATAGGAGGATTTAAATATGGGACAGGGAAGGTTTTTCCGGGTGGAAGCATCTAACAAAAGTCTCTCCATCCAATCCTAGTTGGACTTCCTGGCTTCTTTTGTGTGGAGATCCAAGATTCCATCCTAATAGCCTTCTTTGTGTAGATTGCTGCTCTTAACAAAACTATGACAGTCAATCATCCAATCTTTTGCAAGTGGGTTAGGGTTAATTTTTGTGTCGTGTAAATCTAGTGAGGAATCAAATGATCACCTTCTATTACATTACAATTCTGTGTTTATAATCACAGGTTCCTTTGGTCTATACCTAAGGCTTTGTTGCGGATTCTTCGTGCTCACAATATATCTTGCTATTTCTCCAGTTGGAAGAATCCATTGAAAACTTCTCCCTTATACTATGGTGAAAGATATGGGGAGAGAAGCATCGTAGGCTGTTCACGGAGGGAGGAGGGAGTGGAAGCTTGTGTGCTTCATACCAAGTCCCTGATGTTTAGATTGGACCAAGCTCTTACTGGAATGTAGGGTCTCCTTTTTCGGAAGACTGTCTTCAAATGGGATGTTTTGGTTCATGGGGGATGACAAGTAAATAAGGCCTCCTCATTTTCTTAGAGATTTCCTCGATCTCCCTTTTAGTTGGTTGCTTGTTTTCCTTGTATACATTTTTTTTCTTTTCAATCAATGATTTTGTACTGATAACAAATGACCACTGCAAACATTGGAAAGATAAGTACAGTAAAGATTTTCGAACTTACAACGCAGACAGTTCATTCCAATATCTGTAATATGAGCCCCGAAAAGATCCAGATGAGTCAACCCAGTCAGACCTAGGACAACAAAAGCACATGATTTCAACACGTATATAGTAGATCACATTATGAAAAATAATCAGAAGAAATCTAGGAAGTATCATGTGTGCCATCTAAGTAACATAAAATTTGGCCCTTTATACGGGTCAGATAGCTAGTGGTTTTCATTATTTCATTGGCATCAAAACATTTAAGTATGGAAAAGGGGCAAGGTAAAAAAGAAACAGGTAACTCACTAGAAATGGAGGGAAGAACTTAACGAATATGGATCCAAAATCCTAACTGTGAACTCATAACAAATTTCAATCTTTGAGTGGGTACAGGACTAAACCCTCATGGATATGGTCTGTCTCATTTATGATGCAATGTTTTACTCATATACATTGGCCTACCTTTTTTCTGATAAGTGAGTCTACCTTCACTTGATCAAGAGGACTAAAAAGAATCTGGTAGTCCCCACACACAATAGTGCAGCTATGAGTTTAAGTGTGTTTTAAATTCCCATCCCATATTTTCAAAAACCAAAATGATACCGAAACATTGCCGAGACATTACCCAAACACTCTGATACATTCTGAGACATTAATTTTAACATTTTAACAAGTCTTTTAGAGGAGACTGTGGTCAAGCGGTTACAAAACATGGAGGGGCTTGTCTAAGGCATGTGATGACAAAAAAAACAGAGAGGAAGAAACTGATCTCGAACTTTGGCACAAATCTGGCGCAACTCCGGCAATCCAGGTACCTCTCTCTCAGACAAATCTGAAACCTGAATGCATTGATTCCATACTTGTATCTTCTCGACATGTTGAAAAACCGAGATGCCTCGGTCGATACATTCCGGAAAAACATGAGACGAATCTGAAACCTGAATTCCATACTTGTATCTTCTCAAAATGTTGAAAAACTGAGATGTCTTGGCCAATACATTCCAGAAAAATACAAGATTTTAAACCATGGTTTCAAGGATGGAAATAAACACGAGCTCATTCCAAATTTTAATGAAGAGAATGCATACAACACAGAAAATAAAGGAAACCAAACTAACACAATGAAGAAAGAGAGGAGAGTTGAACTTCGTGGAATAAAAAATCTTCTATTTATATTGAACCACTGAAAAACTTGGACTCAGAAATTGATTCCAACTAATAAATATCTTGACTTGAACGCAGATTGAAAGCTTCAAAGTTAAAGAGCTGAAGTCTTACAACTACAACCACCACACAAAGACACTTTTGAACTTGAAACTTCGATTAACCTTACTAACCTTATTTAAAGGGGTGGAAAGGCGTGAGAATTAAAAAAACAATGATGGAGACTACATTATTAAAGGTACATCACAATAATTTGTTACCATTATGACCAACTTGTGACTAAAGACATACAACTTGCTCCATGATAGAGTTCAAAAGAAATATAATGGTTCGCATTGTGCTAAGACAAAAGCTATAAGAGGCATTTTTCAAGTTTCCAGCCATCAGTAACAGAAAACACAATAGTTTCTGGTCCTCAGGAATACCTTCCTGAGAAGAGTACGACCAGAATGGTCCAACAAAGAGTAGTGACCAAATATGGTCTGTTCCAGGAGTTCATTCTGAACCATCTCTTTAGCATAATCAGAAGGCTGCCAAGAAAGAAAATTTCCTCGATCAATGACACCGACGTAATTTAGTAAATGGCCAAAAACAGTCGTAAGTGGCTGTTAAAGTGGCAGTACACTCTTGAAGGACCAAAGTTGAAGAATCTATCAACACAGGCGATGGTTTGATGGTATGAGAGGCCTGAAGAGGACGAATTGCTGGACCATAAATTGGCAATGATCGAGGAGCAGATCAAATGGTGCAGGCTTGAGAGAATTAGAAATGATAAATAGACTCATTGGAGTTCAACCAAACCAACGACACAGAAGACAATTACACATCAAACTTAAATGATAACAGTTGGGAACTCTGCCCCATTCATCCAGTCAAAATCTACTGGCCAGGCTACCCAATTCGAAGCATTTTAGTCTACTACAGTCAAGTCAATATCAGCCATTTTTACAAGACAGTAAAACCTTTTTATCGAGGGAATATCTTTTCACCTGATAGTAATAATGGAAGAAATATTATGGAAATTCCAACTTGACAAGGGAGGGGTCCATCCATCAAATCTCACATCTCAAACATTGAATATCTAATATTTTAGTATTTTGTGTTGCAAGATGATAGCCATTAGCTTGTCCTAAACTATGTGTTGACATAATGGCACGCTTCAGATTTTCTAAGAGGTCTATAATGAAGCAAGTTGTATTTCATGCTACTTGCAGGCTAAATCTTCATGAAGCAAGTGTTCATGTAGTGACTAGGTGCCAGGCTTCAGCTCTTTAGTTTGAAGCTTTCAGCCTGTGTTCAAGAAGTGAAGATATGCAGTAGTAGGAACAAATTTGTAATAGAGTCTGCCATGCTCTCAAATTATTCAGTACAAATAAAGTGCATTTATTATAAGAAGTTTCTCTCAACTCTCTTTTTTGTTCTGTCAGTTTGTTTCTCCTCGTTTCACATCGAGTTGAGTGAGGCAAGGTGGCTACAAGAGTTAATACAGAATCGGAAGAGCGCTGGACCCCTATCCATAGGTTCAAGTTTGTATCCACTCAAAGATTCTTAGGTTTAGGGTTCCAATATCCCTTAGGTAAGGAAACACAAATACTTAAAGCAGCATCAGCTTTTGGTGAATCAAATGTCATAATGTGTGGTTACATGTCCAAGGGAATGAACCATCTTCATAATTCATACAGATGCAGACATAAAAAAAATGCTTACTTGTAAGAGATGCAAGCCCAGCATCTGTAATTTGGCGAGCATCCAGATTTAGTGATTTAAGAGATGTCAATCCAGACAATTTTCTTAAACCACCGTCAGTTACTTGAGTGAACGACAGATTTAAACTATCCAGATTAGCCAAACCTACAAGAACAAGTGCAATTTAAATTAAGCTATGGTTTTGAAGTATATTGGCAATAATAATAATTACTAATTAAAAGAACACCTGTCACTCTGCATTTCAATGAAAATAAATAACAGTCATGAAAGTTTGTCTACTTCAGTAAAGTGCATGAGTGACAGGACTGAAAACAAATTCATCACAGATTGAGCAAATGCTCTTAGTAGCAACTTGCAAACTGTGAGGTTTCAAACACCAGGGCTTTCGCTTTACGCTGCTGTTTTCTGACTAACAGAATGTCTATGCATGATAAAACTACACTTTTTTAAACAATGCACTGGAAGAAACAGTCGGGCAAAACCTTACAACACGTCTCACAAGGCATTTGGAGAAATGATAAATAGATACTGATATGTACAAACGATGAAGTGTAACCAATCAGTATGAGTGAAAGGGCAATGAACGGAGTGATTTTTCTATTGAGACATGAATAGGTCAGAAATTTGAGACATCTAAGGGGAATCTCCACAACCATAGATCCTCTAAAATCTAACTATGCAACCCTTTCCCACTTTTGAAACGAATACCTCCATTAAAATCACCCGTTCCTTTTTTAATATGTCTCCAAATCCCACAGCCATACGGCCGACTCCTGTCACCCTCCCAACAAAAACTGATGCATGCACCCAATTTTTTCTGAGATAACTGTCTTCCATATACTTCATTGGTCTTCTCCAAACAACCTAAGGCATTTACCAAGAAGAGCTAGATTCATCAGCCTAAGAATACAAATCCCCGGAACTCCCTTCCCCTTACAACAAGGAACCTCCCAATACACTGAGCAATGTTTCTTTGAGTTCCCCGAGTGATCTCCCATTAGACATCCAAATGGGTCCATCGCTACATTCTTTTTTTGGCCTAGGTAACATCTCATCATCTTTATCCAGACACGTTGCAAATTTGAAATCAAAATCAAGCCCTCTATAATGTACTCATACAAGAACAAACTGAATTCCAGATAACACTGTATGTAGTACATAGAAAAAGAAAAGAAAAAAAAACTGATATGAAAAAAGTGAAAACAGTAAATCATTTCTTAAGAAAGAGCTGAAAAATTTACAGAAAATGGGTGCAGTAGTAATATAGAAAGGTTGATCAAACATGGGATTGGGATACTCAAAAACAGTTTTGCACATGGATCTGTGTGCGAGTCTAGGGAAAATTTTGTTTGGATCCACACCAAAAAGCAGCCTATTCTGAAACTTTTGACCCCATGAAAAATGGATAAAAATTAAACCATTATAGATCAGCCATTTTACAGTTAACTTTGACTTCATTTACAGGGTATTAAGTTTCCAAATTAGCTAATTGTTGGTGAGGATGATCTTGGCTCCTAACCAAAATTAGGGTTTGATGCATCTTGACGTGAGCTCTACAGATACAAGTCAAAAAATAGTGACATAAACAGGGTAAGAACATCCAATCATGTATATTTCTGAGTGTCTAACCAGAGAGATGGCGGACGCCATTGCTTCCAACTTCGGTATCAGACAACTCCAAACTTTTCAAATGTCGAAGTCCTGAGCATTAGAAGCCAAAACATAAACATGCAATTACTTCAGAATCATTACAAAATGTTACAACCACACACACTCAAAAAAAAAAAAAAATGTAACATTATAATATAACTATTCGAGAACAGTCATAACAAAACATTCAAATGTGAAGATGCCACCTCAGTGAGGTGGTAAAGTTTGTGTGGTAATACCACAGACCTGGCATCAAAATCCCATATTCACACTTTAAACCTATAAAAATGAACATTCAAATTTTAATGACGGATGCACATTCATGAAATGACGGGCAGTCTTTAATGCATCCGCAATCTGGTACTCCTCGCACTTCTCATGAAACTTACTCCAATGAAATAAAGCAGGGATAGAAATACATATTTAAATGCAACATTCTCATCTAATATCTGGCAGAAATCAAAATAAAAAATTAGAATCAAAAGAGGAAACTGAATCTCAAACAGCAACCTGCCAAGTTAACCATGCCTCCATCACCAATCCTACATGATTCCAAGTTCAAGCTCTCCAAATTTGTTAAACCTGAAACAAAACAATAAAAAATATATAATAACTATTCTTCAAACAATAAAAAATAAAAAATTCTTTGGATCCCCCACACCATACAATTTCAAAATCTACAAATGGCCCAGAAAACTATGGTCTACATGGAACATTAGCTCGGGTGGATGTCGTAAAAGTTTTAACTGGCAACAATTTTCTATATAAAAACCAAATTTCAGCCTTCCACGATGGTCCTACAGTCGATAAAAGAAATTTCTAGACAATTGGTTACTGACAAACGGAATGCAAATAATATTCACACATTTTATGTTCAAATTTTAGTGATGTATCCTCTACAAGAATCTGAAAGACCCAGTCAGCCTTAGTCAATGACCATAAGCACCAAACTAATTCATAAAAGAATCTTTCCCCAAGTATTCTTGGTGTTTTATGAGCTACAGAGAACACAATTTTTACACATTGGATTGGCACCAAAAAATTGACTATGTACATCATATAACAATGCTCAAATTTCCTTTAAACACCATCCCTCAACAAAATAAATGGAGATATGCTCAAGTCAAATTTCAGGATATATAGAACATATGAGAGTCAGAGAAAGACAACCTTTAAGGTTTACCAAACATGCATCTGTAATATTATTGTAGCCCAGGTTTAACACCTTCAAATTCTCAAGTCCTGCAAAACATGACAGGTGCAATAATGTCAAGACATACTTTGAAACCCATCCTTGCACCAACTAAAAGTAAATCAAAAGCAGCCTAGTATATGAGCTATGTAATCCATGATTTCTTCCACCCAATACAGTGTGACAATAAATTCTGAACACTACTCACCAGAAAAATTCTCACATCCATCATCCGATAGGCCACATCTGTTAAGATTCAAATATGACAAGGCAACAAGGGCTGTTCCAAAAAAACAAAAAACAAAAGTGAGATCCAAAATAAAATAATAAAAACGCCGTCACACTACAAGCAGCATGAAACAGCAAACAGACCAAAAGTAGAGTGATACATGCTAAGATTTCTAAGAACCATTTTTTGGTATTTTCTCTTTATAAAATGGATACATATAAGAATTTATTTTTGTTTTGCTTTCTCACTCAAAAAATAACAATATTTCACAAAGATTTAACGTTTATTGTTCTTTATGAAATGGAATAACAAACTTCTCAGTACATGATACTGATCATGTGTGTGTGTATACATGGGTAGCATTCGGCAGCCAACGTTAGGGGAGCCAACGCCTTTGTCCTATATGGGTTAGAAGTTCCGGAATGGGCTGATATTTTTGTGGTGATGACCCCTATGGTTAGGAGATTACCCTCACAAAAAATCAGCCCACTCCAAAACTTTTAAGCCATATAGGACAAAGGCATTGGCTCCTCAGAGCTGGTTCAATTGACCTGAAAATAGATTTTTTTGGTGCTGCCGATGGGAATGGAAAGAGAGAAGATGGTGGTTCCTACCTGCTTGGATATCCAGATATGAGGTAACAATGACAAAAACTTTTAATCTAACGTTGGCTGCCGAACGACTTTAATATCCCCACATGACCGTGTGAAATGCCTCTCCAAAAAAATTTGTGGGATACAATAACACAATACAAATAAACAAAATGGCTTAACTTCCACTTCTAATACAGGATTTTTAAATTACAATCGTCAATTATAAATATATATCAATGATAAGGAATACAATGATAAACAAAAATGTCAAGCATCCAAGAGAATGTGAACCTGATATGGATCCCAAGCATACAGCAGTAACAGGGCATCCCTCCATGTTCAATAGAACAAGTTTATGCAAACCTGTCAAGCAAACAAATATGATCCAGCAACTCCATAAAGTTCAACAAAACAAAAAAGAACAGCCCAGCCAACAGTATATACTCCCCACCAGAGACACAAGAAAATACAATATCAATAAGTGTAGCAAATATCAAAAAACCCATATTAAGTCTTTCGAAGAAAAAGAATAGCAGAGCATTCGACGCAGATACTGAGATTAGTATTTTTGTGTTCTGTTTATCTGATGTAAGTTGTTTTAGAAGTTTAAAGGAGTGTTTTTTCAAGGCTTGCTCTTTAGATGGGAGTCTGTTTGTAGTGGCTAAGTAGTATTTGCAGTGTCTCTCTCGGGTATGGAAGGGCTTTTTGGCCTCCTATCCCTCTGTCAGTAAAATTCATCCGGTTTTTTTTTTTTTTTTTTTTTTTTTTTTTTTTTTTGCTTTTCAATAAAATAAAAATTGAAGGGTAATTTTAAAATATTTGTGATCGGTAACGGATTAAAATATTTCAGTAGAGAAAGTAAAACTGCATCTCAAGAAGGAAAATTCCAACTTTAAAGAAATTGGAAATCAAGGACTTGACTTAGTAAATACAGTAGCCATGAAGAAGAAATACTAGCAACGAGAAATTCCATATAATGAGAACTACAGATTAAGATCTGCGTAACACACTGCATCAAATATAAAAAGTGCCAATAAATAAAATAAACTTTTACAGTACCTTTCAAATAAGAAACTCCTATATCCGTAACCTTGCTGCAGGAAATTTGCAACTCCTTCAAGTTTGTAAGGTCTGGAATATAAGTGAAGTATATAATTTTCAAGCCTAAACACAATATTTGACTTTCGCAGAGTGATATTCAAAACAATATTTTAATTTCAGCTTGAAAAAAAATATATATATGCTCCAAGTCAAAAAGTGTTTACCACGAACAAAATTTTGCTTTACATACATCAATTATGAAAAATGAAGATGCAGACAGCAGGGACAATTATTTCACAGATAATGCAGAAATTTTTTTAAAAGAAAATAAAATTAAGCTTCAAAAAATACAACACAAATAAATGACGATTATTCAAAGTATTTCTCCTCTTCTTAAAATTAACCATAGCAACATATTCTAAGGCTTTTGAGGCTTACCCCTAGAAGTGAGGCTTCCTTAAAATGCCTCAAGGGATGTTAAAAAGCATAAAAGCACTTGATGCATATGCCTCATCATTGAGACCTTAAAAAAGTACTTAGTGCCTTGCGCGTATGCTGGCGGTGATGTGGCAATTTTAGATTGCCATATCTTAAATTTTAATCAATCTCCCCCCTCCACCAAAAAAAAAAAAAAAAAGTAAAACCAGGGCCATTGAACTGGCTCATCCTACACATCAGCATTTAAGAAGATTGAACCATTGCAGTATTAATGTTTTAATACTGCCAGTCTTTAACAGCTACCACTCAATGAAACACATGAACAGCTTCAAAAAATCTTCAGTACAATATTAAGGAAATTATAAGAAATTGAATATATATCCATAATTTTCCTCTCAACATTCTCCTAGGATAGATGAAGTCATAAAAACAAGGTTAAACAAAAAGAAAAAAAAAAAATACATGACTAACCATCAACACAAAGTTTTTCATTAAGCATGCTTCAAAGCCTTGGTGCATCTGTGTCACTCTATGGAGGATTAGGACCATACCTCGAGCACACTTTTAAGGGAAGGCATATGTCTCATCATAACAAATTCAATAATTGCTATTAATCACAATTCACAACCAAGAAAAATTGACTGCACATCTTGTTTAGTATAAGCACCAGTGAACCAACAGTGAACTTCCATGACACCGAAAGCCAATTGTTATCTGCAGCAGATTTTTTATTTATTTATTATAAGTACTGCAGCAGTATGTTCACAAAGTTTTGATAACAAGTTCGAGAAATAACAGAGGCTAATGAGGTGTTGTAACCATATGACATAGGAATCCAAATATATACTATCGTCGACAGTTGCATCAGTGGACACCCCAGGCCAATTTAATTTCTCCTGCACGTACTCTCTGGATTGTGGTATCATCGGCCATAAAGAAAACCTGATTAATCTGGATGATTTTACAAGAAGGCTACAAGAGTTATTTTTCAGTATCACAAGTTCTCTTTCATATAGTTTTTGAAGCTCTCTTTTGCAAGGGATTAGAAAAATTACACTATTATTGCATATGATTTTGAAAGCCTAAGTGAGACTTCAGAAAAAATTCACTTCAATTAGTTTTAACTACTAATCAGGGCTTTGCCTGCATATTTATGGTTCAAGCCGGAAATTGGCTTTGCAACTTCTGTGAAATGAAGTATATCATGTTAGTAATTATCGACATTATTATCAGAGCCATATCCCAAAAACTGGGGTCAGCAGAACAAATCTTGTTCCTCCTTTTAATACTATCTAAATTCATGTCTCTTGTTAACTCAAGAGTCTATAAATCTGCTCTCATGACTTCAATCCATGACCTTTTTCATCTCTCTCTCTTTTGGATCTCAACTTCTACATTTCTTCTAACTGGACTATTACTGCTCCTTGTTGTACATGACAAACCATCTCAATCGACTCTCCCTTAGCTTATAACCTAGTGGAGCTACTCCACATTTTCACAAAAGCATCCATTTCTAATTTTATCCTTTTTAGAGCAACTCCAACCGAGAGCTTTAAAAGTTGCCTTCAAATTGGCATCTTCTTCAAAATGAAGGCTCCCAACCACTTTTCTACTCCAATGGGTTCTACCTTCAAATCACTATTCATTACTCTAAAACACTATTCAAGCACATTAAAAAAAAAAAAATTAAAAATCTAAATAAAAAGAGTTGGTATTGGAAATCCAACTTTTACTTATTATACTTCAATTAAAAGAAAAAAAAAAAAGAGAGAGAATTGCTATTGGCACCCCAACTTTATCTTATTACACCCCAATTTCGTAGATTATTTATCACCCCCCAATTAAAATTAACACACTCTCCTAACATTACAAAGGTTTGGCTCAAATTATAATCTCAACATTACATAACATTATAACACTTGTTCAAAAAAAATTTAATAGTTGTTTACAATTATGATTAGGCTCATTTAAAATCCTAAACCCAAAAAAAAAAAAAAAAAAATCTAGCAACTATTGAAGTAGTTTAAATGTGATTTGATTTGATTTTTAAAATATTAAATGGAAAGACTTTAAACTTTGTAAGGGACAAAAGTGGCATTTAAATCATGGTACATGAAAAGAGTAGGCTAAAATTGACATTTATACAAAAAAAAAAAAAAAAATGAGACACGATAGGGTTTATTGGAAAAGGTGAATAGTGATAGAGGTGGAGCTTCAAATCTTCTCTCTCCTCTTCAAATATGAAGCAACGAATAGTGATTTAAAGGGGCTCCCTTTAAAATAAAAGACGGTTGGAGTTGGTTCAGTTGCCAAAGCCTCCATATTTGAAGTTTTAAAAGACGGTTGGAGTTGCTCTTAGTCTTTCCACTCACCCAACTCAACGGCACCATCTCTGCTATGCTAAATTAGTGAATGTGTTGTTTCTTGATTCCCTAACATTTAGCTCACAAAGCATAGTAAGATTAATTGTCGTCCCATAAAATCCTCCCCTTAATTTGATTGGAATGTATCAGTCACATAACAATCCAGAGGAAAATCTCCAGATTCATCATCCGACACTAATTTATGGGCACTATCCTCTTCCATTTCTTCATCCTTCAGGATAATAGAACCAAATTAACAGAGATGATCGCTTCGGATTATTCCTGACCATCAATTGTTACTGGACCTTCCTCTCTCTGTGTGTTCTTACTAAAGTTGCAGTGCATATACTCTCTCTAGGTACTACTTACTTTAAGGCTCTCGCTTTAAACAAGGAGAAATTCCAAATGCAATACCAAAGAAAAGTGGCAAAACTAACTCGAGGAAAAAAGATATCGAGAATATTGTCCTTTTTCCTTTTCTTCATTGTGGGAAGGCAGTTAGCCACTAAATTTAACATCGTATTATGCAAGAGATATCTCATCCACTTTGATCTCATTAGAATATCAGAAGCCCCATTAATGAATTTGTATTGATAATAAATAAAGTTTCATAATACTTACCATTTCACGGTTATATTATGAAGTGTAAATTGTAAAGCATCCCATTATTGTTCATCCAATCACATAACCGAGTAATTAATATCTATAAATAGTTTAACCATAGTACTACATTTTGACATATTTTCATAGAATATAGCAAAATATTTCCATTTCCAAAAGGCTCGATATGCCTTGACCAAAGCCGGATTAGATCTTAGGAAATAAAAAAGAATGGCTTGGACTACTAAGGGACTTAAACGGAAGCAAAGTGGACCATAACCCACAGTATAATATTTACTGGTAATGCATCAAAAATATATTTCTAGATACTATTCTACGAGCTGATCCTAAGGGCTATCCTAGTTTTAATTATTTTTGAAAAATTAACCCTAGACCCAGTTTTGGTATCAAAGCCAAGTTCCTTCCAGGAGCAACATACTAAATTTTTCCAAGTCTTTTTTTTTTTTTTTATCGATAAAGATAATTTATTGATAAATTTTTCCAAGTCTTATGAAGTTAGTTCAATAGTCCATAACTCATTTGAGGTAAGACTAGCTTTAAATCTCGCCTAGAGTTTTCAGGCCACCTTCGGATATAAAGACCTAACTTAGACAATGGAAAAAATGACCTCCTGACCCTCCGTGGAGTCAGATAGACCTTGATCCCCACTACGGATCAGAAAAAACAGATCCAAATAGATCTGAAGGTCCGAGTTCAACTCAAACTCTAGACCAGACTGATACACAACTACCAACACAATCTCAGAATGAGATTAATGACCCGACCCGAAACCCGGAAGTTTCTGGTCCAAGATATATTCAAGTACACTCTAATGATTATTGCACTGTTAGAATACTTGTATTACAGTCAAAAGAATAGAGGCAATAATTACTTAAGTACTATGCCTTTCTGACAACGATGGGAATCCCATATTTCTCAAACAGAGACAGAGTCTTGAATATTTTAAGACATGCTCAAAATAACTTCATTTTAGAAGAAGAAAGAAAAAGACAAAACCCAAACTGGTACACTTCTACTATATTCCAGTTTAGGATGGCTTTACTCAACGAGTATAAGCATAGGCAACTAGCTAATGAGTACACCCAAACTGGTACAGTGCTACTATATTCCATTTTCCTCTGTCATCTATCTTTAGGCTTCCTGTTCTGGTAAGGTGAATGTGTGTTTTTAGGGTGTAGGGTCTAGACTTCCCAGAAGAAATAAAAAACAGAAAACTGTTACAGCCATTCTTAGGAATACTTGTTTGCGCGTCAGACTATATCAAAGACATAGCAGTCTTCAGGGGGGAGCCTTTCCGCTAAGCAGCAAAAGACAGAAATCACTAATCCCTTCAGATGGGATGAAAGAGAAGTAAATAGTAAGGCAAGTAAAAGAAAAGGTAAAAACCCTTCCTCCCTTACCATTACCCACTAGAGACAACGAATTCGTAGTCCAAACAGATATGCATCTGATAAAAAATGGGGTGCCGTCTACTTAGCCATTAACAAATTTGACAAAGAACGAAAACGCAGGATATGCTGCTACAAATTAGGAACCTTTCCAGACCAGTCACTAGATATCATATCCACGAGAAAGAACACTTCAAGGTAATCAAGGCATTCGAAAAATATGAAATGTTTCTCAGACCCAATGAATTCACTCTTGAAACAGATTCTATGTTTGTCGAGTCATTCCATAAAAATAATATTGGAAATACGAGGCAAATGAGACTCATTAACTGGCAGAACTACCTTGTCGGTTTCAAATACACGGTAAAACACATCCCAGGAAAAGACAATGTTATTCCTGACATTTTATCTCGTGATCGGATTTTTGGAACTAACAATGCTTGTTTGCAGGTAAATATGTTCCAAAACTATAGAGGCCGGGGCCGAGGTAGGGGAATGAAACCCTTTATAGCCACTGGTGAGACAAAATCCTTTGATCCATTTCCAAGGAACAAGCCAATGAGCTCAGACAACTCAGACAGACACTACAGACAAAAATTGGAAACCAGACCCGAAACAGGAGATTCAGCGAATTCTGGTGAAAAGACTCCTAAGGAGCAAAGAGGAAAGGTAGCTGCCGCACCCTCTTCAGATGAAGAACTAGACAAACTATTTGAAACCCAGAAAAGAAAAAAGGACAAAGTTGATCAATAAAGACCAGATCCTTTTCACCTACGAGACATCAACCAGACCTTATACCCACAAGTTCTTAATGTAAGGACAAAAGACATATAAACTCTTTCAACAAGTATATCGCAGACAACACAATGAAAGGGAGCAGTTCCCAATCCCTAAAACCATTAGAGAACACTTCTCTATTGGCTAACTTTATGCAGCTGACACAGTCTGGAACGCTACTCAAAATGGCTTAAAAATCGAGTTCGACCAAGGTATTTTCTCCATGATCCAAGCTATGAGAGGGTATAGAAGCCAGATTCAAAATTCTCCCAGGAACATGAAGACCGGATTTACATATGCAGACATGACTGGAGATCAAGGAAATTGTTTATGAGAGATCAGACTACAATATCTCTTATATCGTCCCTACCTTCATCCTTGACCCAAAGATAGAAGAACCCTATCTTGAACTCTACCAAGACCTTTTGCAGGGTAGAATCCCTTCAAGACGGAGATTTAGTAGAAGGATTTGTTCCACAAATCCCTAAGATCTCTAAAGACACTGCAGTAACTGAGCTCACTGAGAAGAAGTTCACCAAGTCCATGATCAAACTTGGACTTTTAGACAGCATCAAATTGTGTAACGATGCTCATCTAGACATATTTGACCCAGAAATCCAGAAAATTCTCAGGATAATCCTCCAAGGACAATATCCTATCTGGATTACTACGTGGGTAATCTTCTCTAAAAGACCCTTTACCTTGATAAGGATTTGTGAAGACAGAATGCATAATTACAATGTGCATACCGGAGACATCAGTATTAATGTGCACGACTTCCAGGCTCACCAAACTGGCCTCATCAGCGATATGGTGCACTCCTTAGTCAATACTCAAGACAGATGGTGGACTGTCTACCATACTCAGACTTGCTTGATCCAGTCTCTTGATGTATATGGTCAAGGAGTAACAGTCAAAAGATGGAAGGAAGGAGACAAACTGAAGGAGATTGTGGTCCCAGTCACCATCCCACAGATCGCATCCATCTGCATGACAAATGGAAAGCCAGCTCTAAAAACCCTTAAGCTTCTTGCCTACGAAGACCTAGTCAACCTGAACCAACTAATTGAAGGAAAAATTGATGATCAAACTTTTCATGTCTTTACTGAACACGAGGAAGAAAAAAAGGAAGGAGAAAGATTCAACTCAGCCAAGTCAAATCAAAAAGAAAAATCAAAATCAGTACTGAGTAAACTTAACCACCAAAAGACAAAAGATATACGGTATTTCCTGACAAAACACTATCCATGAACAGGTAGATTTAGCTTTCATTTCGCAAAATATTTTGGTGAACAAAAGAATCAAATTCAAAGTATAGAAATGCAATACTCTGGTGGAAATCTTCCAATATAAGAATACAGGATGCAAAAAGCAAAAGAAAACACTCACGTCTACAAAAAAACAAAACAAGACAGAAAATGTACTTATATGTTCATAAAAAATGACACAAAAGCAAAAATATCTTAAGAAAAGAAAATTGAGAAAGGATAACCCTAGCAAGCATTTTTAGGAGAAAAAGCTCACAAGACAGATTCAAGCAAACAGTACAACCATGGGAACCTTAACTAACTGAAAACAAGTGATAAAGTAGAAACCATGTTGGCAAAAACCTATGCTTTCTCAGTTTAGAAAACTGGACTCTATGAGAATGTCACTCCAGTCAAAATTTCCATTAATATGGGAAGGTAAAGAATGCAAGCCAACAGCTACCTGAGAGAGGCTTCATGTCTGCATCTGTTATGCAGTTACAACATCTGATATTAAGAGTCTCGAGCTTTGTTAAATCTGTCGAAAGAAAAGAACACCATAAGTAATACATATAACCCAATGCCTGATTACAAACATATCCAACAACAGACGCTAGCTTGAAAGCTCCTTGTGGAACAATAAAAAAAAGGTAATTGCTCAGAGACAATATATATCCCTTTAATGAGGGTTTGTTTTTAGGCATTATTCCTTCGTTATCAATATCTAATCACTTCCTTAACCTATTCCTATGCATAGTGCATCCATTTCAACATATTTATATGAAATGACGAACATTTACGTGCATACAAATGTACATTAATAGGAGCTATGAATTTCCAATGAAGATGCTAATACATTTATAGCCCCTCGGAACAATAAATTCTTGGAAGACAAACAAGTACTCCCGCATCATGTAAGGAAAAGTTCACATGGCCAATCAGAGAGAATTTACTACAAACAAACCTTTAAGATGAACAAGTCCACCATGAATCCCTGAACATCGTTCCAGGTCCAGCTTTGCCAAGTTCACCAAGCTGGAAAAAGCACGCATTCCTTGAGCAGTGATAGCATTATTCTTTTTAAAACTCACAGATGTCAAGCTTGAGAAACCTGAAAGCATGAAATAAATAATGCATGTAAAATACTTAACTGAGAGAATGTAATAAAATAAGAAGGAAAACAAAATCAAGAAACATGTCCATGAAGGATGTCAGGATTATGATGTTAACTAAATACCAAGAGTCATCATCATGTACACCTCATCCCAAACATTGGGATCAACAACATGAATCCGTTTTGGCCATTTAATTCTAACTGGAGAAATATATTTTGTCGAAGCGTGACTTCAAATCTTTTCTTACTAACTCAAACCACCTTGTTTCCGACCTTCCACTTCCCTTTTTAGAGCTTCCAACTTGCAACAAAGTGCAACTCACTGACAAGGCCAATGGTCTTTACTGTACCGCCCAAACCATCTCAAACGAATTTCCTTAAATTTATCAGAGTGAATAAGAACGATATCCACAAACATAATTACATAAGCACATGATCGTAATACTATGAACTCATGTAGATGGCCAACAGATTTATAGATTCAAGCAGGCAAAAGGAAGACATCAAGCTTGCCAGTTACCACAACAGTCACATGGCCGTTAACTGCTTTTAGGGCAGTGTAGATGTTACTGATTTAGTTAATATTTAAATATTTATGAATCCTTGGGAAACAACAAACCAGGAGCACACAATTGTAAACTGAGCACTCCACCTTAATAATAGTAGCACATGTAGTTATTACTGATTCAGTTACAATTAAAATATTTATGAGTCATTGGGAATAACAAACCAGGAGCACACAAATAGAAAATAAGCACTCCACCTGTAGTAGAAAGATAGAATTCTCTTAGGATTTTAAATTTTTCATTGTTTAAAAAAAAATTTAATTATATATTTAAGTTATTTATGATTTAGGTATTAGGCTATGCTTGGTTTAAGTTCTGATATTGTGGAAATCTTGTTTGTCACCTATAAGTTGGAAAGGAACCCTGATTTCATGTGCATAAATAGGTAATGGCAGACAGAGAAAATAGAAATCTTCCGGTCAGTGATGAGTTGCAGGATGTGTTTCAAGCACTCCATGGAATCACAGGCGCAATCCAATAACAAGAAGCCCCTATGCAACAGCAAATGGTGGCTGCGCCTCTCGTACTAGTTCGGGAGAGGACTGAGGAAGAAAAAATGACGATAGACATGCAAGAATGCAAGGGGCTCTATCCCAATGTTTAAGGGCACCATGAACCCCCCATAGGCCAAGTCATGGTCAAAGGAGATCAACAAGACTGTTGACCCCATATGAGTGTTAGAAAACCAGGAAATGTCACTTTTGCATCTTTCATGTTCTAGGGAGAGCTATTTTTGGTGGGACATGGTTAGAAGATCCAGGGATGTACGCCAATTTTCCTTGGGATTTTGAAGGGGAATTATTTGAGATATATTTTCCCTATGCTGCTCCTAGTTAAAAATGAGCAGAGTTCATGCAATAAATTCGGAGGGAGATGTCAGTGGCCCAATATGAGGCTCAATTTGCTGAGCTATCCAGCTATGTCCCTAATATAGTGGCAGTTGAAGAAGATTAGGTAAGAAAGTTTCAAGAAGGTTTGCAACTGACCATTAGAGAGAGGAGAGCAGTGTTGAAACTGCGGAATTATACAGAAGTGGTTGACAGCGCCTTATTGGTGGAGATAGAATTGGAGGAAGTTGTAGGATCTGTGAACAAATGAACAACAGTTACCATCAGTAAGGTTGTAATGATAATAAGAGGCAGAGATTGAGAGATCACAGTAGTCTGGTTAGGGCAGGATTATTGGGGGAACCAGATGATGATTTTAATACTACATATGCGGCCAATGGAGGCATATCGCCTGCAACGTGTAGGCCAGCAAGTTAAACAGTTCCAACCTCAGAACCAGCAGTTTCCTTGTCCTCTGCGGTGAAGGCCACCTCAGCAGAACTTTGAGGTTAACGAGTAGATGGAGGAGCAGTAGCAGCACAACCCACAACCTCAACCACCTCAACAACAACAGCAGAATAACCAGGTAGATCAGGGGCGAGTCTATGCGGTAGTTCAACAAGATGCCTAAGCCAACAATGCAGTGATTGGTGGTAACATTTTATTATATATAATTCATTGGCTCGTGGATATGGTTTTTAAACTCGGTATTTGGTCTCGTCTCGTCCACCTCTGATACCGAGTTGACTCGGACGATACGTCTCGTCTCGTCGAGTCGTCTTGTTCAACATTGAAACAATGGTTTTTAACCATTTAAAAAATCTGAAAAATTCAGGAAAAATTCAGAATTGATTCCTATTAAAAAATGAACCCCTAAAAAAAATATAAATTAAAAAAAAAAAAAAAATCATAATATACCTATCAATCAAATTCAAGGTAATTAAATAAAACACATGTTTCCTAAAGATTAGTATAAATTTCTAATGAAAATTTCATCAAAAAGCTTCTAAAGAAAAAATAAAACAAATTATCAAAAATATATTTAAGTATTTATGACAAGAAAGTAATAATATTACTCAATAGCTATTGCTTGTAAAAATAAAACATAAATTTTCATTTGTAACTTTTTTTTCGCAAAACTCGGTTAACTCGGACGAGATTTTGAAAATCTCGTCTGATACAACTCATTTGTATCGCGAGTTAATGTAAAATTTGTAATGTCTCGGATATCTCGGACAAGTTTTGCGAAAATATCGTCCGAGACGACTCACATAACTCACGATACGCGGTCGTCTCATGACTCATTGTGAGTTGGTCTTGTTAGGCTGCGATACCGAGTTAACTCGGGCGATACGTCTCGGTCTCGGACGAGTTTAAAAACCATGCTCGTGCGATATTTGATTCTAGATCAAGTCCTTTTACACCATCTTTATATGCATCGTTCTGGGGCTTAGATGTAGAACCTTTTGAGTTATAATCCTGTTTGTAGCTACTCTGATAGGGAGTGGAGTTGAGACATTATCTGTCGTTCGGATAACTGACAAGGAGTTAGAAGCCAATCTAATCCTGTTAGACATGATAGAGTTAGATGTCATACTTGGTATGGACTGGTTAGCAGCTCATCATGCCTTGATGGATTGTTTTAAGAAGAAAATAACCTTTAGGTTACAAGATGGCCCATCTTTTCGATATATTGGAGAAAAAGAAGTTTTCCTATGCATAAAATTGGTCTAAGACCAAGGTCTTTATGAATATGGCATCAGTCTCAGGATGAAGATTTTCCCATTGTGAGGCATTTTCCAGATATCTTCCCAGAGGAATTGACTGGATTACCTCCAAAGAGGGAGATAAAGTTTCCCTTTGACCTCTCTCCAGGGACAGCTCCAATATCTTGAGCTAAGGAAATTGAGCAGTCAGTTGAAGGAGCTTCGGGAGAAGGGATTCATTTGTTCCAACACATCACCCAAGGGAGCACAAGCGTTTTTTGTCAAGAACAATGATGGATGTTTGCATTTACATATCAGTTATAGACAACTGAATCAGGTCATGGATCAACTTAGGATATTTGGGTCAGGACGTCAACATTCAAAATTTGGGGCATCACACTCCTATATATTACTAAGATACTCACCAACCATGAGTTCCATGTGTGTTACATGTCCTAGAGTTACATTATCTCATTTCAATAAGCCTTTGTAAACACTTTCATCATCCTCAACATAAAGGTATTCCAAGTTCATCTAACTATCTAACTCTATTGTCCCAAGAAAAAGTTTTGCAGTGAGAAACAACATTGAGTTTGATGCACATGTAGTCATTGTTGAAGAATAGGAAAGCACAACATGAATCATGTTCTATGCCCAACATAGAGAAGTTAGATATTACAAAACAAGAAAGGAACCACCTCAAAATCTCAAAAAAGCTTGACTATCAAAATCTACAAAAAACATGAAATCCCTTCAATGCCATAAATTTGGAGAGGTTGAGTCGATCAATCATAAGAAGAATTAGGCCAAAAATTAGGATATATTTTGGGAAAATAAAACTTCCACGGGATAGAAGCAAATGAATCGCTTTCACAAAATTCTCGTAGAATTGAGAATAAGGGTTTCATTATGTACATGCCAGATTACTGAAGAATAACATGACTTTCATTTGAAGATAGCCCCTAAACAAAAGGAGATAGAAAGTGAATTACCGCTTATGTGCTCTAGCCCATGGTCTGAAATCTGGTCACAATAATTTAAACATAAGGCTTGAAGATTTGCACAATCTCTAAGGAGAAGCAATACAGAATCTGTTACACCAGAACCAGAAAGATCAACAGATAGCAAGGATGACCCTTGTGAAGCGATGACATCCATCCAACTGTCCTTCACTCCTGGGTATTCTCCCAAGTAAATATCCTGTAGAATAAGTTAAAAACTTTAGAGGTCACCATGTCAATTAACTTAAGTTCTAATACTCATTGCTTTACACAACAATAAGATTTCAACTTCTTAAACGATTTATTGGGTTATTACCTGGAGAGCACAATCTCGAAAAGCTTCAAGAGAAACATCAGTTAAACAGTGGGTATGCACCAACTCATTAAATATCTGCTGACTTATATCCCTTGGTAGCATAGCAAAGGTTCTATACTTGTCAATATATTTATCAATGTCCTGTTATCAAATAGACAAGAGAAAACAAGATCAGTTGAGACATGAAGACTTAGAATTCTAAGACACATATTCTCAATAAAAATAAATACCTCACGTATCTTATGAATGCATAGTTCCATGAGAGATGGGCATTTTCCACGTCTCAGTGGGATATCTACACCAAGCCGAAATGAAGTCCTTAGCCATTTTGAACTACCACTTTTACAATATTTTCCAGAGACCCCTCTTTGTACACTCTCCTCATTGACTGCTTGGTCTCTCTTTCTTGAACAAGCTCCCCCCATTGAGTGAAGATCTTGCAAATACTTCAATAGTTATAAATTAAAGCAAGCAGAAGATTAATATACTCCATGTCTCCCAAAGATTTGCTCTGCATGCAATCTACTTCACCCTATAAAAGGAAAATAAATGTATACAGAGCAATGAATTATAATTCTAAATAAAAAATAATAACAATAAAATAAAAACCAAACAATCGAGTTGAATATTCTGGAATTGAACCTATGAATAAAATAAGGGAATGTTTTTAATGGATGTTGCATAGGTACAACAATTTCAACAATTGAACCTATATCCTTGCTGTTTTTCTAATTTATAAATAAATTTCTTTACATGTTCGGAAAAAAAAAAGTCAAGTGGAGTGGTCCCATCATCCCTAGGTCCAGACTTCTGATGATCCTCAAGCTTCAAACACCACAAAACTCAAAAATCATCAGACGTCTAGCTGTGAAGATGATAATTCTATGTCCTTAATATCGAAAGGGATCGGTGTGGTAGCTCCAACAGACCCATATCATCAACTCAGTTGCAATGACATACAACTCTAATTTGGACTTGTTAATTCAAACTAGTGCTCATGGGTTGCCACAATTTACTAGAATTAACAAAGTATGTTTCATCCAGAATGCATAAATTGTCCTTCAACACTATTTTTTATATTTTTTGATTGGTTCTTTTCATATATAGTTGAAAGGAACCATTTTTAGTATCTTCGATACCATAATAGCGACAAACAAATTTTATGATCTCTTATTAATAAACAAACACAATTACAAACTATGATGGATCAAATACTGTAGAAACCAAAAACAAGTAAAAAAAGTTACATAAATTCCAGCTTTTTTAATCTTCCAGAACAATCATCAACATAAATAAAATAAAATAAAATAAAAAACACACAACTATACTTCAAAAAAAGAACTTGAAGATCATTCTCATGGAATCCAAGCTATGAAAAAATCAGTAGAAACATAAATATGGAGCAAAGAATCATAACAGTAGATGATCGTCGAAGAACAAACCCTAGAAGACGAAAAAAGAGAAGCAGAAAACAAGTTCTCGATCAAACAAACGAGTTTATTTGTTAAAGTTGATGGAGATGATCGACTGCAAATAAATTACCTCAAATTACGGGAAAATTAGATAATATTTTTTGGATCAAAAGTTCGATTTTTGGAGAAAAAAGGCTTGTGAGAAATCGAATTCTCTCTGTTGTTTTGGTCTCAAGGCCTCACAGGGACAGAGTGAGAGGTTGAAGGCTGAAGCTAGAAGAAGAAGAAAGGCAACGTGGAGTGGATTACCGAACCGAAGTCCGAACCAACAGATCTTCGCCACGTGTAGATTAGTCGGTGAAGATAGTCCGAAGCTAGTGGTTCGGAAGATGAGATAAGACGTATAAGAGCGGAAAGAGTGGGTCCCACATAAGGCTTTTTCTATGCTTTATTCATGACGCCACGGATAGCGTTGAAGAATACAAACGCAACACGTTTCAGACACCTTCACTATTTTGGTGAAAATTAGAGATGTACCCTTGGTTTTCAAACCGATTATTTACCCTTTTTTTGACTGTGGTCTTTCACGTTCATCTAACATAAATTGACCAAAATATCCTCTCCTTCAACCTTTGGCCAAAAACACCTTTGAGTGTCTTTGAATGCACATGGAAAATTAGTTGAAAATTTATTTTCCATGTGTTATATTGGTGTTTCAATGGAAAATGGATTTTTACCTACATCCAAAAAATTTAATAAGGGTTGGATTTTATCTTCCTATTTGCTCCAACGAAAAAATGAAATCCACACAAAATTGAAACCTTACTCATCTTCATCTTCTTAGTTGTCTTCTTCTCTACCACTGCCACCACAAGTCATGATTTCTCTCTTTCTCTTAAGAAACTTATTCAACCTCTTGTTAAGATTCTTTGATTTCTTTTTCCCAAAACTCAACCTTATTCGACCTAATTGTGTTTTAGGATCGAAGGTTGAAGGCAAGGCCAACCCAAGCATAAGGAAACTTAGGCCGTTATAAAAATGTATTTTTTACCATGTAATCTTCAAAATTGCCCCTTAATAAATATTTTAAATTACAAATAAGCCATTTAGATACATTTGTATTTGTACATGCCACCTTCTAATTACGTTTAAATGTAGGGGGTTGAACCACTTCTACTCCACCTTCTCTCATTATACTAATAAAAGAAAAGTCTTAACAAAAAAATGATTTAGACACACCTCAACCTTTTAATGAATATCAAAGCTATCCCTATGTTTGGAAACCATGCCTCAACGTTTTAGTGAATATTAGAGATATTCCTATGTTTTGAAACTGGCCATATGCCTCCTTGACCTCAATCTTCTTAATAGACATATAGAAAAAGAGCTAAATACCATTGTCCTCAACTTCGAGTCAAAATCCCTTACATTTTTTCTCAAACTAGTCATCCTCAAGCTCTTCAATTTCTGTTGTATATTTTTTTAATTTACTCAATCTGATCTTCAATTCTTATTTTCAAACTAACACTAACCCTTTAAAGAAAATCCTAGATTTTTTTTAAAGCAAAAAATCTTGTTTATTCTACATTATTTTCTTCCAAAAATCATTCATCATCTTCTTCAATGTTTATGGTAACTTAATTTCAATATATTCAACTTTAAGTTTCCTTAACCATTATACAAAATACTATGATTTTCTATCCAAAATTTTATCATTTTATACTTTCAAAAAAAATTATCTAGACTTGAGGTTCGTAGGTTGACGTAGATTGAATCTTAAAGTTCGAAATAAGGGTTAAATTTTTATCAAAATATGTCATGGAAGATTGGTTCGGGAGGGCAAGTGCATTGTGTCATGCCCCAAAATCCAACACGAATCCTAAGGATTCTTATGTTAAATCTCAATGAATGATTGGCTATCCATTCTCATGATAACATATAATACTAAAAGCATAGAATCTGATAAACAATTATAAAAAAGCCGAAATAAATGATACCAAGGATTAATAGGGTGCGGAAGTAAATATAATCCAAAATCCTTAAATCTCAAAATAATAATTGTTCTTACTAAAACAAGGCATAACTAGATGATTGTACTGAATATAAATTGACACACAGTTCCTAAACATAAAAGTTTCAATCTAAAACATAAAATAAACAACTACTAAGACCCTAAGACTAATCAAAATAACAGAAGTGGCTGCTCATCCACATATTCAACCTTGGGTACCTCCTCATAAACCTTATCCTCAATAAATGACTCATCAACAACTGCAAAATCTGAAAGGTGAATGGTAGGATGAGTAACGAGAGTTACCTAGTAAGAAATTTATCGTTCCAACAATCAGTTACAGCATGCAACGTATAATCATTTTGAAATTTAAATCATGTAGATTTTTTTATATAATCAAACTTTTGAATAAATATTGTAGAAGTCAATTTTGTGATAAATTAACCACGATCACAATTTCATCATTAAATCCATAAAATAATAGAAAAAACATGAAAAATAAATACACAAGCATGCCTATGTCAACGGGCTCGAGGAGTCGTTTCACTATATAATCGAGTTTATTACATGACCTCCTTACCTTGATCTCCCCCATTCCTCTTCTCATCCATCCTCTTTTACAGTGGTCTCAAAGCCTTTAAATAGAAAAATCTTAAAAAGAATCATAATCTTACTTAAAATTACAATTGACTACATTACCTTTTATCCAAATTAATAATTATATAAAAGATGAAGAATCTTATTAAATTGAGATTCTTCCCTAATAAGATAAAGTCATCTGCAAACAATACCATGTGTATGTATCGGGATGTGTGTTAATGGTGTAAATAAACGATCTAGATAGGAGATGATTTTATCTCTCCACATAGCCCACTCTTGAAGGTGGAGATTGATGTATCGAAATCCATCTTCGAGAAATACTCCTGACCTGAGTGAGCACCATCTCTAATTTTTGAACTTGTATAATTCCTGAGCTCCCGATCTTATTTTTCATAAATTTGATCTTCTATGTAGATTAGACTTACATCCCAGAGTGATCTAAGATTTTTCATCTAATAAACTGACCAAATTGAGGGTCAATCTTGATTCCTTAGAAAAAAATAGAATTTTTTTTGTGTGTCAACCGACTAACAAAGATGTCGAACTCCATCTTATATATGACTGGCCAACCAACAACTAAGTCAGATTCCCTCGAATATACTCAACCTCAAGAGTAGGGCTCAATTTCTTCCTTGAATCGAGTTGTCTTACTTATCCATTCTAGTTTTGTTCATTCATCAGAATAGGGCTAGTTCTCTCATTAACTTAAGCCTTAACCTTATTAAACCTACTCAACATCAATAGTAAAGTTCAGTTCCCTCAATGAACCGAGACTTGACCTTAAACCTACTCAACTTCATATGAGTAGGATTCGATTCTCTCAATTAATCGAGTATTAATTTACTCAACCTCATATGAGTAGGGCTTGGTTCCCTCAATGAACCGGGACTTAAACTTTTTAAATTTACTCAACCTCATATGAGTAGGGCTCGATTCCCTCAATGAACCGAGTATTAACCTTCTTGAACCTACTCAACCTCATGTAAGTAAGGTTCGATTCCCTCAATGAATTGAACTTAAAAATTTATCTTTTTTCAATGTGTTTAACCAATCAGAACATGTCTTAGTTCCCTTAATGAACCGAGCTACATTTACCAAATATAATAGGGTTCGATTCCCATAATGAACCAAACTACCTTTCGATAATATGAAATAAATCAAAAGATAATCATTTTTATTATTAACATAAACTCAATTAACAATATTTAAAGTAAAATCCCTATGCCTCGTGAAATTTGATAGCATAACGTAGATTTCCTACTGCTAATTTAAATAAATCCATATACTTATTAAAATCCTACTTATAATATCTTTTTAAGTATACCCGAGTCCTATTCCCTGAATAATTATACTCAGATCGAGCTCCCATGAAGAATTACCTTACAGACTAGATTTAAATTGAGTCCCTCGTGTATACAATTTAACCCGATGGATTAGATTTTCATTTTGTGTACCAACTTACTAACAACGAAGTTAGGGATTTTTTTGTGTGTACTTGATCAACAATGTAGTTGAATTCGCTTTTGTGCACCCTTCAAAGTTCCTAAAATTATATTTGGGCGATCCCAAAATACAAATTAACTATTTTACCTTATTGACCGAGCTTGCACTGAGCCCCAAGTGTACCCTTTAACTTTGTGGGTAGAAAATCAAACGATAAATTAAACCATTTAACTCAGTAGAGTCCTCATCCTTGATCGAGTTAGACATAGAACTTAGCCCTCAAGTTGTATCATTTTACCCGATCAAACTCCTAAAAAATAAATTTGACTTACTTTAGTCGAGCTTGCACCCACATTACTTTTATGCCGAGTTAATTCAAGTAATAATTGGGTCACGTGGGACCCTTAATTATGGGTGTGACCCAAGCCCCTAAGCAATTAATTGGCTTGGTATGGTTTTGTGAGAATTGGGGGGAATGCTAAGAACTAATTGGGTCCATCCCCCCTCCCCCATTTTACCTTTTATTTTCTTGATCCCTTATACAATGATGGATTTCAATGCACATCAAAATTGACATCCCCCGATGAACACTTTAGCCCTTGGACTTTATTAGAATATATAAAATTAATAGAAAATTCAAAATGAATTTAATACCTAGTCATATGACTATATTTATGATATTATGTCCCTTCGTTTGACATACTATAATGTTCTTGTCTTGGCATGAACCCAAACATGTTTGATGTGTACCGAGAGAAGTTGTGAGTCACCGAGTCATCAACTCTATGTGCACTTTACCAGTGTAAACTTGACGTTATCCAATACCTTTAGAATAGTAAACTCTTCCAATACTGCACACATACGTTGATTGAAGCTGCCATCAGACTTTGCCTTTATTCCTCATTCTTTAGTTTTTTCTCCCAAACGTTAACCTTTGCCTTTATTCTTTGGTTGGGGTTTAATGTACATCGAGGAATGATACATAAGCCAAGTATCAAATCTTGACCCATTTAATATTTTTAATATTCCTGATCAGTTTTACTTTACTTATATTAAACTCGCATACATCAACTTTGATGTTCATTTCATGGACCTAAACTCACCACTTAATTTATGGTTTCCTGCTACCTTCTACAAAACAGGGACGGTGATGGGGCACCCACAACTCTAGCTTTGTCTTTTTTTTCTTTTACAGCAAACACCCATATAGCATGACATCACCCCCACCTCTATTCTTTTTCATTTCTTTGTTGGCCCCCCTTTGCGATAGCCCATGCAACCCCCCCCCCCCCCTTTTATCTCTTTCTATTACTTTAGGTTTGTGATTTTAGGATAGATCAATCTAAACCATAAGAAAAAAATGAATTTAAACCTTGAAGGAGACATACGAATGCTTCCCCACACAACTTCTCGATTTTGTTTCTTTAGTTCTTATCTTCAATTGGTGTTGCAACACCATAACACACCAATTTTTTTTTGTTTTTTTGGTTATTTAATATCTACTTTCAAGAATTGACCAGCCCCCCATTAATTATTTCCGCAATACACAGAGCATTCACCACCCCCAATGACTCTCTCTCTTATCCAACAAACTCCCTCTCCTCTTTGTTCTTTTCTCCTTCTTTTTGTTGTAGTTGCCTACTTGATATAGAAGCCACAACTTCTCACTTTCGTTAATTAATTATTCTTTTAGCAACATAGCAGTCCACCATTCCAAGAAATCCAATTTGATTAGAACTTTATCTACCCTTCTAATTGACCTCCATCTATTCCTTGATCTAGGGTTTATCTGAGCTTCAATCCATGTAAAACAATGGACCAGCCATTTCAGCCATGTTTTCCTTTTTTTGAACCCTCTTTCACAATCCAGAAAAATCAAAGAAACTTAAACCCAACCAAACTCACACTCGCCTCAGATCCACGAGTCATTGAATTCCCCCTCACCCCAGATATCTTTTCTTTGATGCTTATACATCGGTTCTTGTACTGTTGACCATGAGTACGTTGTGTCCCTTACTTTGTATCCTACGGATGACGTCAATTATAGAGGTCAATTTTGTGATAAATCAACCTTGATCACGATTTCATTATTAAATCCATAGAATAATAGAAAAAACATAGAAAAGAAAAAGACACAAAGGTTTTTTACATGATTCGACAAACTTGCCTACGTCCACAGGCTCGAAAAGCTGTTTTACTAAAAATTTAGTTTATTACATGAACTTCTCATCACAGTTTCCCACCTTTCTCTTCTTTTTCCTCTTTCTCAAGGCCTTTAAATAGAAAAATCCTAAAAGAATCAAAATCTTACTTAAATTACAATTGACTATATTACTCTTTATCAAAACTAATAATTACATAAAAGGGGAATAATCCTCTTAAATTGAGAATCTTCCCTAATAAGATAGAGTTTTTTTTTCAAATAATGCCACGTGTCTGTCTTAGGATATGCGTTAATGGTACGAATAAATGTCTAGATGAGATGATTTTATCCCTCCACAAATACTAATTAAAACAAGAAATGTAAAATAAATATAATAAATAACAATCAATCAATCAAATTATTAACAAAGTAACTATCTCATCATATTTTTTAAAGTAAAATTCTTGTCCATCAACATACAATAAGGAAATACATAATATATGTACGACAATGTAATCGATAAGAGTATTGAAAAACAGGTCAATATAACCGCCTTGACTAGGAAAAATCGGTATTCTAATACTTAAACTGTAGTGAGGAATCTCACCGTTCTTATCTGATTTTATGGTTGGTCTAGCATACCACGGGTGGGTGAACATTTATCCGACTTAAACTAACCGTTGACCAAGAACCTAATACTGAGTTCAACTAACGGTAAAGTCAATTGTTTGACGACTACAAACTCTTAGTGATCACAAACTAGCCTAGGAGAAACTCCTCACGTCTAAGCCTATCAAGGGACAATACATGTAAATCTCAAACTATTTCTATACTATACAAAAATAATCTTTACACACAAATGTTTTAGTAAACAAAAATAATTTTATTTTTATATATACACACACATATATATATAGGGGGCGCTTCAAGGGCCATATGAGAAAACATATGAAAAAACTTTCGTTTTTCAAAATAAGAGTTAGAGGTTTTGGATTGAGCTGATTTTTTGTAAGGATGGTCACTATGATGAAAAGATCATCCTCACAAAAAATCAGCTCAATCAGAAGCCTCTAAATCCATCAAAAGTGATTTACAAATTAGTGATAAAAATTGGTAAAAAATCAACGGTCCACATTCTAAATCACTTTTAATGGGGTTAGAAGTTTCAGATTGGGCTGATTTTTTTTTTTTTTTGATGATCTTCCCATCATAGAGATCATCCTCACAAAAAATCAGCTCAATCCAAAATTTCTAACCCATATTTTAAAATTTTATTAAAAACGAAAGTTTTTACATATGTTTTCTCATATGGCCCTTGAACTTGACCCATATATATATATATATATATAGTTTTTTTATATCGAAAATATAAATAAGATATGGTAGTGCCCTCTAATGACATTTATTTATTAATCAATCCATCAATCAATCAATCATATCTCACGTGATCGTGAGAAGGTGAGATATTCATCTATCTATCTATTTTTCATGCATCGTGGGGCATAGTCAGTGTAAAAATGTGGAGACACTATCTCATCAATCAATCAAGAACATAAGTTCTTTTTATCCATCCATCAATTCTTCGATAAAACATCTATCTTCCTACGTATCTATCAAAGTATATATTTTTTAGAAAGTATTTGTGATTATAAAGTATCAATCAAATCCATATTATGATCTTGATTGAGTAGAAAAGACTCGAAAAACGCGATAAAATCATAAATATAAAAAATGATGAAAAATTATGAAAGTTTGGCCAAGTGTTGGAAAAAATAATTTTTCAAAGTTTTGTAATCATCAAATGAGTTTTTAGAAATGAAAGTCTTAAATAAATATAGTGACATCATGTAATTTTTATAGTTTAATTCAAAATAACCTAAAAAATAACGGGATTTGAAAATTTGACAAAACCACTGTAAATTACATTTTGTTTTTGGAACCAAAAATTTAATTTTGATATGTAGATATTTGGATTTTTAAATCATTCTTATTTGATCCAAATAGGGGGTAATCCCTTAATTTCATTAAAGTATGTAAATAAATGAAAAACTAAAATTTACTTAAATATTTTTAATGAAAATAAGGTGTTGAAAAGTGCACATGCTGGTGGGGGGAAACTTATGTTGAAAATAAATTGCACTAGGCATTTTAGCATTAGATCGGTCGATCGAATTTTTCTTGAGTCGACCGAGAATTGTTGGATTGACTGAGCATAATAGTTTTTAATCTTTTTCTTTGATTTTTCCCCAAACTCGCTCACAATCTTTTTTTAAATTCTCCCTATTGATCATGATTATAAAACTAATAGATCTATTCTTTTTTTTTTTTTTTTTCTAATTTTTAACACATGATTTATAGTTTTAAAACAAGATTAAGAATTTAAATTATCTAATCATCTATGATTTTTGAATAATGTGTCCTTAGATTGAAATCCAAATCTAGTTCTTGGATGTAAAATAATTTTCTACTAAAAACTTAGCAACTAAAGGGTAGAAGGGAATATTTCCTACATGTTTTGCGTCTTTTACGGTACAATGGCTCTGAGATCAACTCCCAATATCCTTTTTTATTCAATTTTATTTTTCCTCTTTGATGAAATCATGATCTCCTTGGATCCATATGAAACCCTTGACAAGAGGAAACTTTTCTTCTCTTTCGTCGAGTGTTGAATCTCGTTTTACAACCATCGAATCAATTATTCTATCTCTAGGGAGGCTAGGGTTAGGATTTATCTTTAGAGGAGAGAATGAAAAATCTGTAAATTTCTAATAAGTTTGATATTTATAGTGACTTAAGAATGTAAAGGTCATTTTTGAGCTTGTTTTATTTTTATTTAAAAAGTCTATGTCCCGGACTTCAATTTTCACAAATTTATAGTCTATTTTGGATCATTTTTCAATATGAACTTAATGGTGTTATCGAATTTTCAAAAATCAATTTTTAAGAAATTTTTTATTTCTAAGTGTCCGAACTTGACCATCAATCAGAATTCCCCGAGCAATATAATGGACCTCTAAGACATTACAATTTGGGCCATTTTCCATTAATCTATTAAGAAGATTGAGATTAATGGAGGTGGGGCATCAATTTCAAAATGTAAGGACATCTCTAATATTCACCAAAACATGAGGGTATGTCTAAATCACCTAAAAAAAAGAAAAAGAAAATCTTAATAGATCACATCAGGGGTATAAATGGGTCAGTTTCGATTTCGATCCCAAAATAAATGGTATCAGAATAATTAAATAAAAATACACCCATCGATTTCAATTCTCAAGAACCAATGAGAAAAAAATGTATATCAAATCATTATAAAAACTTTATCCCTTAAAAAATTAAATTATTACATACAAAATCATTAACTTAGATATAAGTTGGTATACTAAAGAAATAAGTTAATGATTTTTTTCAAAAATAGAGATTTATCTTCTTTAAAGGTAATACATTTTGTAAAAAGACAGCTTATTTTAAGCTTCAGTCCATAGTTTATATGAAATATTAAAGAGTTTTGTATGGCATGCATAAATTTTAAAATAAAATGATACCTTAAATCATTTATAGTATGGAAAGAAATGACAAAATAAATCAGTTCGGGATACCCGTGGATACCCATTGGATAAAACCTAACGCTTCTAGTTCCTATCGGTTGGGTTCCCTTTTAGCCGACTCTAAAAAAGGGAATCGAAATTGGGATTTTTGATTCCAGTTCTGGTTAAATAGGTACTCATTGACAGCCCTAGACCACACATTGGTAGTTCAGACCATGGAAGTTTAAAAAAAAAACATATTAGCATCCCAAAAAAGAGAAGAATAGATTTTAAATAATATTTTTATTAATATATAAAAAATTAATTAATATTATTTACATAATATATAAGATAAAAAATTCCCTTTTTCAAATTTTTGTCTTAGAACTCAACTTCTATTGAGTTGGCCCTAAGGAGATACCTAAGCAAAAGCGAAGCCAACCTCTTCTTATAAGGGGCAAGTGTAGTCAACTAATGATTTTAGTAATTACTTTACTACACTTTTTTTTTTATAGTAAGAATAACAACAGGAAGGGAAAATATGTTAATTATTTTATTTTATAAATAATATACCATTGAGAAGAACATTAAAAATCCCAATAAACAAAAAGCTCTTCTAAAAAAAACATTTTTCACTAAACCATTTCCATTAAAGAAATATGTTTACAATTGTCATGATCTCAAGTGAAAGAATTGACAAATTTCACCTTCATTCACTTTTTTTACTTTCAGGGGGAAAAGTTGGTTTAAATATGCCCCTCACGTTTTTGTGAAGATTAAGATTACTTCATTGTGTTTTCAAACTAATGAGATATCCTCCTTGATTTAGGTTTTCTCATCTGAGACCTAACTAACGTCTCTTGATTTTCTCTCAAAACATGAATTTTCGGGTAAAACAATCAAGAATTTTACATTGAGGACAACGTTAAAACATTAAAAAAAGTTTGAATAATGTTGAAGTGACCTCAAAATTGTACCTCAGATATGAGTCAAAAAGCTTCTATGGTTACACACTTTCAAGCCAAGATGTGCGATATGAGGTACAATCTTGAGGTTATTCTAGCATGACTCAAAAAGTTTACCTTAAAAGGTTAACTATTTGAAAATCCCAAACTTCTAGAATAAAAACTCATTAAAATCTTTAGATCCTCTCTCCTTCAACCTTCAAATCTCAAGAACAATATGGGCAGGTTTTTATTTAAAAAAAATCAAGGATCTTGAACAAGACATAGAATATGATGGATTAGTGACGAGATTGAATAGGTTAACATTGGTTTACCCTACAAGTTAACAGTTTGATGATGAAAATTTTTCGGAGAAAAATAAAGGGCTTTTGGTAAGAGGTTAAAGACAAGGCCATTTAAATTATTTCACATTAGTCTCTTAGACAAAACCTAGGTCAAAGGAGCAAGTAAAAAACACACAAGGTTACCTCTAATATTGAACAAAAAGTGGAGGGGAATTTCTAAAAGATTGAAAGAAAAAGGGGACATGGCATCAATTTAAAATCACATGGAATATTTCTAATAATGATGAAACCGCGGAGGGGTGCATAAAAAATTCAGAAAATTATTGAGGGCGCCACAAGAGGTTAGGTCTTCTGTTATTCTTGGACACATTCTCTCAAAATACTACTTGAGTCGTGCTTGAGTGACATTAAAATTTAAGAAAAATGACTTAAAGGACCCTTGTGCAGATGGAGTTATTTCTTTCTAATTAATCCCTGAATTTGTGGGCTTCTCTTAATAGTCCATTTAGTAAACTTTCTTTTTCTAATCGATCATGAACCTCATTCATCACATTTCTCACGATTGAATGTTCTAACCGTTTTTATCCAAAACAATTGGATTTTCAACATCTCAAATAAATTTTGGAAACTCTATTATGTTAGAAAGGATTTAAAGAGGAAGAAATCATTTTGAAGGGTTTTTTCAATTCTTTTATTTATTTTTGGATGAAAATCGTTTAAGGATTGTTTTTTTGGTTTGAAATCATCTATAGATAAGTCATTATCTCAAAATTTTAGTTGATTTTTTCATTTATTTTAGTTGAAAAAGCTCGAAAAACGAAGATGGGTGGATTTTAACGTGTCGAGTTCACCACTTTTTATTGTCAAGTTCGACATTTTTTTAAAAATTGTCAAACTTAACAATAAAAATGTTGGCCTTCACAATAAATAAAAATTGGTGAGCTCACCAATAATGAGGGACTCTTAAGCAAAAAAAAGTTTTACTAAATGGATTATTCAAAAACCACTCAAAACTTACAGACTATTTAGAAAAAAATCACTCGACCAGGATCCTTTAAGTAATTTTTCCTAAAATTTACATCGTTTCGCATATTGCTGGTGTGGAGGTGCACACAAAACCGTATATTCTTTTCACTCTTATCTCAATGAAAAGCATATGCAGTTCCATACCCTTATTAGCAATCTCTCGTTTAATTCTTGAAAATTTCCATTTTTTCAATGAACATATTATTCTCCTGATTATTGAACTATTCTGAATAATTCACAGATTTAAAATTTAAAAAGAATAAAATATGATTTTTACGAATTTTTATAAAACTCGATGAAAAAAAAAAAAATTGCTACTATAACTTATTGTATATTGCAAAGTGTAAACTTGTAAGTTGTGATATGTAACACAAGTTGATTTTAAAGCGGCCATACTTCAAAATTTTGGATGAATCCACTTTTTTACATAACAAATGTCTCTTTTATCGGCCCTCTATATTTATTTGAGATCCTTATTATCACCACCATAATTATTACCATCACCAATTTCATCATCACTATCACTATTAACATACTATCATGTGGAAAAATTTTCAAAATAAAACGGATAATAAAAGATGAAGCATATGCCGCATATTTTTCATTTATTGAATTTTTGGCCAAATTTTAGATTGGATTTTTGCAATCCAACATTGAATAGAACTCACATTTTTCATGAATCGAGTTTTTGCCATATTCCTAATCAAATTGAAAACAAGGTTCATACACACATCCACATCAGCAATGTGTGAAAAGATGTAAATTGTGGAATGGGCATGAACCATTATCTCGAGGAATTTCAAAGGTAGGTTCTGTGCACATTCCACGTCAGTTGAGTGGATTTGAGTTATTATTATTATTTAATTTTAGGTCAGATTGAATTTTGCATCTGATCCGGCCCACAGCTGCTTTTGGACAGTCCCAAATTAGAATTAGAATTTAAGAAAATATGACTGAGAAGGCAATATATCACTGCACCTCAGTAGTCAGTAACAGTTAATTTCTGGACTAGTGATGAACCCGAACCCTGTCCGATTCAGCAGTAGTTCATTACCAGGATCCTTTCTAAACATTAAAAATCTGAAGTGGATAAAATATGGAAAATCCACACAATAGCTTTCATATTAGAGCTTCTTCCCCTATATATATGAGTAAATTATAAAGTTACACCCAATCTCACATAATATGCATAGAAATGCCAAACACTCGTAATATTAGGCTGTAAGGTTTCAACCAAATCATCAAATAGAACATCATAATCATCAGAATCTGTAAAATTTTCTTATTATTAATAATCTTCAACCCATAACCCAACACCATCATTTTCACTTCAAAATCAATTTTGATCACTTTTTTTTTTTATCCTGAAAATATTTGAAGTAAAACAAAGGGTTTTGTTGCTCAGTTATAGAAGCTAATAGAGAAAACAATTACTAAAGGAAAATATGCAAACTCTGGAATTATCATCTGCATGGCCAGTAACAGAATGAGTTTACTTCATTCGCTCACTCGGTCACCTCATCATTGCCAAGAAAGTCGTCTTTAATCATTGAGTAGAAGAAGTAACAGAACCTACAAGAGGAGAAAGCAAAGGATCCATTCAACACCTTAGTTTAGTTCCAGAGAATTCATTCATGTTTCAGAAACCTAGAAAGAATATCCAATGATGAGCCCCAAAGGCAAGGGAAATAAATAACATCTGTTTGTTTTAAGAGGAGAGATTCATGCAATTCAATCAATATGATGTTGACAAACCAGTTACCCCAAAAGACCAATTTGATGGGTAAGGTGCAACTATGTATATAAGAGGGTCATGGGTTGATTTGGGGCACAATAAGTGAGCACGTGACACCCGGGAGCAGAGGCGGATAAACCATTTACCCCAAAAGATCGATCTGATGGGGAAGGTGAAACAATGAATATAAGAAGGTCACATATCAAACTGGGGCCCAATATGTGAGCACGTGACACTTGGGAGTGGAAGCGGATAACACAACACTCTTCAGATGAAAACTAGTTTTTGCGATGTCTGCAGCTCAATTTAGTCATAGGAGTGTTTATAGCAGAGTGTGTTGCTTATGTTCTTTACAAGAATTATCAATTACTAACAAGGATCTCAAACACTTGATAATTCTTTACAAGAATTATCAATTTAGTCATAGGAAAGACAATAAAGTTCGATATCCCTCAATGACCACAATTAAGGTGATTGCATTTTATGTTCATTGAATCCACATGTAAAAGGAAGAAAAAAAGGGTAGACCTAGACCCCCAATTCCTTTCACAAGAGCAATGAAATACCGTAGGATCTCAATTCTCATATAAAAAAAGGCGACTATACACTCAATTGTCTTCGATCATTTGAGCAACCAAATTTCTACTACATATTCAAAATTAATGTCTAATAATATACTAGAAAGAGAGTAACAATTCTAGAACAATAAAATATGAAATATTATTTTGAAAGTGCATCCTGAATTTAAGAGATAGACAGCTTTCAAAGAAGGTAAGGGAACAAGGTTCGATAATGGGAGGATCCTAGTATCGTAATGCTTTTTAAAAAAAACAAATTGATTCACAAATTTTTATTCAATTTCTTCAAAAAATAATATCCCATAACATAATTTTATGGTTTGGCCTGGAGACTAAAATTTTTGGGACCTCGAATTTAGGATTAAAATATCAATTAGGTCAACTTAATTGCTAACTTAGCTAACAGCTTGTTTTCCATTCTCATCTCTCATCTCAGGGAAGAATGTCGGGTGGATTGAGAACACCTTCCAACTCTTCTGATTTTGTTGTGTCAGTGATTTGGGGTCGTCGGGTTCCTTCCAAGGAGGTTTGTTTAGGCCATTTCTCAAAGAATTATGTTAATCCACTTTTTCTCTATTGTAAAGCTAATAGTATTTTGGTGAATTATATCCTGATCAACTACAACTTTGCCCACATCATTTGGTCTCATTTTACCTCTCATTTCCACATATAATAGATCTTTCCGATGTTCACGTATTCAGCTTCCAATCCTAGTATTCTACTACTTTTTCTTCATTCCTTTAGTCACTAGTTCCCATTCCTATTTGTTAGATGGAATGAAATGGTCGCAACTTTGATAGGAATGAGCATTACTTTCTTAAGGTCATTGTTAATCAAGCACTTTGAAGATTTTAAGAGTGTAATCTTTGAGAATTCTTTTTAATTGTGAGCTAATTTGTAGTGAGAGATCATAGTTTTGGGGTTTTGTTTGCCAGTTGTAACCTTGTTCATTTTTCTCTCTTTTAATTTTCCAGTTTCCTTCACGACATCTGTTCTTCTTTTCTGATATTATATCTTACATTCATCCAAACAAAAATTCTAGACCCACCGACGAAGGAGAGAAAAATCTCAAATTTGACAACAAAAAAAAAAAAAAAACAATATCAAATATATTACTAGAACTATATAAAATACCACAGATATTGCATCAAGAAGTAGATTTAACATTAAAAGCACCAAATTCCAGCAACCAAATCAAACAAATGGATTGTTGACTCACAATGAATTATGGAAGCTTCCCGGATCGAAAAACAGCAAACTTGGAAACCTCGGAATCCGAATAATCAATCCCATTCTCCTTCAGAAACTCCTCAATCAACTTCTTGGCTCCCTCTGGATCTGAACTCTCGCACTCGATCTCATAACTAGTACCGAAATCATACTGCGTTTCATCCAACTCCAATGTCAAACCTTTCCAATCATAAACTGCTCGAACATTCCTAAATCCACCCAAACACACAAAACCCTTATCTCCAATGCTAAATTCCTCTCTAACCCTCTTCAAGATCCTCGAAGAATCAATCGATTGAAGTCGCGACGGATCAGTGACACAATGACGACCGATTAATGGATCGAAATCCTCTTCGTCTTCTTCAACCCGGCTGATCCCATTGATGAGGACAGCTTTCGCTTTGAGAGAGACGACGCAGCGGGAATCATTGTCATAGAAGCGAAATCGAAGGACGGCACGCTTCGATGAGAGTTCAGCAGAGGCGCCATCGAAGAAGATGTTTTGTTGGAGATGGGTTTTGAGATGGAAGGGCGAGAGAAGTTCGAAGAGCTTTTGGTGAGAAGCGGAGTCTGGGAGATTGAGCTTGACCTCAACTTCCATATCTGATTTTGGGTTTTAGGGGTTAGGGTTAGGGTTTTAAGAAGAAAGACCGATGCGTTGGGGTTTGTTGGAAGGGTCTTTGTTGCGGTCTAAGTGGTGGAGGAGAGAAGCGGCGCTAGTGGTGGCAGTGTTAGTAGTAGTGGTAGTGGTGGTGTTGGATCGCTTGCGAGCTTCTTCGAGTTCTTCTTTGTCTTCGATCCTAACTTCGATCTTGCTAGGTTTTCTCCTCAGCATTTTCTTTAGGTTTTGAATGGTGAGTGGTGACAGATTCACAGAGATGGAGATGGCTTTTGTTTTAAAAACTCGTTCGAGAACGAGATGACTCGGGACGACTCATCGTGCACAGTGTGAATCATCATAATTAATTTTAGTAATACCCCTGTGATATTGGTGATATTAGATTTACCCCCTTGTAAAATGAAAGATCAGATTTACCCCTTAACCAGAAGTCAATGATTTTTTTTAATAATACTGGAGTGACCTGAAGATTGATCTCATTTCACACTTTTCTAACCTAGAGGTGGCCACAAAACCATAGATTCTTTGCACTTGTATCTCGATGAAAATCATCTATGAAATTCTTAAAAGTGTGATATGAGGTCAATTGCCTACATTCACTAAGGAGAGGGAGAAAAAAAAATCACTATCAATGATAAAGATTACAGACTCTCTGTCCTCTTTCGAAAGGAACCTCACAGGACAAAAATATAAAAAAATCCTACTTGAAAATACAATATATACCCAATCGAGTAGCCTAAAGAAATCCGAATTATCTTGTTGTTAAAGGAGACACTGTGCAACATAATTCACATTGAAAATCCATAATGTCCATTAACAATACCGAGATGACTCGTATGAGATATCTCATCAATCTCGAACGAGATTTGAAACCATGTTTGAAAATTAATTAAATAATTAGTACTATTGTAACTTCTACAAGGTTTAGTTATACTTAAAATCAAATGAATAAGAACTAGCACTTCTTAATGAGATTATTATCATTGACTCTACCAACCTCTTCCATGCATTAGAAAACATTCAACAAAAGTGAAAGCTGAACCACTTTAAACCAGCACCTTTTACCTTCAGTTATAATCCTCTCTTACTACAACAATTTCTTGTAGTTTTAGAAGGATGTCTAATTTACTTATAATAATCATGGCTAAAACACCACATGTTAAATCTTTGATGACGATGTTCATCGTTATCGCTTGTATACCGTTTTCAATCTACCCTGGGCAAGCTCTTGTAGCACCTAAAAATGGGGAAATCCCTGAATTTTTTTTCCGATTGTAGTAGTAGAATAAGAGCTCCAACAATGCTGGTCATCTCTTAAGACCATAGATGCGTGTGTGGAGATCTACAACACTGTTTTCAATCCCAAAAAAGTCCCTAGACTCGGTGCTATGTGTTGCAAAGTGATCACCAAAATTAACAATAAATATTGACCTAAGATGCTTCCTGTAAAGGAAATGCTTCACACAATAAGTTGTGAGGAGATATTCATTTATAGATAGAAGATACATTGTAGCTGGACAATTACAAATATGAAAACAAATACACAAGGAAAATAAATTGCTACAATTTTGGAGAATCATTGATATCTTGGTCATAATCAGAGGAATCAGATTGTCCTCTAATA